>NC_088684.1:50564712-50880426 GCF_028017835.1 Emys orbicularis | reverse complement strand
GAATAAACTGCAATTTCTCTAGAATTCAGTAACATCAACTCAGCATGTTTCACAGTCACTGTGGTCTCAATATTGGCTTCCAGGGAGGTTTAGGATTGATTTTAATATTCTTTGTTCAAAGCGGACTATCTATAGCCTCATGTTCTGTTATATAAATTATTTTGTTCACTTACCTACTCTTTAGTGCATGTTGTGCTTTGTCGCTCAGAGGTTATTAGACATGCCTAGGGTATAGCTTAAAATGTTTAGAGCTAAAACTTCTCATATTGTACCACAAGTATTTTGAGCTCATTTTATCCTATAATTATCAAGTTGGAGATTCTTTGTATTAAGATAAAGGGCATTTTACATATTCTCTCTTTTTCCCCAAAACAGCTCTGCATCTTTTGCTTAACTATTAATCACCAGGAGAATCATAGAATCATAGGACTGGAAGTTCCTAGTTCAGTGCCCTGCACTCATGGCAGGATTAATTATTATCTACACCATCCCTGACAGGTGTTTGTCTAACCTGCTCTTAAAACTCTCCAATGGTGGAGATTCCACAACTTATCCAGGCAATTTATTCCAGTGCTTAGCTACCCTGACAGTTAGGAAGTTTTTCCTATTGTCCAACCTAAACCATTCTTGCTGCAGTTTAAGACCATTGCTTCTTCTCCCATCCTCAGAGGTTAAGGAGAGCAATTTTTTCCCTCCTCCTTGTAACAACCTTTAATGTACTTGAAAACTGTTATCATGTCCTCTCTCAGTCTTCTCTTCTCCAGACTGAACAAACCCAATTTTTTCAATCTTCCCTCATAGCCCTTTAATCATTTTTGTTGCTCTTCTCTGGAATTGCTTTCTCCAATTTGTCCACAACTTTCCTGAAATATGGCACCCAGAACTGGATACACTACTCCAGTTAAGGCCTAATCAGTGTGCAGTAGAGCGAAATAATTCTCATGTCTTGCTTGCAATACTCCTGCTAATACATCACAGAATGATGTTTGCTTTTTTTGCTATAGTGTTACACTGTTGACTCATATTTACCTGGTGATCCACTATAACCCCAGATCCCTTTCTGCAGAAACCCCCTTGGGCTTGCCAACTGATGTTCCAAGACTACTTCTGCCCCTGCTTTCCTACCCTGGCAGCTTGGGACTTCAGTGTCCTGCCTGGTTTGAGCCAGACCTGCTAGCCTGCTGCAAACCCAGATCCAGGTCTGAACCACGTCTCCTAACAGCTGTAGGCTTAATTGAAAGCAACTTAAGAAGTGTTCCTGTCTTTAACACTCAGATGCCCAACTCCCAATGGGGTCAAAACCCAAAATAAATCCATTTTACCCTGTATAAGCTTTATACATAAATACATACTCATAAATTGTTCGCCCTCTATAACATTGATAGAGAGATATGCACAGCTGTCCCCTGCCCCCCAGATATTAATACATACTCTGGGTTAATGAATAAGTAAAAGGGGATTTTATTAAATACAAAAAGTAGGATTTAAATGGTTCCAAGTAGTAACAGACAGAACAAAGTGAATTACTAAGCAAAATAAAATAAAACACGCAAGTCTAAGCCTAATACCGTAATAAAACTGAATACAGATAAAATCTCACCCTCAGAGATGTTTCAAAAAGTTTCTTTCACAGACTGGAGACCTTCTTAGTCTGGGCACAATCCTTTCCCCTGGTACAGCCCTTGTTCCAGCTCAGGTGGTAAGTAGGGGATTTCTCATGATTGCAGCCCCCTTTGTTCTGTTCCACCCACTTATATATCTTTTGCATAAGACAGGAATCCTTTGTCCCCCTCTGGGTTCCCACCCCTCCTTCTCAATGGAAAAGCACCAGGTTAAAGAGGGATTCCAGTTCGGGTGACATGATCACATGTCACTGTAAGACTTCATTATCCACTTGCCAGCACACATGTATACAGGAAGACTTACAGGTAAAACAGAGCCACCTGCAGTCAATTGTCCTGGTTAATGGGAGTCATCAAGATTCTAAACCACCATTAATTGGCCACACTGCATAATTACAATAGGCCCTCAGAGTTATATTTCATATTTCTAGTTTCAGATACAAGAGTGGTACATTTATACAAATAGGATTATCACACTCAGTAGATTATAAGCTTTGTAATGATACCTTACAAGAGACCTTTTGCATGAAGCATATTCCAGTTACATTATATTCACACTCATCAGCATACTTTCATAAAATCATATAGAGTGCAATGTCACAGTAGTCATTTCCCATTGTGTATGTGTGCAGCTGATTACTTAGGAAGGAACAGAGTACTTTGCGTTTGTCCTTTACTGAATTTCATCCTATTTACTTCAGACCATTTTCCCAGTTTGTCTATATCTTTTTGAATTTTAATCCTATCCTCCAAAGTACTTGCAAACCCTCCCAGCTTGGTATTGTCTGCAAACTTTATAACTGTAACTTTAACTCTATACCTTTATCTAAATCATTGATGAAGATATTGAACAGAACCAGAACCAGAACTGATCCTTGTGGGACCCCACTCAATATACTCTTCCAGCTTGTGGGATGCAGTTGGGAGAAGGAGACCAGCATAAAGGCTGCCAACTCTTTCACAACAGGGCTTGTGCTGACAGGAGAAGGCTGGCAGGCTAAACCCATAAGATTGGAAGAAAATGTTCAGATGAAGGGAGCTGGCAAAGCCTTGCAGCTGATTATTCCAAGGCAAGAGGCCAGAAACACAAATCTCAGCTCCAGGGAGAGGGCTAAGGAGGAACTGCCATTTGGAGGAGGGAAATATTGACTGTCCTAAAGATGAGAGACAGAGTAATTAATCAAACCACAGCCGAGGGGCTAGGAGAGGTCTTTGAGGAAACACCTTTGTAGCTAGCTAAGAAGAGGCTGTAAAACCACAGATCCAGGTGGGGATAGCAGAAAGTCCCATGTCCTGGGAAAACAGGTCAAAGGTGGAGGGGTGAAGAAACAGTCCTTACCTGACTAAAGGCGGGACCCTGGGTTGGAACCCAGAAGAGAGGGTGGATGTGGGTTCCTCTATCCTTCCCCAGACTAAAAGAGGAGGGATGAGCAGAAGTGAAGGAGGCTGAACCTATGTGCCCAGTAGGGGGTTGAGGACCAGGCTTAGATGTTAGATTTTCTTGTTTTGTACTTTTGCTATTCCCAACAGGGGAATGAACTGAAACATACCCTAGCTGGAGGGCTAGGCCACATAAAACAAACTGTTGTGGCACCCGAAGGACTAAAGAGGGTCCGAAACTGAGAAAATCCTTGCAACACTGCTCCTGGACATTAAGAGATGACCTCCTGAGGTCTCTTCCAACCCTAATATTCTATGATTCTATGATTCTAAGAGGCACTCTGGAAGTGAGGCTCAATTATAAATTCAAACTCATTTTCCCATCCAAGGGTAACAACTTTTTGATCTATTTTTTCTAGCTAAAGGGAAACTCCCTTTCCAGCAGAAGCTCACTTCATCTCTGCAAATCACTTTCATAACATGGAAAGATTTCAGATAGTTAGATTCCAAAAAAATAATACTCTATAAATAAATATCCTCATTAAATTGCAACTCTCATGGCTTATTGGAAGGAGATGGTGGTGGACATGTTTTAGAAATCCAGGGGTATATTGAGTAGCCAGGCATTCTTTATGTTGATATGTGGTGTTACTTAATTAAAGTGATTTTTCTTTTTTTCTATGGCACATTTTATTTAAAAATATTGATACGGGAAGCCTTTATTCCAAGGAAATGGAATATAGCCCTAATTTTACACCACTGCATCTGTTGTCCACGTAGTTTTGTGTTATCTAATATTATATTCATCATACCATTTCTATTCTTGAGAGCCAAAGAGCATATTTCACTGAGGTGAATAATAACATGGGTATATAAAATGGCATTCGGTAGTGCTCGGACCTGAACTACTTATGTACCAGAGTAAGATTTGTAACCATATGCCTTATACATAGGTTACAATGTATTGTGCTGTATTTTACATTCTAGTAGGGATGAGATTCAATAAGTATTTTCCATACATTTTCCCAGTGGCTTTTTTTGGCATGTGAGCTTCAGATAAAATCAATTTTTTGCAAAAGTCTCATTATTTTCCTGATCAGTCTATTGATAGGATCTGAGCTCCAGTATGATCAATGATGACTACTTTAACTCCTTCCAAAGAGATTCTGTAATGCCTAAATGTCTATTTAGTTGTGATGCATTCCGTCATTGTCAGGGGCATTCCGTCATTGTCAGGGGCATTGTCTCTCTGCTGCAGACAAGATTCAGTCTGTATAGATTTTTTTTTAATTCCAACCTATTGTTGCCAGTGTGCATTAAACATGATCCAATGCTTCATATCACTGCATCATATTGAGCATAAAAAGACATATTAAAATGTGAAAAATATGTTCTGAAATTTTTTTCTTGTAGAAAATAGAGGAGCCTTTTATACGCTAGAGGTCTGTGAAAGCAGTTCACTTTTTATGAAGACTTATCCAGAGGTTTTCCATCGCTTTTATAATGTACTACTTCCAAAATGCAGAACTATGAAGCCTGTGTCTTGACAAAATTCCATTTTAAGTAACTATATTCTTTTTACCTATAATTTCCCCTATAACTTCATTTAGATTACTCACTTTTTTCATATTCTCTCATTACTATTGTGTACTGTTGAAGTGCAAGGTGTTAAATAGTGCCCATATCATCTCAGAAGAGGCAGTATTTTAACAGTGGGGTCAGTGAAGTGATTCAAGAACAGGGATATCATTTGATCAGATAATACTCAAAGTCAGTGGCCAAATATTTTTATCTGGGCAGGGATTTGTAATAGGAATAATAGAAGATTAGGGCTGGAAGAGACCTCAGGAGGTCATTTAGTCCAACCACCTGCTCAAAGCAGGACCAACCCCAACTAAATCATCCCATCCAGGGCTTTGTCAAGCCAGGCCTTAAAAACCTCTAAGGATGGAGAGTCCACCACCTCCCTAGGCAACCCATTCCAGTGCTTTACCACCCTCCAAGTGAAATAGTTTTTCCTAATATCCAACCTAGACCTCCCCCATTGCAACTTGAGACCATTGCTCCTTATTTCGTCATCTGCCACCACTAAGAACAGCCGAGCTCCATCCTCTCTGGACCCCCTCTTCAGGTAGTTGAAGGCTTCTATCAAATCCCCCCTCACTCTTCTTGTCTGCAGACTAAATAACCCCAGTTCCCTTAGCCTCTCCTCATAAGTTATGTGCCCCAGCCCCCTAATCATTTTTGTTGGCCTCCGCTGGACTCTCGCTAATTTATTCACATCCTTTATGTAGTGGGGACCCCAAAACTGGACGCAATACTCCAGATGTGGCCTCACCAGTGCTGAATAGAGGGGAATAATCACTTCCCTGGATCTGTGGGCAATGCTCCTACTAATGGAGCCCAATATGCCATTAGCCTTCTTGGCAACAAGGGCACACTGTTGACTCATATCCATCTTCTCGTCCACTGTAATCCCCAGGTCTTTTTCTGCAGAACTGCTGCTTAGCCAGTCGGTCCCCAGCCTTTAGCAGTGCATGGGATTCTTCCATCCTAAGTGCAGGACTCTGCACTTGTCCTTGTTGAACCTCATCAGATTTCTTTTGGCCCAATCCTCCAATTTGTCTAGGTCACTCTGGACCCTATCCCTACCCTCCAGCATATCTACCTCTCCCCGCAGCTTAGTGTCATCCGCAAACTTGCTGAGGGCGCAATCCATCCCATCATCCATATCACTAATGAAGATCTTGAACAAAACTGGCCCCAGAACTGATTATTAAATGTGGGAATATAATCCACATTTAAATAATGAGCTATTTGCTTAATAATAGTTGCATATGACAGGTGTGTATCTCAAGGAAACTGTACTAATAAGTATCTAGCAGCATGTGATTAATGCGCACAAAGCTTTCTCTTACCTGTAGGTGCCACCTCTACAATTCAGTGTTAAGACACTGTCAGGCATAAGGTCCTGCAGCTGTGCCTGCTCCGTCTCCTGGCAGCCTAATGAGCACAGCTGTACTGTGTCAGCCCCAGTGTTTGTCAATATCTGGTCCAGGGACTGGTGCTGGTCCCTGAGATCTCCCTGAAACAGTTTAGGAAGGCAGCAAGCCGGTCCCTGGTATCAAAAAGGTTGAGAACCTCTGAGCTAGACCACCTGACTGAACACCACACTTGATTGGCCAAGGAAACTAGCAGGCTTGCTCTTAAGCCCAGCAGCAGCAGTTTGCCGACTACTCAAAGCATTTGCCCAGGGCTGCAATAGCGCCTGCTCTTGTCTAGTTCCAAGCCCTGCTCCTGCCTTGCCTTACTCCAAGTAACCTGGCTGTAACCCTTGGCTCTGATTCCTGACTTTGGATCTCACCCTTGGCTCTCTTAGATCTCTTTATTTTAGACATGTTTCTATTTTCCTTTCTACTTCTCACCTTAAAATGTGAGTGTGTGGTCACATTATAGGACAAACTCAGTCTGGTGTAAGCATTGTAGTTGCCAGTGGATTCCATAGGAGTTGCACCTGCCAAACTTAGTGTTTAAATTTGGTCCTCTTCCTCTGCTAGAGAGACAAATAGTTCCCCCATTTCACTCATTGTTTTAAATGTGGGTAAATAACTTAGGTTTAGTGTGTCTTCCATAGTGGTAATTGTTACAGATACCACTTCTCAGGGTAGTAATCAAGGAACCAAAAGGAATCCACCCCGTTCCTAGTTCACTAGGATAGTTCACACATTCCACCATTAAAACACTGTTTATGGTTCAATTTTTGTTTTGTGCCCCAAATAATAAACATTGATTCAAGCCTTCTAATAAAATAACCCAATCTCATCATAACGGGATGCTTATAATAAAATATCAGCAGATAGAATGGGCATTATTTCCCTACACTTCCAAGTGCAATTGGAAATAACTGTAGTGCCTGATTTTTGCTTTTAATGAAAACTACTGCAAGGCTCCTCGGGTCACAACTGGAAATAGAAATTGGAGAAGAAGAATTTCCCAGTTAGGCTTGTGGAGTGTGAGAGTCTCTGAGACTGGTATTTTCACTATACATTTACGCCTGGAGCTAAGGGTGTGATTCCCAGCTTGAGGTAGCACACAAAAAATAGTAGTGTAGCAAGGGCAGTGGCATGCGGTGGCATGGGATAGCCTTCCCGAATTCATATCCATGGGGTCTGTGCACGTACTTGGGGTGGCTAGCCTGTGCCGCTGCTCACCACTGCCTGTGCTACCCCCTGTGCTACACCCAACTCAATGTGGATGGAGCCTTTTTTTTTTTTTTACTTGACTGAAAACAGTAAGGAACAGTACCAGAAATCTGTTCAGTGAGCCTGTTCCTATGAGATATCTGACCCAAATTTGCAAGTCACTGGGGACTGGATAGTTTGGCAGGCAGGGAATGGGGAGGCAGGTAGGAAGAAAAGTGGCTTTATGACATCATTCCAGCTTCTCAGTACTGAAGCCAGAAGGCACCACATAAGTAAGCCCCCAATCCAACACAGCCTTAGGACAGCTGAGGACAGACTTAGAATCATAGTATATCAGGGTTGGAAGGGACCTCAGGAGGTCATCTAGTCCAACCCCCTGCTCAAAGCAGGACCAATTCCCAAATAAATCATCCCAGCCAGGGCTTTGTCAAGCCGGGCCTTAAAAACCTACAAGGAAGGAGACTCCACCACCTCCCTAGGTAACGCATTCCAGTGCTTCACCACCCTCCTAGTGAAATAGTGTTTCCTAATATCCAACCTAGACCTCCCCCACTGCAACTTGAGACCATTGCTCCTTGTTCTGTCATCTGCCACCATTGAGAACAGCCGAGTTCCATCCTCTTTGGAACCCCCCTTCAGGTAGTTGAAGGCTGCTATCAAATCCTCCCTCATTCTTCTCTTCTGGAGACTAAACAATCCCAGTTCCCTCAGCCTCTCCTCATAAGTCATGCACTCCAGACCCCTAATCATTTTTGTTGCCCTCCGCTGGACTCTTTCCAATTTTTCCACATCCTTCTTGTAGTGTGGGGCCCAAAACTGGACACAGTACTCCAGATGAGGCCTCACCAATGTCGAATAAAGGGGAACGATCACGTCCCTCGATCTGCTGGCAATGCCCCTACTTATACAGCCCAAAATGCCGTTAGCCTTCTTGGCAACAAGAGCACACTGTTGACTCATATCCAGCTTCTCGTCCACTGTGACCCCTAGGTCCTTTTCTGCAGAACTGCTACCTAGCCATTCGGTCCCTAGTCTGTAGCTGTGCATGGAATTCTTCCGTCCTAAGTGCAGGACTCTGCACTTGTCCTTGTTGAACCTCATCAGGTTTCTTTTGGCCCAATCCTCTAATTTGTCTAGGTCCCTCTGTATCCGATCCCTACCCTCTAGTGTATCTATCACGCCTCCTAGTTTAGTGTCATCGGCAAAGTTGCTGAGAGTGCAGTCCACACCATCCTCCAGATCATTAATAAAGATATTAAACAAAACCGGCCCCAGGACCGACCCTTGGGGCACTCCGCTTGAAACTGGCTGCCAACTAGACATGGAGCCATTGATCACTACCCGTTGAGCCCGACGATCTAGCCAGCTTTCTATCCACCTTACAGTCCATTCATCCAGCCCATACTTCTTTAACTTGGCAGCAAGAATACTGTGGGAGACCGTATCAAAAGCTTTGCTAAATTCAAGGAATAACACATCCACTGCTTTCCGCTCATCCACAGAGCCAGTTATCTCATCATAGAAGGCAATTAGGTTAGTCAGGCACGACTTCCCCTTGGTGAATCCATGCTGACTGTTCCTGATCACTTTCCTCTCCTCTAAGTGTTTCATAATTGATTCCTTGAGGACCTGCTCCATGATTTTTCCAGGGACTGAGGTGAGGCTGACTGGCCTGTAGTTCCCCGGATCCTCCTTCTTCCCTTTTTTAAAGATGGTCACTACGTTAGCCTTTTTCCAGTCATCCGGGACCTCCCCCGATCGCCATGAGTTTTCAAAAATAATGGCTAATGGCTCTGCAATCTCTCCGCCAACTCCTTTAGCACCCTCGGATGCAGCGCATCCGGCCCCATGGACTTGTGCACGTCCAGTTTTTCTAAATAGTCCCGAACCACTTCTTTCTCCACAGAGGGCTGGTCACCTTCTCCCCATATTGTGCTGCCCAGTGCAGCAGTCTGGGAGCTGACCTTGTTTGTGAAGACAGAGTCAAAAAAATCATTGAGTACATTTGCTTTTTCCACATCCTCGGTCACTAGGTTGCCTCCCTCATTCAGTAAGGGGCCCACACTTTCCTTGACTTTCTTCTTGTTGCTAACATACCTGAAGAAACCCTTCTTGTTACTCTTAACATCTCTTGCTAGCTGCAACTCCAAGTGTGATTTGGCCTTCCTGATTTCACTCCTGCATGCCTGAGCAATATTTTTATACTCCTCCCTGGTCATTTGTCCAATCTTCCACTTCTTGTAAGCTTCTTTTTTGCGTTTAAGATCAGCAAGGATTTCACTGTTTAGCCAAGCTGGTCGCCTGCCATATTTACTATTCTTTCTACACATCGGGATGGTTTGTTCCTGCAACCGCAATAAGGATTCTTTAAAATACAGCCAGCTCTCCTGGACCCCTTTGCCCTTCATGTTATTCTCCCAGGGGATCCTGCCCATCTGTTCCCTGAGGGAGTCAAAGTCTGCTTTTCTGAAGTCCAGGGTCCGTATTCTGCTGCTCTCCTTTCTTCCTTGTGTCAGGATCCTGAACTCGACCATCTCATGGTCACTGCCTCCCAGGTTCCCATCCACTTTTGCTTCCCCTACTAATTCTTCCCTGTTTGTGAGCAGCAGGTCAAGAAAAGCTCTGCCCCTAGTTGGTTCCTCCAGCACTTGCACCAGGAAATTGTCCCCTACACTTTCCAAAAACTTCCTGGATTGTCTGTGCACCGCTGTATTGCTCTCCCAGCAGAAATCAGGGTGATTAAAGTCTCCCATGAGAACCAGGGCCTGCGATCTAGTAACTTGTGCTAGTTGCCAGAAGAAAGCCTCGTCCACCTCATCCCCCTGGTCTGGTGGTCTATAGCAGACTCCGACCACGACATCACCCTTGTTGCTCACACTTCTCAACTTTATCCAGAGACACTCAGGTTTTTCTGCAGTTTCATACCGGAGCTCTGAGCAGTCATACTCCTCTCTTACATACAACGCAACTCCCCCACCTTTTCTGCCCTGCCTGTCCTTCCTGAACAGTTTATATCCATCCATGATAGTACTCCAGTCATGTGAGTTATCCCACCAAGTCTCTGTTATTCCAATCGCATCATAGTTCCCTGACTGTGCCAGGACTTCCAGTTCTCCCTGCTTGTTTCCCAGGCTTCTTGCATTTGTGTATAGGCACTTAAGATAACTCACTGATCGTCCCTCTTTCTCAGTATGAGACAGGAGTCCTCCCCTCTTGCGCTCTCCTGCTTGTGCTTCCTCCCAGGATCCCATTTCCCCAGTTACCTCAGGGCTTTGGTCTCCTTCCCCCGGTGAACCTAGTTTAAAGCCCTCCTCACTAGGTTAGCCAGCCTGCTGGCGAAGATGCTCTTCCCTCTCTTCGTTAGGTGGAGCCCGTCCCTGCCCAGCACTCCTCCTTCTTGGAACACCATCCCATGGTCGAAGAATCCAAAGCCTTCTCTCCGACACCACCTGCGTAGCCATTCGTTGACTTCCACGATTCGACGGTCTCTACCCAGGCCTTTTCCTTGCACAGGGAGGATGGACGAGAAAACCACTTGCGCCTCAAACTCCTTTATCCTTCTTCCCAGAGCCACGTAGTCTGCAGTGATCCGCTCAAGGTCATTCTTGGCAGTATCATTGGTGCCCACGTGGAGAAGCAGGAAGGGGTAGCGATCCGAGGGCTTGAGGAGTCTCGGCAGTCTCTCCGTCACATCGTGTATCCTAGCTCCTGGCAAGCAGCAGACCTCTCGGTTTTCCCGGTCGGGGCGGCAGATAGATGACTCAGTCCCCCTGAGGAGGGAGTCCCCGACCACCACCACCACCCTCCTCTTCCTGGGAGTGGTGGTCGTGGAACCCCCATCCCTAGGACAGTGCATCTTTTGCCTTCCAATCGGTGGAGTCTCCTTCTGCTCCCTTCCCTCAGATGGGTCATCTACTCCACTCTCCGCATTAGTACCTGTAGAGAGAACATGGAAACGATTTCTCACCTGTATCTCCATTGCTGGTACATGGACGCTCCTCTTTCTCCTTCTGGAGGTCACATGCTGCCAAACTTCTTCATCATCCATCTGTCCCTGCTGCACCTGCTCTGAATCTTCAGAACATTGTGGCCGTAGAAGCATCTCCTGAAAAATTTCCAATTTTTCCACATCCTTCTTGTAGTGTGGGGCCCAAAACTGGACACAGTACTCCAGATGAGGCCTCACCAATGTCGAATAAAGGGGAACGATCACGTCCCTCGATCTGCTGGCAATGCCCCTACTTATACAGCCCAAAATGCCGTTAGCCTTCTTGGCAACAAGAGCACACTGTTGACTCATATCCAGCTTCTCGTCCACTGTGACCCCTAGGTCCTTTTCTGCAGAACTGCTACCTAGCCATTCGGTCCCTAGTCTGTAGCTGTGCATGGAATTCTTCCGTCCTAAGTGCAGGACTCTGCACTTGTCCTTGTTGAACCTCATCAGGTTTCTTTTGGCCCAATCCTCTAATTTGTCTAGGTCCCTCTGTATCCGATCCCTACCCTCTAGTGTATCTATCACGCCTCCTAGTTTAGTGTCATCGGCAAAGTTGCTGAGAGTGCAGTCCACACCATCCTCCAGATCATTAATAAAGATATTAAACAAAACCGGCCCCAGGACCGACCCTTGGGGCACTCCGCTTGAAACTGGCTGCCAACTAGACATGGAGCCATTGATCACTACCCGTTGAGCCCGACGATCTAGCCAGCTTTCTATCCACCTTACAGTCCATTCATCCAGCCCATACTTCTTTAACTTGGCAGCAAGAATACTGTGGGAGACCGTATCAAAAGCTTTGCTAAATTCAAGGAATAACACATCCACTGCTTTCCGCTCATCCACAGAGCCAGTTATCTCATCATAGAAGGCAATTAGGTTAGTCAGGCACGACTTCCCCTTGGTGAATCCATGCTGACTGTTCCTGATCACTTTCCTCTCCTCTAAGTGTTTCATAATTGATTCCTTGAGGACCTGCTCCATGATTTTTCCAGGGACTGAGGTGAGGCTGACTGGCCTGTAGTTCCCCGGATCCTCCTTCTTCCCTTTTTTAAAGATGGTCACTACGTTAGCCTTTTTCCAGTCATCCGGGACCTCCCCCGATCGCCATGAGTTTTCAAAAATAATGGCTAATGGCTCTGCAATCTCTCCGCCAACTCCTTTAGCACCCTCGGATGCAGCGCATCCGGCCCCATGGACTTGTGCACGTCCAGTTTTTCTAAATAGTCCCGAACCACTTCTTTCTCCACAGAGGGCTGGTCACCTTCTCCCCATATTGTGCTGCCCAGTGCAGCAGTCTGGGAGCTGACCTTGTTTGTGAAGACAGAGTCAAAAAAATCATTGAGTACATTTGCTTTTTCCACATCCTCGGTCACTAGGTTGCCTCCCTCATTCAGTAAGGGGCCCACACTTTCCTTGACTTTCTTCTTGTTGCTAACATACCTGAAGAAACCCTTCTTGTTACTCTTAACATCTCTTGCTAGCTGCAACTCCAAGTGTGATTTGGCCTTCCTGATTTCACTCCTGCATGCCTGAGCAATATTTTTATACTCCTCCCTGGTCATTTGTCCAATCTTCCACTTCTTGTAAGCTTCTTTTTTGCGTTTAAGATCAGCAAGGATTTCACTGTTTAGCCAAGCTGGTCGCCTGCCATATTTACTATTCTTTCTACACATCGGGATGGTTTGTTCCTGCAACCGCAATAAGGATTCTTTAAAATACAGCCAGCTCTCCTGGACCCCTTTGCCCTTCATGTTATTCTCCCAGGGGATCCTGCCCATCTGTTCCCTGAGGGAGTCAAAGTCTGCTTTTCTGAAGTCCAGGGTCCGTATTCTGCTGCTCTCCTTTCTTCCTTGTGTCAGGATCCTGAACTCGACCATCTCATGGTCACTGCCTCCCAGGTTCCCATCCACTTTTGCTTCCCCTACTAATTCTTCCCTGTTTGTGAGCAGCAGGTCAAGAAAAGCTCTGCCCCTAGTTGGTTCCTCCAGCACTTGCACCAGGAAATTGTCCCCTACACTTTCCAAAAACTTCCTGGATTGTCTGTGCACCGCTGTATTGCTCTCCCAGCAGAAATCAGGGTGATTAAAGTCTCCCATGAGAACCAGGGCCTGCGATCTAGTAACTTGTGCTAGTTGCCAGAAGAAAGCCTCGTCCACCTCATCCCCCTGGTCTGGTGGTCTATAGCAGACTCCGACCACGACATCACCCTTGTTGCTCACACTTCTCAACTTTATCCAGAGACACTCAGGTTTTTCTGCAGTTTCATACCGGAGCTCTGAGCAGTCATACTCCTCTCTTACATACAACGCAACTCCCCCACCTTTTCTGCCCTGCCTGTCCTTCCTGAACAGTTTATATCCATCCATGATAGTACTCCAGTCATGTGAGTTATCCCACCAAGTCTCTGTTATTCCAATCGCATCATAGTTCCCTGACTGTGCCAGGACTTCCAGTTCTCCCTGCTTGTTTCCCAGGCTTCTTGCATTTGTGTATAGGCACTTAAGATAACTCACTGATCGTCCCTCTTTCTCAGTATGAGACAGGAGTCCTCCCCTCTTGCGCTCTCCTGCTTGTGCTTCCTCCCAGGATCCCATTTCCCCAGTTACCTCAGGGCTTTGGTCTCCTTCCCCCGGTGAACCTAGTTTAAAGCCCTCCTCACTAGGTTAGCCAGCCTGCTGGCGAAGATGCTCTTCCCTCTCTTCGTTAGGTGGAGCCCGTCCCTGCCCAGCACTCCTCCTTCTTGGAACACCATCCCATGGTCGAAGAATCCAAAGCCTTCTCTCCGACACCACCTGCGTAGCCATTCGTTGACTTCCACGATTCGACGGTCTCTACCCAGGCCTTTTCCTTGCACAGGGAGGATGGACGAGAAAACCACTTGCGCCTCAAACTCCTTTATCCTTCTTCCCAGAGCCACGTAGTCTGCAGTGATCCGCTCAAGGTCATTCTTGGCAGTATCATTGGTGCCCACGTGGAGAAGCAGGAAGGGGTAGCGATCCGAGGGCTTGAGGAGTCTCGGCAGTCTCTCCGTCACATCGTGTATCCTAGCTCCTGGCAAGCAGCAGACCTCTCGGTTTTCCCGGTCGGGGCGGCAGATAGATGACTCAGTCCCCCTGAGGAGGGAGTCCCCGACCACCACCACCACCCTCCTCTTCCTGGGAGTGGTGGTCGTGGAACCCCCATCCCTAGGACAGTGCATCTTTTGCCTTCCAATCGGTGGAGTCTCCTTCTGCTCCCTTCCCTCAGATGGGTCATCTACTCCACTCTCCGCATTAGTACCTGTAGAGAGAACATGGAAACGATTTCTCACCTGTATCTCCATTGCTGGTACATGGACGCTCCTCTTTCTCCTTCTGGAGGTCACATGCTGCCAAACTTCTTCATCATCCATCTGTCCCTGCTGCACCTGCTCTGAATCTTCAGAACATTGTGGCCGTAGAAGCATCTCCTGACGTCTGTCCAGGAAATCTTCATTTTCCCTTATGCAACGCAGAGTCGATACTCGTTTCTCCAGACCTCGAACCTTCTCTTCCAATATGGAGACCAGCTTGCACTTTGTACAGACAAAGTCGCTTCTGTCCTGTGGAAGAAAGACAAACATGGCACAACCTGTGCAGATTAAAACAGCTGATCGCTCACCTTCCATATCACCTTCCTCTTAAGAGCTTCCTCAGCTGTTGCAAGAACTACTCAGAGAAACCTGCAGATGAAAGCCTCAGTGAGCTCTCTCCAGGCAAACTCCCTCTGTTAGCCTCTGCTGTTCGCCGCTCAGCTGGTTCGCTGCTGACTGCCCTTATATACCAGTCAGGCCCACTCAAGGCCCACCTGGAACAAAGCACTCCCAATTCACACTTTTCAAACAAGCAAGCAATCAAGCACACTGTCAAACTGACAAACTGTCCCAGCAACAGACACTCAGATACTCACCAACATAGCCCCGCTAATGCAGCACTTAGCGTACCTCCTCTCGGACAGCTCCCAGGCAAACTCCCTCTGTTAGCCTCTGCTGTTCGCCGCTCAGCTGGTTCGCTGCTGACTGCCCTTATATACCAATCAGGCCCACTCAAGGCCCACCTGGAACAAAGCACTCCCAATTCACACTTTTCAAACAAACAAGCAAGCAATCAAGCACACGGTCAAACTGACAAACTGTCCCAGCAACAGACACTCAGATACTTGCCAACACAGCCCCGCTAATGCAGCACTTAGCGTACCTCCTCTCGGACAGCTCCCAGGCAAACTCCCTCTGTTAGCCTCTGCTGTTCGCCGCTCAGCTGGTTCGCTGCTGACTGCCCTTATATACCAATCAGGCCCACTCAAGGCCCACCTGGAACAAAGCACTCCCAATTCACACTTTTCAAACAAACAAGCAAGCAATCAAGCACACGGTCAAACTGACAAACTGTCAGAGTGTATCAATCCTCTGGCTCTACCCCTTTCCCTGGCCTGCCTCCTATACTTCTGCTGTCCCATCTGGAAACAGGCTCTGAAACTGGGGGAGTCTTCAGGAAATCAGTTAAGACACCTTTAAATTCAATTTATTCCACCAATGTGGCACAAAGGGCCCCAACAGGATAGAGGATCTGGCCCCTGTACTTTTGGGAACTTAATTCAAACCATCTCTGAATCTTTGGAATTTTGCCTATCACCACCTATTATGTGACCGAACATATTCTGAACAAAGAGTAGTGATCATTAAATAATACATGTATAATGTTTTTCATTCTGCACAACTGGCTATGTCAGAACAATTCTTTCATATCTTTAAACCCTTCATGATTACTATTATATAATCAATGCTAGAAAAAAAATCCTTAAATCAAGTTATCCCCCCGACATACCCACCTGTTGGTGGGAGAAATGACTAGAAAGAACAAGTCCTCAGCCTGACCCTCCCTTAGATCAGAAATAGATGAGAATTGATTTAAATTCCCCACCTTTCATCTCCTACACAGCTTTGATATTTTCTTAATGTGAAATATTCCCTTCTAGCATTTTCCCTCCACTCAACTCTACTTGGGTTTAAAGTCAGATAATCTTCAGAGAGGCATTGCTTTTCGTAGAGTGTGTCTGAACAGAATATGAAAAACTTCTAAGGTTCATCACTGTCACTTGCCACCACAATACCTGTCATTTGGTGGAGCAGTTCAAAAGCCTATCAACTGTAACAATATGTTGTTAGATAGTTGGGTATCAGTTTTATAACATGGAAATAACAGCCTGGTTTAGACCAAGTATTGTCTCAGTGGCATGTACAGCTACTTTTGTGGTATCAAAAGAACAAAATACTAAAACTAGATAAAAGAGAGGCAAATAACAAGGAAATGGGAACACATACTTTAACTATTTTCAGCCACAGATGGATCCTTAATTTAGAGTTAAGAGTTGCTTGGGTATATTTTCTTACAACACTGGACACTTAAGCAAAAAGACCCTAGGTCAAGGCAACTATCACATCCATTTGCAAAGCATTGATGTAGACGTGGCAGCGAATGAGGTAAACACAGGGATGGATTTTAAGTGTCAGGCTGCAACTTTATTAAACTTAACACAGGGGAGGTGTGATGGGAGGGATGACCTACCATGTCATCCATACTCTCACCAACCAGGCATTTTAGGTGGTTCCAGTGGAGGGTTCCAGGGCTCCTACCATGCAACCCATAACTTGGGGTACACTCTCCTCAGCCTACCCCTATGACTCAGCTCACTCTTCTGAGTCCCACCACCCACTGCATTGCAAGGGGGCCAAAGGTATTAAAATTAAGGACCATGGCCCATGAAGTCCCCAAGGTCTTCCCTTGTCCCATGAGCACAGAGCCTATCAGTAAAATCTCAGGGAATTTTTGTTTTTGAGAATCATTCCTTTATCCTTCTAACCAAAGTGTAAACCAGCTGCAAGATGCAATGGACTAATATCCTTACCAAGTACTATCACTAATTTTTAAATTCTATTCCTATCAAACTCAACTGCTCTTCCAGGATGCTGTAAGGCAGTGGTATCCAAACTCTGGGGCATGTCCCTCTAGGAGGCGTCGAGAAATGTTTGGGGAGCACCTGGGGGAGCCCAGGCAAGACATCAGGGTGCGGTGGGGAGGGAGTGCCACCCAGCCTCGCTCTGCCTCCAGTCCAGCTCTGGCCCCAACAGCAGCTCTGCTCTTCCCCCCAGTCCAGCTCCGTCCCCAGCCACAGCTCTGCCTCCAGCCCAGCTCTGGCCCAGCCGCAGCTCCGATCCACCCCCAGCCCATCTCCATCCTCATTCCTTCTCCACCCCCAAGCTCCAGCTCCTCCCCATCCCCAGATCTGCCACCAGCTCCACCTTCAGCCCAAGTTCCTCTGCTTAGCCAACTGTGCAGTAATGGGGCGGGGGAGGGCAGATATCATTATTGGTAAAGGGGGGTGCAACAGGAATAATTGGGCAGCACTGCTGTAAGGAATATGGAAAAACTCCCCCAACCTCTGCCAATTCGGTCCTATGGGAGGAAAAAATTCCTTCCTGACCCCAAAACCTCGCAGCATCATTAAAACACAACTGAGTTTACCAGTAGTGTTGGGAGGGTGGGGCTGATGCAACAGAGCAAAAAGACGCTCTGTGTGACCCAGGCTAGAGTTTAAATTAATGAAAGGATGGAGAGGGACCAATGAGCTCGCATCCTCCCCAAACTAGCCAATCAGTGTCTAGAGACTGAAGGGGAGGAGCACCTCTGCATCTGCTCAGTATGAGTTCTCCTCCCACATCTAACTGGGGTTGTTTCAATCACTGCTGTTCCCATCAAGTTTCCCGCCTGTGGAGGAAGGTGGGTGGCATTAGCTCACTGTCCTTATGATACTCACCCATAACAGCGCACTCTATAACATGCCCACTTTAATTTTGTCAGTATTATCACATGCTGTATGCACATCAAAGAACTGAAAATTACACTGCAACATATATCTTTAACTCTGACCTTCCAATGCCTCATTAATTACTAATTTTGTGACCATTCTAATCAGCTTCCAAGGCCGAATGGGACCATTGTGATCATCTTGTCTGACCTCCTGAATAACAGAGGCCATAGAACTTCCCCAAAATAATTCCTAGGGAATATTTTATAGAAAAACATCCAATCTTGGTTTTAAAATGGTCAGTGATGGAGAATCCACCATGACCCTGATTACATTTTTCCAACAGTTAAATACTCACCATTAAAAATGTACACTTGATTTCCAGTCTGAATTTGTCTAGATTCATCTCCCAGACATTGAATCCTGTTATACCTTTATCTACTAGATTGGAGAGCCCATAATGAAATAGTTGTTCCCCATGTAGATACTTATAGGCTGTAATCAAGTCACCCCTTAACTTTCTCTGTTAAACTAAATAGATGGACTCGGGCATCAATGACTCAATCACTACAAGGCATGTTTTCTAATCCTTTAATCATTTTCGTGGTCCTCCTCTGAACCTCTCCAACTGTGGGCATCAAAACTGAACATTGTATTTGGCACTGATCTGACCGCTGCTGGAATATTGAGGCAAAATAATCTTTCTACTCTTGGCGAAGATTCCCCTGTTTATGCATCCCAGGATCACATTAGCTCTTTTGGCCACAGCATCATATTGGGAGTTTATGTCAAGCTGATTATTCACCACGGCCACTCAATCTTTTTCAGAGACACTGCTTCCAAGGATAGAGTCCCCCATTCTGTGAGCATGGCCTACATTTTTTGTTCCTAAATGTAGACATGTAGCCATATTAAAATGCCTGTGGTTTGCTTTTGCCCCGTGTACTAAGCAATCCAGATCACTTTATATCAGTGAGCTATTCTCTTCATTATTTACCAATCCCCTACAATCTTTGTGTCATCTTCAAACTTTATCAGTGATTTTATTTTTTCCAGGTCATTGTTAAAAATGTAAAGTAGCATAGGGCCAAGAACTGATTCCTGCAGGACCCCCCTAGAAACACCTGCTTCATTTCCCATCTACAGCTACATGTTGAAATCTATCAATTTACCAATTCTAATCCATTTAATGGCTGCCATTTTAATTTTATATTGTGCTAGTTTTTTAAATCAAAATGTCATGTGGAACTAAGTCTTATAGAAATTGAAGTGTATTGTGTCAACACTATGTTACTTTATCAGTCAAACTTGTAATCTTATAAAAAAATCAAGATAGTTTGACAGGGTCTATTTTGCAAAAATACATGTTGATGTGCATTAATTATATTATACTCTTTTAGTTCTTTATTAATAGAATAGCATATCAGCCACTCCAATATCTTGCCTGTGATGGATGTCAGACTGACGTGCCTATAATTACCCAGCTAATCCTGTTTACCCTTTTTAAAACTGGCACAACTTTAGCTTTCTTCCAGTCTTCTGGAACTTCCCCAGTGCACCAGAACTTACTGAAAATCAACATTAACGTCCCACCGAGTTCCTCAGCCAGCTCTTTTAAAAGTTCTTGGATGCAAACTATCTGGACCTGCTGTTTTACATCCGCCAGAGATACTAGTGGAGTGGAAATAATAGAATCACCATATGAAGAGATTATTTTATCTGTTTTTTTCCCCAAATACAGAACAGAAATATTTATTGAACACCCCTGCCTTTTCTGCATGACTATTAATAATTCTACCATCTAGTAATGAACCAATACCATTTTCAGGATTCTTTATGTTCCTAATATAATTTTGAAAAATGCCAAATTGTCCTTAACTCTGCTGGCCATATATTTCTCCATATCAGTTTTCTGTAATTCCTAACTTCTGATTTATATTCATTACTACCAACTTCCCCTTTCTTCCATTTGTTATATTTTTTTTTCTAGCAGCCTTCACTCACTTTCTAATCCAATTTCTTTAAAAAAAAGAAATATCCAGCTCAGCCTTCTTCCTCAGTTGTGGCTTTCTGGGCATCTAGTAAGGTGTACTTAATTAATTTCCAATTGTCATTGTCATTTTTCTGATTAAATTCTTCCTCACAGCTGATCTGGCTCATAACTGTTTTTAGCTTTGTGAAATTGGCCCTTTTAAATCTGTCTGTCTGTGTGTGTGTGTGTGTGTGTGTGTGTGTGAGATATATAAAAAAATTACTACTGGTGTGGATTTTATTCTGCTTCCAGATTATATGATCCAGTCATGACCACTTGTACCTGAGCTACTATTAATTTTTAGTTCTGTGATCAGTTCCTCTTTATCTGTTAGGAAAAGGGCTAATATAGAATTCCCACATATAGACTGCAACACTTTTTGAGTTAGGAAATTGTCCTCTGTAATCTTTAGAACTTCCAATGATGTTCTATTACTGGCAGTATGACACCTCCAGCATACGACCCTCCATCAGGATCACACAGGTGTTTCCCCTCCCTCCCCTACACATTATAGAAGGTGCTTAAGGAGGTAGTTATCCTGTTCCCTTCTGTGATTTGGTGGTTTATAGCAGACACCAACTAATACCCCATCCTGTGCTTTATTTGTTAGGACATTGATCCATAAGCACTGAAGATTTTTTCCCCCAAGTTATCAGTGACTCAGACAGGTAGTGTCATTTTTGACTGGATGCCACTGCCCCTGCTCTTTTGCTTACTCGAGCCTTCTTAAATAGCTTATGACAATTGATTTTAACATTCCAGTCATGCAAATCATCCCACCAGGTTTTAGTAATAACAACTAGATGAGCAATTCCAATCTCTCTTATTTGGTACCCAGGCTCCTATCATTAGTGTATAGGCAATTAAATAATTTCTTCTTTTCATGTCATTTGGTTGCTTAATTGGTTGTTTTTGTTTTGTTGTTCTCAACATCTCAATTTTGTGCTGAGTGCTCATATCATCCCTCTTTTTACCCTCCCCTTTTGCTGTTAGTTTAATCCCCTTCTGACTATTCTAGTCAGCCTGTCTCTGAGGAGATTGGTCCATTTTTTTCTAGAAAGAGGGCTGTATAGTTTGGATGGCATCCACCTCAGTAGAAGGGGGACCAAAGTTCCACAGAATCCTCTACTGTACACCAATTATCAAGCCAACTGTTCACTTCCAGAGTCTTTTGCATTCTGTCTTCCTTCAATCATGGGACAGAAAAGATCTCAGAGAAGATCACTTGGATCTTCTTCTTCTTCAGCACGCTTCTGTGTTCCCTGAAGTCATCCATCCATGAGATATCCCCTGATGCAGTGTCATTAGTGGCAATATGAACCATCACCAACAGATCCTTGACCATTGGATAGGCTTCTGAAGTCAGTTTTAGTGTTGTGGCATACCTTGGCTCCAGAAAGGCAGCACACTGTCCTGTTGTCAGCCTGTCCCTTGCAGAATGTTCTTTCAATGCTTCTGAGTATTGAATCTCCAGCAAGGAACAACTATCTTTCTTAAGTGACTGTAGAACTCTTTTCAGACAAGCTTTATTTTCTTACAGGTTGGGCCAAACTACCATCCTCATGTGTCCTGTACATCTCTCTGTTCCCTTGGACTTGCTGGATCTTGAGAGATATCTTGCAAAGTTTCCACATTGTGGACCTGGTATCAATTGAAAATTTCTAGCTGCCTGGAATTTCTTAAGGTCCTTTTCTCTCTGGTGGCCACAGCCTGCCTTTTCTCGTCTGTCTCCAACCATGTAGAATGCTGCTGTGATCTCTTGCCCCTGGTGGTTATGAACTGCCAGGCCCGCTCTCAGTTCCTCTGTCTGATTCCTTGGTGACCAGCTCCATTCTTCCTTGTACCTGGGGTACTGGAGTTTCCCAAATTTCTAGGAATTCCTCCACTTTTCTGAATCTTAGTAGCATGTCTACATGCTCCTCCAATCCAATAATCTTTTCCTCCAGCACAGCCACCAACTTGCACATTAAATCCCTTCTGTCTTCAGGCAGGAAAGAGAACATGTACATCTCTTGCAGGTCATCACAGTTCTATTGCTGGCCATCTTGATATCACACCTAGTGTTGAACCTGAAAGGAAAGCCCGTCACACTCCCTCTGAAGTACTCTTGTTAACTGTCTCTGTTTGCGCTATTTTGTTTGCCTAGGAAGTTACTTATTATACAAATTATCCCCTACTTAGCTTGGCTCAGCTCAACTTCATCCCTCACCACCAGGGAGCAGTTAACCATTCAGACTTCAAACAGCTAGGTTGAGCAAAGCTCCCAGGATTAGAGCCTTTCAGCCATTAGCAAGGCACCCTTGTTACTCAGGGGCCCACGGGCCAACTATGCAGCCTCTACATACAGAACAAAAAAACAGTCAACCAATCAACCCACTGACAGACCAAATGCACGACTGATCCAATCCCACAACCTCCAAGCACAGAGTCTGCCGCTACTCCCTCTGAAACTCCCCATTACCTGCCTCATAACATTGCAGTCCTAGCTTCTTAATATAGCACACACCAGACATAGAAAGGTGATTACTTAATCAATATTTCTTACATTATGAACAGTGTGATCTTTCCTTGCATCATGTACAGAGAATGGTAAGTACTGCAAATATGTGACTAGTGGAACACAAACAACTGTACCCTCTAGAAACTATTTTGCAGCATATTCTTGTGGATGGTGGATGCATTATTGCAACAATTTTTATTGATAGGCTTGAGGAACACATTTTGTGAATGAATCCACTCATGGTGGATAGACAGGGCTTGAGGCAAAACAAGTCACTTCTGGACTGTCAGATCCAAAAGTTCTGTGTGTATTTTTGGTGGTGGTTTTTATCTGATAGCGCCAGCATTACATTACTCGCCTAACAGACAAAGTGACATACTCCTGAGAGGCAAACAGAAATAAGGGTTTTTTTTGTTTTTAAAAGAGTCTTCTGAAACAAAGATTTCTGGTCCCCTTTTGCAGTCAATTTTCTGAATGGCTTATGTTAGTGCTCCAAACAACTTGTCCTCTTATTAAAAAAAACAACAGCAGGGTGTATTTGTGAAATCCTACAGCAATATTGAGACTGACTTGGCAGATAATAGCATCTTAAACTAAGGCCACGATGAACTCACTAATAACATTTGAGCTTCATTAGTACCTTTCATGTAACTGGTCTCAATGTTCTGCAAGCAACAATTCTGTGGGGAGATATTACTGATGAGTAAACTGTATCAAAGAAATTACTTTCAAACAGAAAATGAAAACATTTTAATGGTGACTACTATGAATGATTTGCCGACGGCCAGAGTTTGAGCCCATGGAGGGAGACTGTGACTGACTCAGAAATAGAAACCAGGATTCCTGATTTACAGGCCCCTGTTCTAACTAGTAGATACCACTACCCAACATGAAATTGGCTAACTACTAGACACCATCCAAAAAAAAAAAAAACAAGATTCTGATTTAAAAAATCTTGTACAAATGACTGCTTGAATTTAAGATTTTCTGCTGCTTAATCTTTGCTAGAAACAGTTATTTGCCAAAGTTGTGAATCAGTTGGAATTGGCTCTGTACTGAATATGTAAGATTGCTAGCTGTTTTATTCATTCAGACATGATATGGTCTGACCTCTACATCTACAAAAGCTTTTATTTCCATTCCACTGGCTCTGACAAGCAGATAAGTCAGTGGTGGGCAACCTGCGGCCTGCGGGCCACACGCAGCCCATCAGGTTAAGCCACTGGCGGGCCATGAGACAGTTTGTTTACATTGACAGTCCGAGGCATGGCACATCACAGTCCACAGGCATGGCTGCCCATAGCTCCTAGTGGCTGAGGTTCACTGTTCCTGGCCAATGGGAGCTGCGGGAAGCGGCGCGGGCCGCAGGGACGTGCTGGCCGCCACTTCCCGCAGCTCCCATTGGCCGGGAACAGCGAACTGCTGCCACTGGGAGCTGCAGGCAGCTGTGCCTCTGGATGGTCAATGTAAACAAACTGTCTCGTGGCCTGCCAGCGGATTACCCTGATGGGCCACGTGCAGCCCATGGGCCACAGGTTGGCCACCACTGAGATAGGGTGTTATACTGAACCACTTCAGTTCATTAGTAGCTATGCTTCTTTTTGTGGATAATATTGGCTAGATGAGGGTCAAAGGAATTATAAATAATCCTCTTCTCCTAAGGCACTAGAAAAAGCATGATTCTGATACTCAGTAATTTGAATTGTTCCTGTGTGACAGCTTCATTGTCAGGACCCTGAACTGAGCCTAAGGCTCTTCATCCAGATCATGTAAAATAATTGAGCAGTAGGTACTAACAAGACTTAAATCTTGAAGACTCTGTAATTTTCCCATATTGTTTTACTATATTCTATTATGTCTGGGTGATAATGAAGTCTATAATTATAACAACTTCTTTGCATTAGTGCTTAAACTGGTTGTCATTTTTTGCTGAGATAGTAACTACTGGATTTTCAGGTTTGAGGGTGGGAGTTGGAAACTAACATTACATAAGCACTGGAGTTTTAAAATTTTAAAGAAACCTTACATAGTTCATGTTACCTGTAAACCTGTACTATTTCTTCTGCAAGCTTTTACTTCTAGCTGTTGAAGTATGGTGCTATCATGGGAGAATAAGCAGCCGGGAAACTTTTAAGGGTATATTGGACACAGTCACTATGTTCCCAAGCTCAGATTCATTCCTGGCTGTTCCTAGGGCCTCTGAATATGTTGGGAGGAGGAGGACATCTGATGACCCCATCCATCCTCCCATGCGTGACTTGGAATCTGCTGGCCCTTTCATGGTGGAATGCTGCATTTATTCTTAGTTAATAACAATAACATACTTTGTAAATTGAGAACATTAAGTGCTAAATCTTAATATTATTTCCACAAACCTTCCTCTTCACTCCTATCCATCTGTGATAGCCATGCCATTCTGTTCCCTGACATACATTAAATAGTGTTTAAGTCATGCTTGTTGTATGCCGGCCTGTTCTGATCTGGCTCTTGAATCAGTATTTGGCTTATAGTTTGTGTTATACATGTTTTATGTAAATTTATATGAGTTGCTGTCTCTTTATCTGTTAGAGGATGCAGTAGATAAATTATGGTCAGATCCTGAGATGCAGACGACTCCTGGGGGAAAGATGCAGACGACTCCTAGATGATTTTACTACTGAAAGTGAGAGTCTTAGTATATAGAAGAACAAATTCTGTCCTTAGACATCAACAGGAACTAAGGATTTAGCTCTTAACAAACCTCACTACAAGATTTGAATATGTTAACATAGTTACATAGCAATTTATGTTACATTTTTGGCATCATCTTTCCCCCTACAATATGCACTAGACTCCTTTCTGAATTCTAGAAAAAAAAAGACTCATATTCACAATACCTGTGGCTTTTTTCTAATGCAAACCCTCATTCAGCGGAACTATCTCTTTACATTTCTAAGAGGCCAATATGTTAAGTATAGTCAATGCCTGTGAGGCAGGATCAAATTCAAGGTAACAGCTAAGTGAAGATCATGATTCTAAGCTGGCTTTCAACAAGCCAGCATAAACTCCTAGATGTGGCATGAGTCCAAACCTATTTAGAATATTGAATAGTATGGGTGTTCAGAATGATGAGAGTACCAGGAATGGCAGGATCTCCAGGAAGCAGAAAGAAAAGAACAGCAAGTAGCACAGAATAAAGTACAAGGATTTTTTTTTTTGTTAGATATGAAAGATTTAAATATGCGTGTGCAAAATTAAACTGCTAAATACAAAACTCAAGGGTAAATCCAGCTTGTAATATGGTGGAGCATTAAAAGGGAGAGGAGAAGGTTGTTGGAGCCACTTTCTTTCCCCACACAGAGCACCTACCTAACAGCAGGATAGAATTTCGAACTAAGGAGCACTAGAGTACTATAATCTGATTACCGGGATTGGCTTGCAAACCACAATCACAAGGGGGCAATATGGCCACAGTCCAGCTGTGTAATGCAGTGGTGGGCAACCAGCAGTCCGCAGGCCACACACGGCCCGGCAGGGTAATCCACTGGTGGGCTGCGAGACAATGTGTTTACATTGACCATCCACAGGCACGGCTGCCCGCAGCTCCTAGTGGCCGGGAACGGCAAACCGTGGCCACGGGGAGCTGCGGGCAGCCGTGCCTGCAGACTGTCAATGTAAACAAACTGTCTTGCAGCCCACCAGTGGATTACCCTGATGGGCTGCGTGCTGCCTGCGGGCCGCAGGCTGCCCACCTCTGGTCTAATGTGTCTCCAGGTTTGCAGTACATACTGTGCAGGACTAAACACTGATCCTTTGTAACCATCCTTACCCCTCTGAGTAAAAATTTTAAAAGGGGGGGAGAAGCTAAAAGTGAGGGGGACGTGGTGCTCAAATAGTAAGCATTAAACAACAACTAACTTTGTTTCCATGTGATGTGAAATTATGTTTATAGAGTGAGGTAGCCTGTCTGACCTTGTTAATGGCATCCACAAAGCAGGGGAGGCATAGGGTGAGCATTAATCTTTGGGAACATTGGTTCATGCTCCATCAACTCTGCTTCATAAAATTCAGCTGCCCACACAGATAGGTATACACCTTAGGAACAAAAAGGTTTAGTACACTGAAAGCAAAATTGTACCACTCACCTAACTATATACACCTCAGAAATCACCACATCCGATTTCTGGTCCCCATTATGGTAAATCAGAGTGCATGGCAGAATAAGATTGTTACAGCAATCATTACATTGCTGTAGACTCATTTAATCTAGTATCAGTGGGGGGGGGGAATTAATTCGAACATCTGTGATTTAAAATGAAGATTCCCTTTAGATTTGGAGAAACTGTTTATTACAAAAAATAGACTATTCAACTTTAATGATATATATGATTAAACTTTATTCTCTGTAGTTAGTTTAACTTTTTAAAGAGCTAGTATATAAAACTAATATACACACACACACACACACACACACACATACAATATCATGTTCAGGAACCAAAATATAGTAAACTTTAAAAATCTCTCTGGTATTTAACAAAGTCCCTTGATGCTGCATTTCATTATTTATTTTGTTAATTTTTGTAATTTTCTTTTACATAAAAATACATAAATCTGTAATGGAGCTGGTCAAATGAGTTACTGAGAATAAAGTGTGAGGCTAGGTGGTTGACATCAACATTTTTCTATTTGTATTTATGTATTGATTGATTGATTAATTGCGATATTTTGCTCTTTTTATCAAGATGGTTAAAAAAAAAAATTCAAAAAGCACTGAGTGAAAATTACATGAGGACGTCTGGATTTGGCCCTATGAGATGAACAGTGACGGTGTCACTTTAGCTGATGGGGAAAAACAACTATTCCTAGGAACACAGGACTGGAAGAGACCTTCTTGGTAATAGAGACCAGTCCTCCACTATTGCAGGCAGCCCTGTCAGATAATCCAATTCACAAATTTGTCAAGATCATCTTACAAACTAGCGAGGTTGGTTGCCACCACTCCTCATATTGTGCAGCTGTTCCAGAACCTCACTCGTCAATAATATTGATAATACTGCTTAGGTAAATGCTAAAATAGGACCTAAATCCTCCAAAATTATTCATAGATTCTTGCACCTGTGAGGCTTTACATAGGCACAAGGGTCCATCTGCACATAGATGCTTATAGGATAGAGAGCTTAGTGCTCAATCCTACAAATACTTAAAAGAGTGAGGATTCTAGCTTCATCCACATGATTAGTCCAGTTAACAGTAAATACAATTATTAATAATACACACCAAAGGCTTGTTCTTCCAAGCACTTACATAGGAGTAACTTTTGTCTTTTTTATATATTAATGCTTTTTAATTTTAAAACCAAGGACATGATCCTGCAAATACATCAGCAGGTGAGCAACCATACTTGTGGTGAGTAGTTAATAAAGTTTCTCATGTGTGTAAGTGTTGGCCTGAGCAGTCCAAGCATAGTATTTTTATTATTCAATATATCTATCATTAACAAATAACTCTTAAATCCTACTTTCATTCTTAAAGCATTAAGACCAGTAAATTGTTACCCAAAATCTTCATTTTATGAGCTCTTTTAATTTCATCACTCTGTACCTGGACAGTCTTCAGTATTATGGCATTTCTTTTACTCCCACAGTGGGAGTCAAAATTCCACAACCCTTGTAAACAGACAGATGCTACAAAGACCTATACAGCATTAATAGTGATAGACTTGTTAATTACAGGCAGAACTGATAGTACCTACTACAGCTAAGATTGCCCAACACTTCCCTTATAAGACCCTGTTTTCAGTTGCTTATAACTGGAGCTGTATGAATATCTGACTTTTGGTTCACTGGCAGTTCTGAAAAATTAACAAAAAATTGTGTGCGGTCAACCTGAAACCTAAATTTTTCAGCATTTTTTTGGTAAATTGAAAGTAAAAATACTTGTTCTGGATCAAATGAAACTTGTTTTTGTTTGGCCTGAAACAAAATGTATTATTTTGTGTCATTTTTAAACTTCTTTATAAAAGCAAAATAAATGGACTAGATTCACAGAACCACTGGAGGAGGCTGTGGTGATGCATGCCTTATACCGAATCACCCAGTAGTTAGGCAATTCAGCTCCTCATGCAGGAGTTCCAGGTTTGAATCCCAGCACTAGAGCAGGACTGGAAACCAAGTCTCCCCCTGTGAAACTGGAAAACCAGATGCCAAGTCTGTAGGTGTCAGCTGAGCACTGACAAACTCTTATCTGGAAAGCTCACCTGTGTGTTACTTTTGTTCAAAGTAGGTATTCATCTTATAATAATGTATTTAGTATTTAGACTCTATGAAATGCTGGATGCATTAATCTCACTTATAATATCTGTCCCATTTTGTGCTTTCAAACTTTGAAAATGTTTGCTCTGAACTTGTGAACCCAGACATGGGAATCGTTCCCCTCCCTGCCCATTAAGGAGGCCTATCAAGATTGAACGGGCCATTAAGGAACTTCATGATGCAAAGGGCTGGTGTATCGCCCTATCACACGTTGGAAATGCTACAAGCAAGGGAGCTTATTTCACTGATTGGAAGGCTAAATCTAAGGGCTTATCTACACTGGCAATGTTAAAGCGCTGCCGTGGGGCATATCTGCCAGCGCTGGGACACTGTCTACACTGGCATGTTACAGCGCTGAAACTTGCAGCGCTCAGGGGGGTGTTTTTTCACACCCCTGAGTGAGAAAGTTACAGCACTGTAAAGTGCCAGTGTAGACAACCCCTAAAAGAAAACAGGGTCACAAGAGACCTTTTAATCTCTTTGTTGTTTGGACTCTTGCAATCTTTGGAGCTAAAGCAGAGATCAGCATGGGAAACCTGGGTTAAACCCTGAAAAGTCATTCAGTGTTGACAGATTACTACATCTAAGCATAGACTTAACTCATTTGTGCGTATGTTGCCTGCTTTAACATATAAATAATTTCTTATTTCTTTTTCCTAGTTAAGAAACTTTTAGTGAGTTTATTACAGGATTGGCTACAAGTGTTTTCTTTAGTGTGAGATGTAAGACCCCAGATAAATTGGTACAAGCCACTGGTATCTTGGGATTGGGAGCAACTTGAATATTTTGTGACTTTTTTTGTGAAGCTGACCATTTATCACTAAGTCCAGTTTGCCTGGCTGGCAAGATAGACTGGAGAACAAAGGGACTGTCTGTGATTCCATGGTAAGATAGTTATAGTGATCCAGGCATTCACATTTGTTACTGGATTGGTGAAATCTTATTATAGAACATATCACCACTTTGGGGCGTCTGCCTTTTGACAATCTGCCCTCAGGTTGGCACTTTTGGTTGTGAGCCACTCCACACAGCGTGGTGCCCCAACACAGGAGAGTGCCCTAACCACTAGGATGAAATAGTTAAAATAAATGTAAAACAATGATGCCTCAGTTTTGACTAAAGTTTATCTTCTCATTTTTTAAACTTTATTTTTATTTGCCTATAAAATATAAACACAATGAAACAAGGCATATATAAATATATGCACAATATGGAAATAGCATATAAACAACAAGTCAATGTTATTTGTAAAACCTGGAGAAAAACAAAACAAAAAACCCCACCCTGAACCTGTAGATGTCATGCAAGGCATCAATTATTAAAGTGACTAAATAAATAGATAACCTAATATCTAATATATGCTAAACTTCAGAATTATGCAATAGTGTCATGTGTTACCAGACATCCTCATATTTTTTCCAAGAGTTTTTATTAGTTATTTCTCCCCACTAATGCAGTAGTAGAGAGCTCACTGAGTCCGTCTGTATATAAGAGAGGAATTGCAGATTTCCATTTTCTCAGTAGGACTCTTTTGGCCACTAAAATAGTTACTTCAGTCCATTTCTTAGTGTTAACTGGCAATACCAGCTCATCCAGCACCCCCAAAATACACAAGCTCGGAGAAGCAAAGATAGCAACACTTAAAGTTTTTAAGAGAGCACGGAATATGGCATTCGAGAACAAATGCTTTCTTTGACAGGCATAGAGGATGTGTGAAAGCTTACTATATGATTGTTTGGCAAAATACAGTGAATATTGGAGATGCAACCTAGCCTTAAACATTCTGGATTCCAGTAGTACCAGTTTAATATCTTGTTCTGGAAGAACCGCAATGATAACAAACTTCAAGTATCTTTCTCATTAATTCATATCCTCCCAGGTTTCTGTTGTGATAGTAGGGCTACATTCTTTTCCCCTGTGTTCTTTGAGACAGAGATTGAAGGGGTAATTCAAAGCATTAAACCAGTTTCTCTCATAGAATATTCTTTTTCTAACCACAGATATTAAAGGAAATGAACTTTTTGCAAATAAATATTAATGAATTTTTGTTCTGGGTTTTTTGTTTCTTTTCATTATCATAATGATGAGCAATAAGCAGTGTAATTTTTTTGTTTTTAAAAAGGTCATTGTCACAGGGTCCGCACAGGTCTCCGCCCTCTCGAGCCTGTGCCCTGCGTTGGCTGGTTCAATAAAGAGTCCCCACCCCTTCTTGGTGCTTCACCCTTGTGTCTTTATTTACAGTGCAACCATGTAGTCCCCCTTATTCCCCCAACAGCTATCCCCATTCAGACCCTTCCCAGAGTCTAACCACCGTGAAGCTCCCTGCCTTTGCTGTGGAGACAGATGTAAGCCTCCTATCCCCCTCCCAGGCTAGCCTCCTGACTGAGCTTTCTCCAGGGCTTTTATAGCCCTCCCCTTCCTCAGCCCAGCTGTCTTTACTTAACTCAAGTCATTGCTGTGAGCTGGCCCTCGTTAGGGCCTGCAGCTGGGCTCATTGCTGGCTGCCTGGACCCCTGTGCCTGGCTTCCCTACCAGAAAGCAGGGCTTGGCCAGCATTTTGGCAGGGCATTCAAGGGGTTTACCCCAGTCCTGCCACAGTCATCTACAAGACTGTTGTAGCAGAATATTTTCGGTGTAAATTAGGGTGGCATTATTTTAAATTCAGACAGCAAAGGTCAGAAAGGGTAAAAGGGTTTGAGCCTTAAATATCAAGCATGCATGACTGGAAAATAAACAATGAAATGATTAGGCATGTACTAATCTCCCTCTCCTTTACTCTACCTGTGATTGTTCAAATAAACAATGTTCTGGACAAGCCACTACTCCCTTTGCAGGCCAATAAAGTGCAAACAAGGAAACTGAAGCCAAATATCCCTACTCACATGAACTCCAGTAGAAGTTACATGTGAGTAACATTTGAGTTTTTTCTTCATAACAACTGAGCAAGAACGGCATGGTCTATGGCCTGGATATAACCAGCACTCACAAGCTTAACTATATGCATATGAATTCAATGAAAGTTCCCACAACCTAATTCAAAATCCACTGAAATCAATGGAAAGGCTGTACATATAGTTAAGTATATATATATAGTCGCTGTACATATAGTTAAGTACTTTGGGATCTAACTCTCCTGTCAGACAAAGGGTCCTGTTAAGAACTGTTTTTAAATAAAATATTTTTCATATTGGTTTCCTGTGAAACTCTGCCCCATCCCCCCCCAAACTCCAGTGAAGTAGAAGTGCACCAGGAGCAGGTCATTACAAGCACACCTACTGGCAAATCTGCCACTACAGCTTCCAAGAGCAAATGGAATGAATGTAACCCTAGGAAATCACATCAAGATCCATTAGGCTTTATTTTTATCAAGTCCAATAAACAAAACTTTCCACAATTCTGGTGGTGAGTACAGGTTACTCATGTTAATTACCACAGAGATCATTCTACATTACCCCATGGGGGCAATATTAAGCCACTTTCAAGGTTGGCAGCAAAATGGTGCAAATTACAAGTAATTATCCCTTGATAGGCTTATACTCTCCTGGTTTTGTTGTGAAGCTAAGGTTTTGTGGCATGCAGCTCTCCATGCTGCATTCCTCTTACAGCCAGGAAGAGCAAATGTCAATTTATTGGAACAATCATGCGTTCTAGTATGTACTATTGTGCTGACAATAATAAAAGCCACCTTGTTTAAGATTAGAGGTTGTAGTATTTGTGTAGCTTAGAATGGCATAAAAATAAAAACAGTATTGTTTGGACAAATATCATGTAAGAGGGAAAGGAAATGGCTAAGAATACCAAACGTTCCAAGAGATGGGGTTGTCATACAAGATCACATCTATAAACTCCCTTATTTGTGTGCTTTTTTACCCAGAAGTGTTACTTTATAAAAATACATATTGTCAGATTTACAGAATATTTCATGTCCTAAAAGCCTTTGACAGATCTTGCAGCTGCAATAGATAACAATCAGCAGATGCAGCTAAAAATATCCACCTACAATTTCCACTGTTTAGCTAAGAGCATATTACTTGCATACTAATACTGTACACTTACTACGTAAGTTAAACAAACCTGAACACTTTGCTCAATGCTTCTGATTTTTATTTTTTAATAAGTAAAAGGTAACTTTCTCTGTGTTTGGAAGTAATCTTAAGGCCTTTCAAAGACTTAAGAATGTTAACTTTATGTACATGAATAGTCTCATTGAATTAAATGGGGGTTCTTGTGTGTGAATTTAAGTATGCACATAACTCTTTTGCAGGATGAGGGTTCAAGGGCTCTCCCCTACAAGATACTGAGCAGTGTGGTGCTGATCCAGCAAACTTAAGCACGAGCTTCACTAAAAGTTATTTCTGGATCAGGACCTGAACATGCAGCACTTTAAAGAATCAAGCCCTTAAAGTCTAACCTGTCTCTACAATGTGTTTTCAAAATTTGGAACAACTGAGATACAATCACTTTGAGAAGTATACAGAAAATTGTTTTATACTTAGTTGAAATTGATTTGAGTAAAATAAAAGCAATGGTGGACATATTTGGGGGGAGGGATAGCTCAGTGGTTTGAGCATTGGCCTGTTAAACTCAGGGTTGTGAGTTCAATCCTTGAGGGGGCCACTTAGGGATCTGAAGCAAAATCTGTACTTGGTCCTGCTAGTGAAGGCAGGGGGCTGGACTTAATGATCTTTCAAGGTCCCTTCCAGTTCTAGGAGATGGGATATCTCCATTAATTATTATTATTATATTTCTCAGTATACTTGTATTAGTAATTAATGTTCCTGTTAACAGAGAACATATGTTAAAGAGGCACCTAACACGGTGTAAATACATTGGGTGATCCATAGATTTTCTTTTAGTTATCAGGGTCTTCTCTGCAATGGTACATTCTTACTACAGTTAGCAAAAAAATGAAAGTACAGACATGTCTGTCTTTGTTAGTGCATGTGCTTTAAGAGAGAGAGTCATTTCCAAGTTATTTGCAGTCAACGTGAGAGACTCAACACTTGATCGAAAATTGCTCACCCTGAGTAGAAGTTCCTCATCCACTCTTCTTATCGCTTCCCCTTTTATATTTTGAAAAAGTTAAGTTTATACAGTACAGAGGGTTAGACACTTGCACACAGAGTATATCTAATAGGACAAAAGACAAACGTGAAAACACACAATGTATAGTTTCCTCTGATTGAGTTAGGAGATTCAATTATAAGAATTACAGGATAAATAATGTAGAAGTGTAACTGATTGCTGGAATAGCTTGTTACTTTTTCATTATTATTAATAAAGGGGAATGGCACCTAAATTGTATTTGCCTGGTTAAGTTCCCCAAGAGATGCTTTATAAAACACAGACTATAGAACAAAAGATGTAAATGAATACTTTATTAACTGACCAAACTGCAATTAATAAGGTAGTATAACAAAAAGCTATGATTTTATTGCACTCTTTGAAAACAATGGTAATTCTTAAATTACTTCCCCCAAATAATAATGAAGACTAAGACCCGTGCTAGCAAACTTCCTTCAACTAGTACTGAAATAAACATTAAGGAGAAATTATTAAGATTGCCCCTGGTCAGAATGTGTTTTCTTGTGGCATGTCTGAATATGTCCATAATTAGAGAATGATCTCTCCAAGTCAGCATTACTTACCTACATGCCTCCAGCTTCCATCCAGGACACACGACACGATCCATTGTCTACAGCCAAGCTGTAGATACAACCGCATTTGATCCAACCCCTCAGACAGAGACAAACACCTACAAGATCTCTATCAAGCATTCTTAAAACTACAATACCCACCTGCTGATGTGAAAAAACAGATTGACAGAGCCAGAAGAGTACCCAGAAGTCACCTACTACAGGACAGGCCCAACAAAGAAAATAACAGAATGCCACTAGCCATCACCTTCAGCCCCCAACTAAAACCTCTCCAGCGCATCATCAATGATCTACAACCTATCCTGAAAGATGATCCCTTACTCTTACAGATCTTGGGAGACAGACCTGTCCTCACTTACAGACAGCCCCCCAACCTGAAGCAAATACTCACCAGCAACCACACACCATACAACAAAAACACTAACCCAGGAACCTATCCTTGCAACAAACCCCGCTGCCAACTCCGTCCACATATCTATTCAAGTGACACCATCATAGGACCCAATCACATTAGCCACGCCATCAGGGACTCATTCACCTGCACATCTACCAATGTGATATATGCCATCATGTGCCAGCAATGCCCCTCTGCCATGTACATTGGCTAAATCAGACAGTCTATATGCAAAAGAATAAACGGACACAAATCTGACATCAGGAATCATAACATTCAAAAACCAGTAGGAGAACACTTCAACCTCGCTAATCACTCAGTGACAGACGTTAAGGTGGCAATTGTGCAACAGAAAAGCTTCAAAAACAGACTCCAAGGAGAAGCTGCTGAACTTGAATTAATATGCAAACTAGATACCATTAACTTAGGTTTGAACAGTGACTGGGAATGGCTCGGTCATTACACTAATTGAATCTATTTCCCCATGTTAAAGTATCCTCACACCTTCGTGTCAACTGTCCGAAATGGGCCATCTTGATTATCACTTCAAAAGTTTTTCTCCACTGCTTATAATAGCTTCTCTTAATTAATTAGCCTCTTACAGTTGGTATGGGTACTTCCACCTTTTCATGTTCTCTGTATGTATAAATATCTTCTTACTGTATGTTCTATTCTATGCATCCGATGAAGTGGGCTGTAGCCCACAAAAACTTATGCTCAAATAAATGTGTTAGTCTCTAAGATGCCACAAGTACTCCTGTTCTTTTTGCTGATACAGACTAACACAGCTGCTACTCTGAAACCTGAGTGATTTAGGGGCTTAAGTCCCATTGATTTTAAAAATGACATAGGCTTCCAATTCAGTTAGGTAATCCATACCCTTCATTAGAGCTGGTGCATATCTGAGGGGAATGTCCAAACTTTTTGAAGTTTCTTTCTAGAGATTAGAAAGACAAGGTAGGTGAGGTAATATCTTTTATTGGACCAACTTCTATTGGTGAGAGAGACAAGTTTTCGAGCTACACAGAGGTCTTTCCAAATTGGTCCAATAAAAGATATTATCTCACCTGAGACCAACATGGCTGCAAGAAAGCTGGATATATTTCTACAGACTGTCAGATAAAATATTCGCTGCAAAGTCTAATATGTGAACAAAATGTTTCTTAATTACATGGTGCAGTGGATGATTACAATATTTAAATCCATACTGTAAAATATGAAATTAACTCATCTGGTCTATTTCATGCTTCCATTAAGTAGGGCTGTTTTAAATACAAATTAAATTTTACCTTTCCTGACTGAGGCAAGTAGGGGTTAATGCCAGTATATAAAGATTTAAGATGAAAGATGAATATATATTTATGGAATTCAAAATTAGAGAGTATATTTCATAATAGTATAAATTACAGTTGTGTGAACAATTCAGATACAGCTATGAACTCACTCAAAATCAGGGTTAGTTGAGTTCTGATTCTAGCCGTACTCTCAGTCAACCAGATCAGCTCTATGAACATTAGCAGCTTGAATGATGCAGTTTGCATGTAAGGGAGTCCCCTCAGATCTCCCCAATACACATCAGTGTTACTTAAAGATTTTACCCTGGGTATTATTACTTCAGTTGAGGAGATAGAGAAACATAGAATTTAGAACTGTATTAAAATCTTCTCCATAACTAGTATTTGTCTTTTACTATGTTTAGTTTTTATTGAATGCTTGGATAATTCCCCACTTCTCAGTGCAGTTTAGCGAAGGTAAGCCGTAACCCCTATGTTCCTGTATGACAGCTATTCAGTGTCCCAACTGGAAATGAGTTTGTCTCAGTCCAATGGAAAATGAGTTTCTCAGTTGAATTCATAGTGAAACAGTTCATTTAGCACAAAAAACTACTTCAGGGCCTGATCCTGAAAGGTTCTGAATACTTGTAACAGTACTAACAAAACTGGGAGTTGTGAATATCCAGAATCTCTCAGAATCCCACCATGAGTTGGCACATTCTAGGGTGATGATATGTCCCGTTTTGGCCGGGACAGTCCCTTTTTTAAACCTTGTCCCAGCCGTTCTGATCTTTTTTTGGCGAAAGTGGGCATTTGTCCCATTTGCTCTTGCCAACTGGATCAGTTGCCCACTTTTTAAAAAAAAGTGGGATGTGATACGGAGGAACGGGGCAGGGGCGGGCAAGCAGCGATCCCAGACCCACGCAGGGCAGGGGGACACAGGGCTCAGGCGGAGGGATAGTCAGGGCTCAGCGAGCAGCGATGCCAGCCTCAGCCCTGTGTGGGAGTCAGGGGGCTCAGGCGAGTGGCTCAGACCAGCTGTGTGGGGGAACAGCGGCTTCGTGCTAGCCCCATGCGGTGTCCCATTTTCTCTTTGTGAAATATGGTCACCCTAGCACATTTATTAGTAGTCTAAGCCAAGAGGCAAAAAAATGATTGACTCCAAGTTTGAACTGGTAAGTCAGTGCATGGAAGCTGACGGCCAAGCCAGAACTGTTTGGCTCATTGGAGAACTTCACTTTTCTAGAACCTTTCACAAATGCTGAAAGTAAAGAGTAAAACATTTTGATCTGAGTCTGAGTGTGGGTTCATCTTCACCAGCTTTTTTTATTTTTTTTCTTTGAGTTAATTGCCATTTAACTTCCGGTATTTAATATTTTATAAAGTCCACACATTTGATTGAGTCTATAGACATTTATTCTGAACTCTAAAGATCAGCCTAGAATAAAGAACAAATATTTTTAGCCTGCAACAAAGATGGGAGTAGTGTCCGACAAGCCTTCAACTCAAGATGCTTAATGCTTATAACTGGCAATCAAAGTCTAGCATAGACATACCTTGTGATTGTATGACAAGAGATATGCTCTGCTCCACGTGTTGAGTTTAGTTCTGTTTCCCAGTGCTAACATGCTTCTCCCACTGTTGTCATGCTCATAATAATAACCCTGCTCGACTTCACATGGTATCTGTTCTCCTCAGTGGGAATCCTCAATGCTTTTTATTGTAGACTGTTAAATTAAACAAAAGCAAACCCAACAGAATATAGCTGGGAAGTACATTTGGGATTAATACATTCAGTTTGTGATTAAAGGAATGACTCTGTGTGATAGCAAGAAAGAATGCAATCAATTGACTGCAGGGATACACAGAACTAGTGCTAATCCAGTGGCGACAATGAGGATTACAATAGGGTAGTAACATAGTGAGTGTGACGTACAAAATGTTCCTTAAAGAATTACAGAACTAGATAATTTCTCCTTACCTATCTTCTCTAGAGCCTGTGCTGCTTTATCACTTTAAGTTTTAGAAGAGCTCTCTCAGTAATTATTGTTGTTCATAGATAATACCAGAAGGTATTACCACTACCGTGATCCTCTTCTGGTCTCCTATATAACACAGGCCATAAGATTTCACTTAATTAAGTTCTACTTGAACAAGCACATAACCTCTAGAATAACATCCAATCTTCATTTTAAAATTTCCAATGATGGAAAATCCACGACAACCCTTGATACAATTAACCAAGAGTTAATTACCCTCACTGTTAAAAATTTGCATCAGATTTCTAGTCTGAATTTGCCTGGCTTCAACTTGCAGTCATTGGACCTTGTTATGTATTTATCTGCTAGATCAGAGTCCTCTTACTATATTTCTGTTCCCCTTGAGAATGTTTAGAGACTGTGATGAAGCCACCTCTTTACATTCTCTTTGTTAAGCTAAACAGATTCACCTCCATGAGTCTGTCACTGTATGGTATGTTTTCCAATCTTTTAATTCTTCTTGTGACTCTTCACTGAACTTCTTCCAATTTACCAATATCTTTTTTGAATTGTGGACACCAGAACTGGACACAGTATTCCAGCAGCTGTTGCACCACGGCAAAATACGGAGTAATATAACCTCCCTATTCTTGCCCCTATACTTGACATTTCCATGTTTATACATCCATGAATCACATTAGCCCTTTTGGTCACTGGAAGCTGGGGGTTGGAATAAATTCCCTCAGCAAAATCTTGTTGAAGCTGGTAGGCATCAGAGCCATCTTTCCTTCAGGATAAATATATTAAAAATGAGCACCTTTATGAAATAAGATAGTTGAATCAACAGGAGCCACTGTCACCCAAAACACAGGCCACGTTAATGCCTGGTAAGGAATCTGAGCTGTCTGGGAAGTGGTGTTTCACTTTGGGCTGAATGTAACTGTAGGGGATTGGGTATTGTTTGATGGAGCTGTATGTATATATGACACAGAGAAAAACACTAGTAGCATGACCCTGAGAGAATGCTTAAAGAGAGAGAGCTTTCAGCTAGAATTGTGTCTGGGAAAAAGAGACTTGGGATATTAAGCAAGGAAACAGTCTCCTGTCTGATTTCTACTGTGTTCAGGGAAACGGGACTTTGATGCTATCTTGTGTATTTACAAAGCATGTACACAAAGCAATATCTGTCTCAGTTTCAGCTCCTAATCGAAACCTCCCAAAAGAGCTCAAATACTGATTAGCCACCCTGGTCAAAAGGGGTGATATTATTTTATTATTGATTTGTTGAGCAACACTCAGCACTGTTTCACTTAGATGAATATATGTTCCTGTGGCAGGGTGCTGCTGCAAACACACCTAATCAGCCCCTGCCATGCCAGTCCCAATCAAGGGGGATAGATTGGGGCTGGTTGAAAAGCCTTATGTCCGCCTGGCAATTGGCAACACCTGCCAGCCTGACAGGCCAGGAGCTACAAAGGCTGGGAGGGAGCCAGAAGCAGCAGGGCAGCCAGACAGAGAGGTCAGTCATAGAGGGAGGTGGAAGCCCTGTAGCTGGTTACTGACCCAGCCTGCGGTAGGTGAGAAACCGATAAGGACTGTATATAGTTGGACACTGGTGGTAGGAAAACGCTTAAAGAATAAAGGACATGGGTGTTGCACAAAGCTGAAGTCTCCCTGGACTTATTTGGGAAGGCAACCGGGCCCAGAAGAAGAGGGGCCAGCCGTGCTCCCTATGATAGTTCCCTTCTCAAAAGAGTTCACAATCGAAAGACTAACATAAAAACATAAAAGATTTGACAGGCATTATATTGTCAGCTTGTTCTGCTGTGGTTGCAGCATGTGATCATCTCCCTTCCCTTTGCCCTCACCAAACACATCCTTGCCAGCAGTCTGGTCCTCTGTCTTTTCTCAGATGAGTGATCTCACCCAAACACTCTGTCACACTTACATCCCAAGATGTGCATATATATCCATTAGAAGCTTAAGGTGTTAATAGAGTGATAACTTAACTTCAAAAACAATCCACTTTTTAAAATCAAAGATTGACAATTTACATTAAATAATTCTGCAGTCATGTACTTAATATTATTTATTATTAAACTTCATATTAATCTATGTGGAATATTTGTGATACATATAATTTATGCCCTGACTTGGCATGTGGCTAATATGCCAATTATATCTTTATTTTCACTAAATCATACCATTATTTTCTCATATTCCCACAGAGTACATGATAGTGTGGTTTAAAGGTATCATCGGCTGGATTTTAGAGGGGACCAGATTATGCAATAGTGACAAAGCCAACTGTAAATTATACAGGTAGTACAAAAAAGTAATCCATACCATTATGTACTTTGTATATTCTCTTTACTTCATAAATGATCTATTTTAGCTAGGCTTGGATTCAAACAGTACTCAGAAGGGCACTATACTGGCATCTGTTTCATTTAAAAGATAAAGTACAGCTCCAGCTGTTATGTTGTCAAGAAGATATACTCAGCTCATATTTTTGAGGCTAACTGATAGTGACTATAGCTCCGAAAGGTGTGAAGTGCCCAATTCATCTCAATATGTGCTAACTCAGATGCCCAGTGATAACAATATTGCCATTTATTGTATTAACTATTTCGCTGCCATGTAAGGATGTAAGAAAGGAAAGGGGAAATCATATTATGAAGCTCTGCCCAATCTATTGGGAGTGACAGTGCAATTTGAGAGATGCTGCCACTTTTTTCCCCATGCCTTGATCAAGGATCCTAGCAGAGCCCAACAGGCATCTGAGCACCTCCAATGGGAAGCCAAGCATGAGAAGTATGGAGCATGTGTAACCCACACACCTCTTGGGAGTGGTTTTCTGGCCCATCTAGTGGCACCGAGACCACTTCAAGAGAGAGATAAAAGGAGTTTGCTCTACAGCCTTAGCTAATAGGCAGTTGGCTTTGAGCTCATGTGGTACAGGCTCATGCATTAAGCTCCAGAGACCCCAGGTTCAATCCTGCCCAATGATAACTGGAGTCTGTCAGTATTACACATGCATGCCCCATTGAATGGAAGCCAAGCACAAGGGACCCATGGTTGCATTTGGACCACAATGAGGGGGAGCCGGAGCCCAAGCCCAAAGAGCATCTATGACCATATTTTGAAAATCTGCACACTCTTCTTTCAGTGGTGTCATGTAGGTGAAGTTAATTAGTGGATGGAACAAGGAAGAATACCAACACTTCTTTAACAATTTCACTCCTTAAAAATGTTTTTGGGACTATTTTTGTGTCCCTCCACTGGTAAGTCCAGGTGCCTTTGTTACTATGAGTAACTATTCTGTACAAGATTCAGAGCAAGAAAACTAAGAACTCATCTAACAAATCACCAATAATTTCAACAAAATATATCACAACCTGCTATAACACCTGGACAAAGTTGGTCTTATTGTTCTCCATTATCGGAGAATCGGCAATTGTCATCAAGCAGGTGTGTTTCCAATATGGCCCCACAGGGATTGTTTCTTGGCCCTAAACAATAGTATTTTTATCATTGATCTGGAAGAAAACAAAATCATCACTGATAAAGTTTGGAGGTGACACAAAAATCGGGGGAGTGATAAATAATGAAGAGGACAGGTCATTGATTCAGAGTGATCTGGATAGCTTGGTGAGCTATGTGCAAGCCAACAATGCATTTTTAAAATGTCTATATGTAAATGTATACATCTAGGAACAAAGAATGTAGGCCATATTTCAAATGATGGGGGCTCTATCCTAAGAAGCAGTGACTCTGAAAAAGATTGGGGGCATGATGGACACGGGTGCTGGGTGATGCTTCCCCTCCGGGAAGCTAGCTCCCCATCCGTCTCTTCTGCCCATGGCCCCGCCCACACTCCACCCCGCCCTGCCCCCTCTCCACTCGCCACGTCCTTCCTCTCCTTCCCCCCCCTGCTTGCCCCCCATCCCTCCTTCCACCAGAGAACCACAATTCTCTCCCTGCCCCGATTCCCCTGCATTGCCCCAGCCTCCATGCAGCTCACCCACTGCCCCTGCTCCCCATCCCATCCTGCCCCTGCAGCTCCCTTCACCCACCTCCTGCCCCCTTACACATACCTGTTTCCCCTTCAATCCCCTCTTGCCCGCACCCCAAAACAGCTGATATGTGGCTTGTCCCTGCAAGAGGTACACTGGGCTGCCCTGTTTCAGAGCACACAGAGTGCAATATAAGCCCCATAAATGGAGAAGGTCAAGAATACCACTTTTAAAAGCAGCAGCAACTTTTTGTTTAACTTCAGAGCAAGGGGGGTTGGTGGAGGAAATTAAAAGCTCATCAGCAAAATTTTGATACCTAGGCATGGGAAGGAAAATCTCTTCAATTAGAAGAGTCTCCTCCTTCACTTAACCCAATAAAGCCACTCTCCTAATAGAAAAAGCGGGGGGCGGGGGCGGAAAACTGTGTTAGAAAAAAACATTATACTGCTCAAGATCCACCTCTCCGGGCTGCAGCCAGTGCTCCAGGCTCCCCAGCAGCAGCTCCGGGGCTCAGAGACCTTGCAAGAAGCAGAGGAAGTGCAATTCACTTCCTGCAGCTGCTGGGATGCAGGGAATCCAGCCATTCTTCCCAGCCAGCACCTCCTGAGTCCTAGCAAGGAGCCAATTCCATTGCACTGCAGCCCCTCTGCCCTGGACCCTGCCCCTCCACGTCCCCTGGGCATAGGCAGCTTTTCCCTGCATTAAGGGGGCATGGTACACAGAGGCAATTGTTCTTGTATAGAAAGGTATCCAGATCCCGAGGAGAAGGGAGGAGGGATCGGCAGCCAGGGGGCAAAGGAGGAAGAGAGGAGCAGCCAAACAATGGTGGGCTGGTTGGAGCTACCTCTAAGCTTTTATATGCAGGTTCCTGGGTGGCTGAGGAGGTGGTATCCGATACTCAGCTTCCCGGGTTCATCAGTAATCTCCCTGGAGTCCAGGGAGATTACTGATGAACCCGGGAAGCTGAGTAGCACATACTACCTCCTCACCTCCCCAGAACCTGCATGGTGCTTATTAAAAACTTCCTCCAGCGGAAGCCCAGCCCATGGAAATTGCCAAAACCCACAATTCAGGGTCCAGCGGCAGCAGCAGCTTCCCTGGCCTATTATACCACCACCCATGGTGATGGATAAATGGTTGAACTTGAGCTCCCAGTGTGATGCTGTGATCAAAAAAGCTAATGCAATCCTGGGATGCATAAAATAGGGGAATCTCAAGTAGTAGAGGTTATTTTACCTCTGTATTTGGCACTGGTGCAACTCTGCCAGAATACTGTGTCCAGTTTTCATGCCCACAATTCAAGAAGGAACTTGATATATTGGAGAGGGTTCAGAGAAGAGCCTCAAGAATGATTAAAGGATTAGAAAACCTACTTTAAAGTGATAGATTGAACTCTTGGAGTCTATTTGGCTTGGCAAAAAAGAAGGTAAGTACCTACTCGGGGAACATATATTTCATAATGGTCTCTTCAGTTTACCAGAGAAATATAGAACATGATCCATGAAGCTAGACAAATTCTGACTGGAAATAAGGTGCAAATTTTTAACTGAGAGAGGAATTAATGTCTGGAACAATTTACCAAGGATTCTGGTGGATTCTCCATCACTGACCATTTTTAAATCAAAATTGGATGTTTTTCTGAAAGATCTGCTCTCTGAATTATTTTAGGGAAATTCTATGGCCTGTGATATACAGGAGGTCAGACTAGGGGATCACAGCAGTCCCTTCTGGCCTTGGAATCTATTAATTTGGTATTCTGATATGGCTCACATACTAGGAGAGCTACTATTAGTTTAAGTAGAGGTTTTAGAGGTTTGAGTCTAGTGCAGCCTCCAGTAGTACATAGTTTGCTTTGACATTATTTTTATTTTCAGTAGTATCATGTCTTTTTGGCAAGTAATGATTGGTAGGCATGACCACAAGACATGATATAACATTCCCCACAGTTCCTCCAGCATTGATCAGAGGCTGATGCTGAGATTTTGCATAATTTATATTGTATGCCAAGTAAACTAAATTATCTTGCATTGAATTTCCATAAAATTACAGGGTGTAAAACATGTTTTCTATTGATTTCAATGGGAGTTGAATTGGACCCTCAGCTTTTTCAGTAAGTTGCTAAAAGTTCCAGAGCAATGTACAGTTGCTGGACAAAGGAAACATATTTTTAGACTCAAAATTCCCTGAGCTACTATTACCAAAAATTGGAGATAGTAGCTAAATGATGTTCCCCCTTTAAAGAGACTTAGTCATCTTGAAAAGTATATGCCAAATTCTGCACTGCCTTACACCTAGTGCAATTCTATTGTCTTGTATGAGGCTGCACAGGGTTTAGGTCAGCTCATAATTTCACCCACATTTCCATCTACAAATTTTGTACTTGCCATTACAAATAATACTTCAGATTACAATGATTTACAAGCCAGAGAGAAAAAAATGTCTCTGTTCTTCAGTTTGTTTTCCTTGTGCATTTAATACTACTCTATATATAGTCAGTTTTACTGTTTTTGTTGATGCAAATAGAACCTATGTTCTTTGGTGACAAGAGCTATCTGGGTATTAGTGCATTGCCCAACAAAATTGAGTCCTAATCCTGGGTGGGATCTTTGTACTATAATATGAATAAAGGTAATGGCTAGTAGCACTTTTTCTCTCATGTATCATTATGATAATACAGACGCTCCCTGACTTATGCAAGCGTTCCGTTCTGGAACGCTTTGCGTAAGTCAGGAACGTATACCCGACAATTATGCAAAAAAAAAAAGAAAAAAAAAAGCTTATTGAATTTACGGAACTTTTTCCGTAAGTGTGGATTTGCGTAAATCGGGTTTGCGTAACCCGGGGAGCGTCTGTATTGCACTCAGACACAGTTCTGAGAAGAGTACACATGCACTTTCATCCCCAAACCCTAGAAGATGTTTATTTGTGACTGAAGCAGTGGAAATGAAACTGAAAAGACAACAGGCAATAAGCAGACATGTGTGTGCTCAGTAAGAATGAAAAAGGAGAAGGGATAGGTCCAACATGTTTGCTGTTGTTGCTAATAGACTTATCCCCTTCCCCCCCACCCCGATAGACTCTTATAAACATCAGCAGGGAGCAGAAATACCTCCAAAAAAAGTTCAAAAAGGATTCTTTTTTTAAATCTGTGTATGAAATCTGTGTGTAAGATACACTAGAGGGTAGGGATCGGATACAGAGGGACCTAGACAAATTAGAGGATTGGGCCAAAAGAAACCTGATGAGGTTCAACAAGGACAAGTGCAGAGTCCTGCACTTAGGATGGAAGAATCCCATGCACAGCTACAGACTAGGGACCGAATGGCTAGGCAGCAGTTCTGCAGAAAAGGACCTAGGGGTCACAGTGGACGAGAAGCTGGATATGAGTCAACAGTGTGCTCTTGTTGCCAAGAAGGCTAACGGCATTTGGGGCTGTATAAGTAGGGGCATTGCCAGCAGATCGAGGGACGTGATCATTCCCCTTTATTCGACATTGGTGAGGCCTCATCTGGAGTACTGTGTCCAGTTTTGGGCCCCACACTACAAGAAGGATGTGGAAAAATTGGAAAGAGTCCAGCGGAGAGCAACAAAAATGATTAGGGGTCTGGAGCGCATGACTTATGAGGAGAGGCTGAGGGAACTGGGATTGTTTAGTCTCCAGAAGAGAAGAATGAGGGGGGATTTGATAGCAGCCTTCAACTACCTGAAGGGGGGTTCCAAAGAGGATGGAACTCGGCTGTTCTCAATGGTGGCAGATGACAGAACAAGGAGCAATGGTCTCAAGTTGCAGTGGGGGAGGTCTAGGTTGGATATTAGGAAACACTATTTCACTAGGAGGGTGGTGAAGCACTGGAATGCGTTACCTAGGGAGGTGGTGGAGTCTCCTTCCTTGGAGGTTTTTAAGGCCCGGCTTGACAAAGCCCTGGCTGGGATGATTTAGTTGGGAATTGGTCCTGCTTTGAGCAGGGGGTTGGACTAGATGACCTCCTGAGGTCCCTTCCAACCCTGATATTCTATGATTCTATGATTCTATGAAATGTAAAGTGTGGGCTATCAGAAACATGACTCTTCTGAAATTAGTGAATATGTATAAAAAAAGTGGTGTCCCTTTATGTTTGCAAGGGCAATGATACATTCATGAGAACAGCTGGTCACAACCGTAAGCTTTCCCCCCCCCCATAACTTTTAAATTCACATTAAGAAAATCATTGGCATGACATCTAGGTTGATCTAATTTTCCCAATATTTTTCTTTTCTGATACTACAGAGGACACAGCTGTGGAGAGGCTGGAGTAGGCGACATAACAAAATGGCTTTTTTTGGGTAGGTCTGGAAAATTGGATGGACCATACATATCTATTGTCTTGTAGTCTTTAATCCCAATCTAACCAACAATTTCCCTCTACTAAATAAAGACTTCCTGGTCACCTTTAGCTGAGAAGACCTTCAAGACCTGTCTCACATATTTAGGTCTGTTGAAGCCAATACTCTTACTGCTCCCCTCTTGATATGCCTCAGTTGCTTCTTAAAATCTCCGAACGGATAGAATTTTAGTGCTATGTCACTCACATTTTAAAGCCATTTTATTCCATGTCTCACCTTTCCCTGTCCCCTCCCTTTTCTCTGTGCTAATATATTCCTCAAGCTCCTCCCAGTACAGCACAGCTATGTATCGCTCATACTGACAGCATCAAGCAAACACTCAATTAAGCCTTCAATAATTTAGAATAACAAATGTGCTTGGGAAAAATCCTGGGGCCAGATTTTCAGCTCATGTAAATTGGTGTTTCACTGATGTCAATAGAGAGAGGTTAATTTCTGCCAGCTGAGAGTCTGGCCCAAGATATCACATGTACAGAACAGTAGAAATTCACTGAATAAACAATTCATATATTCTAATGCTGACATTCACACCTACACTTCATCTGTGTTTTAGTTCCTCTGCGGTGAGCAAGTACCATCTCCTACAAATTATTTTGTATGTTGTTCCAGTTAATTGCAATTATCTCCCAGATGTCAAGAACGAACCCTTGCTATTAGGCTGCCTAAATAGTAAAAATCAACATATATTTGATACTGTCAGGACACTTCACAAAAATGTGCCCCTGTCCCCACTCTGAGCAGCAGGCCTATGGAGTCACTGTCCCCGCTGTTACAGTTCTCAGTCAGAGAACTGACTGACATTTGTAGTTCACCTCACCCAGCTGCACAGGAGTGCAGAGGAATGAGAAAAGCTTTATAGATGCTCTAGGATTTGTACTGCATTAATTTACAGTTAATATCTGTTTCGCTATTAGCAGTTTGCTTGGTACAGTTGAACAGACAGGAAGTGTAATCCACCATTATCCCTCTCCTTGGGAGACTCTTCCTTGTTAGCTGCTATTGCAGAAGGAGGCGGAGTCAGGCTGTGGACCAAATTCTGTTCTAACTTCCCTTTTAACTTCCCACTCCCATTGCTGACAACAGAAATTGATAGCAGCATTTAGCCTTGTTTCTCTATCTGTGTATGGATACCTGTTCCTCAGCTGGAAAGCAAGATCCAGCAGAATTGAAGAAGAACGCTGACAGATTTAGAGCAGTTTGTGGGGGTGGGGCGAAAATGCCAGACCCCTTGTGTGACTCTTGGTAGCTAGGAATGGAAAGCTGAAGAGTGTAGTGTCAATACAAATCTTAGCATTGATAATAGTTCAGCCACCACAAAGAACTTGTTTAGATTGTTTTGGCAATTCATTCTGTACACATGAATGCAACTGCACACCACACAAGAACAATCTCAGCTGGTGAGTCAAACAATTCATAGACGAGACTAGACAAGATGATACATCTGACCCACAGGTTCTTCCTCCCTGGCTATTCTGAGAGTCCTCTGAACCAAGGGATATAATTAACAAGGGTTTTCACTAATATAGGGTGATATCCTGGCCACATTGAAGTCAATGGAAGTTTTGCTGTTAACTTCAATAGGACCGAAATTTCAGCCCTGGAGTATTACAAATAGACGTTCTCTATATTCAAAACTTATACATCACCTACATTTTCAGAATAAATACACATGAATGCTCATTTGTACACCCAGCTTATATGACTGTGCATGGAAATCACATGTGCAGGGGTAAACACACAGTCTTCTGAAAACCTAGGCCATAAAGTGTTCAACATATCTCTCTAAAATATTAAAGCTGTTTTGGGGGTGGGGCAAAGTGATGGTGAATTGAGACATTTTTTCCGCTAGATTGTTTTTAAAATGTTGTCAAAATTTGTCAAAAAATTCTGACAGGTATTAATAAAGATGTCATTCCTGGAATGACTCCATTTGGAGGAGGAGAGTTGGATTCATATGGTAATTTTTTAATAAAAAATGTACAGTTACTAATCAAGAACTTTTAACGTTATTTTTACAAACCGAGCCCCATCTTGCACAAATGCATTAATCTTACACACCGTGAGTAGTTCCATTGATTTCAATGGGACTATTCATAATGTAAAAAGTTAATCACATACATGCTGTCACAGCTAGCAGCACCTCTGTCCCTTTCCTGCTCTCTCTGAGTGCATCCCCTCAGGTCTCGTGCAGTGGAATCCCACGATTTTCCCACTCTTAGACAAGGCCATGGGTTATAGTACCATGTGTATCAAGCGTGCTTACCCAGCAGGTCCAGCTGAGTTCAGGCACCTAGGATAGAGTGACCATGTGGCCAGGTTTTGAGACAATTGTCTCTTTTCTGAGGTAGCTGTTCTGGAAAATCTGTAAATCTTCCTGGGACATTAAAAATCCCAGTTTTTGTCACCTCCTGTTCCTCAGCGCGCTTTTCCCTCGGGTTTCCTCATCATACAAGGGGCTGCCCTTGGTTTGGTACCTTGCTGAGTCTTTGCCCTGGGGTGGCAGGAAGCAGGGCCCACCTCGGAACGGGTTAGGTTTGGCACTGCCAGCGGTGGAGGCCAGGGCTGAGGAGACCTGGGCATTCTTCTTGGGCCAGAGTGGAGGGGATGCAGGCCCATTGAGGGCTTTGCAGAAGGGAAGTGGGGACAGGCTTTGGTATGAGGAGCCTATATAGATGGCTTGGCACTCTCTCCTCATGCTTCTCAGTGTGCAGGGCATGGAGGAAGAGAGCTGCACTGAGCCCCACTCTCCCCCTGCTGGTCCTGATTGCCCTCCCCCATCTCCTCTTCTTTTGTACCTCAAAGGTGGCACTCCTACTTTGAGTGACTAGTTCATTATATCCCTTGGTTCAGAGGACTCTCACTATAGGGATTAGGCAGCTTCTTAAACCAAAAGTTTTATTTATTTTCATACGTCATGCCTTCATTGTGGCTGGGAGCACGATCCCATCTTGGGTAGACAGATGCACGCTAGCTCTGCTCGAGCTATTATGCTAAAAATAGCAATGTAGCTGCACATAGATGACGCGGCTCAGGCTAACCACCCAACCATGTACCACAGGGGCTGGGCTGGTTGGTACTCAGGCAGCTAGCCCAAGCTGCTGCCCATCATACCCCTGTTATTTTTAGCATGCTAGCTCAAGAAGAACTCGAGCTTGGAAGCACACTTCTAGTGGCAGTGTAGACATACCCATAGTGGGAACAAAGCATTTAAAGAAACAAACGGCAAACATTCTATACACGTGTCTCTCTTATCTAAAGGCTTGCCATCAACTGATGGTATCCCAGGCAGACCTAGCTTCTTCAGTAAGTCTGGGTTACCAGATCAGCTCCCCAACAACTACCTCCTCTCTGAGGGAAGAGTCCTTTTAACCCACTACAGTCACTTTGTTCTTGTTAGTTCCCTTCTTGCTTTCCTTACAGCCTCCTATTTAAACTAAACCAATATATTCGTACTGTAAACATCCAGTATTGATAAATTATTATAGAGCAGCTCTATGTCCATCACACATTTCCGTAGTGTCTGGACAACAATAAATATGAATGTCCTAAGAATGTAAATCTTCCAGATACAGCATTTATTAGAAAAATGTATGACCAATGCTTTAAAAATAAAATAGACTATATTTATTTTTAAATATCTATTTTTGCACTTCGGAGAAAAGATACTTAGGAGAACCTAATTTTAAAAGGATTCTGCCATTATTTTTTCCCTCCTTTCTGCTCTTCCACTCGTGTCTAAACCCTAGTATTTCATACTAGCAGCAGGTAGCAGGCATTTTAATACTTCCACATCCCTGCAACTAAGATTGGCTCTTGCAGAGTTTCATTTACAAAAGAAGTAAAAATAACAGTGCAGTAGAAACAGTATTTGCTATCACCCTTACATGCTTGCACTGTTGGAATAGTATTAAGCAATGCACTATTTTTCAAAAGTGATTTGCAAAGGAAGTACTGAAATGAAGACAAGTTTAAATCATTTAATTGAATGTTTAAATCAACCACTGGTACTAATTTTTTTTTAAAAATCTAACCACATAGATTTTATTAAAGTCAAGTTGAGGACATAATATGGCATAATGCAACAGGAAAATAAGCTATATTCTCATAGTGCTCCATCATTTTTAAAAGAAGGCACTGCATGAGGGAGAACTGATTGCTCATCTGAGAAGAAATCAGGGAGTTAGGGATTCTCAAACTCTTATCAGGGCTCTGGACCTAACTCACTCTGTGACCTTTGGCAACTCACCTAAGCCCTCTACCCAGGTTCCCCATTTGTAAATTGGGAGTTCTAACATTTACTTTATAAGAGATACTGATAAGGTAACTAACTGTGGTTTGTCAAGACTTTTGAAAAATGGCATTATAATGTTTACAGTGTTATTTTCTGTCTATCCTATAACATTGTTTTATTTTTGAACCTCTGCCGATCATTGAGCAGAGGTTTTTATTGAAGTGTCCACAATGTCATGCAGGTTTTTCTCCTATCTTCTTTTCACCTCATGTTGTTCTAGTATCTGATTTCCAAAGATGATGGGCAGGGGTCCTTCATTCCTTCATTTCCCAGTTCTTCCATGCTGTGCCAATGATTTGTGTTTCCTTTGCTGAAATAAGTCTCATTTGAAGGAGATCCTATGCAATCAAGAAAGACAGCTTTTGGTTTTCATTTGGCCAGTGAGGTTAGGTGTAGGGGAGATCTCAACCACTCACCATTTGGTAGGGTGTACAAAGGTGGCAATATTTGGTGGAGAACCTTTCAGGTTTCTCCAGGAGAGGCTCAAGGACTATGGTCTGAGCATCCTGGGGAGACTCTGTTTAGTGTCATGGCCTAGCAGGGTAGACGAGGAAAAACACTTACTTAGTGAGGGATTCAATATTTCTGATCTTTAGGCCCCAGTCAGACCAGGTTAGATGCATTCCAGGATAGAGCTGTGTGAATAATGAATTTTTGGTACAGCTGTGCAAATAATGGATTTTTTGGTTTGTTGGCAATTTTTAAATATTGATGGGGGGTGGAGAATATTTTGAATGAAACCAAAAAATGAAATTTTTGGCAAATCAGTCAGAATTATTTCAGGTCAAACTAAATGTTTCATTGTGATTTCAATGACTTTTTAACATTTTTAATAGGAAATCTTGAAACAAAAAGAACAATTTCAACTGGTTCTCTTCCAGGATGCCAATAAAAATGAGCTGTCACCTGCCCCTCTCCTGTGGTTCACCTTCTCTTGTGATCCTGAGAAGGTAGGTGGTGACTGGGAAGACACCAGGTCTGGCAGCATTAAGGCAATCTCTGTCTGTGAAAGTTCTTCTGTCATAGCTGACAATTCAGCTGACAGCTATATTGTAGAAGAGTCAGGGCCAAACGTGAAGGCAAACACTTTATGACAAATAGAAATCTTGTGAGATTGGTGGCACTGTTAGGCGATACCACTACAAAGATCATGTCTGAGGGGAGGAGGAACTCTTACAAATAGCTGAGTGCTATTATTTTATTAATATGGAGTATTTCTATTGTACTAGTATTTAAGCAGGTCCCCACAATCCTAAGCACTGTACAAACAAATAGCACAATGATGGTCCTTGCTCAAGAGGACTCACAGTTTGGGATTTAGACAATATGCCACAAGTACATTAACAGCCAGATAGGAAGTAGGGGGTTGGTAACAGCAGAGACTAGAGTATTTGCATAAATTCATAGTTACGGTGGTCACATACATCAGGTGAAGAAAACAGTTTGTGATTGGAATTAAGACCCTGGTAGCTCAAAAGTACATAAATTCCATTTTCAGAGTTGTTTAAGCACTGAGGAGCCTAAATGCTCTTGACTTTCAGTGAGCCTTGGTAGCCGAAGTGCCTACGTTACTTTTGAAAATGGCATTTAGGCCCCTAAGTCACTTAGTTACTTTTGAAAATTTTATCCAGGATCTCTTAGACTGCTCTGGACATTTTAAAAGTGCAAGTAAATAGTGAATAGTGGTTGTAAAAGAAATATAGTGGAATTATTCTCCTGCGTATGAATTTATTTTAAAGAGACATATTTGAAAAGTAATCACTATGCAAACATGATTTCCATTTTTCAAACTTTCACTTAATGATTTAAATGTGGCACTTTCCCCAAAAAACATATAAAAGACCACTGTCTGAACTAAATTCTTGTTGCACTTTTTTATTTTTAATTCATCAAAGTCATTTGTGAGCAATATGAGTTGGGGAAACATCTCTAGGTAGTAAACACAACTTCTTCTTCCGTACTCAATCATTCAAAAGCAGCACAATATATCCTGGAGATTGGTGCTTGGTTGAAAACTTTCATGCCAACTTTCAGCCTAGAGCAAATGTCTACAGTTGGATTATAAACTCTGGGGAATGGGAGGTAATAACAAAACTTTTTAACTATATCTGTATGAACAAGATGCTATGATGATAGATATATCCCCTCTGTTCCTATGATCCTAACTAGCTATCCTTTCACTTGCCAAGAGAATAGGGAAGACTTCATTAAGTGCTGGATTTCAAGGTATAAGGAGTGTCATCAGCTCAGCACAATTTGTGCTGACTCATCTAAAAGCTCACAGCTAAAAGCATTAATTTCCTTTCAAAAGTTTGTTTGAAAGCAATGCTATTTCAGATACAGGAGCAAAGTCAGCTGAAAAACTGCAGTCAAATTCTTTAAAAGGAAATTAAAAAAACAATTTCTTGTAATTTGTCATTGTTTATGGAGTAAACTCTAATACTGCTATCCTGTCTTTTTTGTGAGCGAACAAATTTAGAGTATTTCTTGATGCTAAATACCTTCCATATGGAAATGTTTAATAGTTAACGATATTTTCTCCATTTAAATCCTTGGACTCAATCCCTTGTCTCTGGCGACATGACTGATGTACTGCCAATTGCCTGCTTGTACTGCCAATTTTTGTTGCAAGAACCCACTAAGGAAAGGAAAAAGGCAATGAGAACTGAAATGCATTGATTATTATATCTCTTCTCCCTAAAGTTCTGTGCAGTGAGATCCATCACTGATTTACCTGACAAGCAAATTTTTAAAAAGTTAGAGTGCTTCTCCGATACTCAGTTTACAATGGCAACGGCTTTACTGTAAATCATCACCTCAGTATCTTTACAGAATGTAACAGTTACATGGCAAAATGTTGCACCTACAGACGGAGTTCTTAGCTTGCATTCCACAATTCCTGGGTTACTTCTGAGTGATTGTAAATGAAAAACAAGCATGGATGTACCAGGAAAGGTATTAAGAATGGAAATATGAACACTGGAAACAAGATATTTTGGAAATTAACTAAACAAAAAGCAAATTCTGTAATGGTCTGATTCTGCCCATATTCACATTTAGTATATCTTACTCTATGAACAGTCATGTTGAAATTGGTAGAACTACTCATGTAATATGGTACCTCTCAACATGACTAAGTGTGGTAGAATCAGGCCCAAAATATTTGAACTAACATGGAGCAGAACTGTGGAGAAACCTAGTGTTTGAGGTGCCCCAGCTATATTGCCATCCTGCTAGCTCACTAGCATTTTAAACCCAGGAAGGAAGCTATATTTTTATGACACTTATAGAATGACAATTTGTAGGAGGTCAGTATCCAGAGGAAGAGTGTAGATTATATAAGAGTAGGGTGAATATTTTCCATGGAAGCTGTTCTGAGAGGAAGTCCACATGTTTTCAAGTTCATAAAACACTTGTACAATTAAAGCAATCTTGTACAGATATTTCTCAACAAAAGTCTTGATCTGTCATGTCTGTTTAGAGCTCAATCATGGCTTTCTCAGGAGCCCAGAAGAAGGGACATGGCATAGTTGGGTCTCTCTAGAACCAGCCTGGGAGGGAAAAGGTGACTCAAACTATGCACAGTTCAGTGCCCTTTCCCTGGTGCACTGATACAGTTATGCTGACTGGCAGAGCCAAGGTTCCTCCAGTGCTCACCCAGTCCCATGTCATCCCTCCCAATTGTATGAGATGAGGACACGGGGGCTCTGCAGAGCCTGCTTCATTTCCAATGCAGCTACCTTATGTCCCTGGGCCACTGCACCCACAGTTTGGTCCTTAGATTGTAAATTCTTTGGGGAAGAGGGCATGTCTTTTCTGTCTTGTGTAAAACACAGCATAATTTTAGGTACTGGATAAATGAAAATAATAATAAAGGAGGAAGGAGAAGCTGCATAATGAAGCCTTCTCTCTGCAAGTAAATGCACTGTAGTACAGATGATTACAGGTGAAAATTTCACAGTCTAAGTGGGAGTTCCTTGTTAATGTAATGTCTTCTTTCATGTTCCATCTGCTACCTGCCTTATCAGACCCACCTGGTTGCCACTTTCCACCGGTATCCCTTTTGTCCACTGGAGGCCCTGTGATTGCTGCTTATTGTACTAAATAAGATCATTTCACTGTCAATTTATCATACTTCCCGCCACCCATTTGTTTGTTGTATCAATTGTTTCTCACTATATGCTAAGACTGGAAGCTTTCTGGGTCAGGGATTACATTTAAAAGAAAAAGAAAAACCACGAGTGCACAGCAACTAGTGCAGTGGGCATTGATCCAATGTGGCCTCTAAGGACAGAATTTTCAACATAGCTCAACACCCACAATTGGGGCCTGGCTTTCAAAAGAGCTGAGCAACCAGCAGCTGCCATTAAGAACATTAGGAGTGACTGGTTGCTGAACACTTCTGAAAGTCAGGCCACTTCATTTAGATTTCCAAATAGAATCTGAGTTCTTTTGAAAGTTTGTCCCTAAATACAAGACAAATAATAATCATTCCTCTTGCCCCCTTGGTAGGTCTCCTAAATCATAATGACCCTAATTCTGTAGCTAAGTCATTGTTGTTGTTTTTTTGGGGGGGGGGGGGGGTTGTGCCACACCCATCCTGTGTTCTTCATCAACCTGGAAAATAGATAGCATTCTGAAATACAGAGGAAAAAATCACTACAGGAAAATTTTATTAAAATGAATAACAATTGATGCTGCAATAGGCAATTCATTTAAAAAAGCCTAGTGTTCTAAATGTTTTCCTCGGCATCTCACACTCCCATCAAATTTCCAATTTGCTGCAGAATTCAGCATCACTCTCGCTGAAATACTGGAACTCTGTCACAGAATACATAGGGTATCAATATGGCAGGAACAGCATCAAAAGCCATAGTTATACTTTGCAGAAAACTGATTTGTTACTTACCTAGAAAGAAACACAAATGACTTTAAAACAAAGCAGGCTCACTAACCAAAAAACAAAAACAAAGGTACAAAAACAAAAGCCATTACTGAAATATTGTGAATGTGCCTAATTTAAGAAAGGTGTTTTGTATCACTTTTGGTCAAACAAAAAACAAAGCGCAGAGAACAGGCAAAAGATAATCAGCCAGGGATTGGATTGTAATGAAGAAAACAATCTTCTACTTATGGAACATATTAGAAAGGTTGGCTCAATGTGTGAATAATCTCATGTCATTATACTGATGAAAAATATAACCTTTTGTCAGGTTTATGTAATGCAACTTCAGGTAGAGAAAATGAACTGCTTGAATTTTCATAGCCCAAATTGTCCACTCTTGCTCCACTGGCAAACAGGATGAAAACCTGGTGGATCCCATACTAGAAGGCTTTGTGCCATGGACCTGGTCATAGAGTAGGGGTCAGGACTGGGAAATGCACATTGTCTCCCACCAGGTCCACATGGGATCCCCCAAAAGTTAGTATTAGAAAAGTCAGTGATAACATTTGCATGCAGCCCATCAGTGGTCCAGGGGAGTTTCATGGGTAGGAGTCAGCAGAAGAGTTAAGGAGCCCAAGGAGAAGGGAGGGGACCTGGAATTATTGCAGAGGCACAGGGTCTCCCCTGACAGCCATGAACTCAAGCAGATCCTGGATCTCCAGTACTTGGGACGCAAACCTTTGAATTCTTCCACAGGAGAAAGCATACCTCATTCTAACTCCCTGCATCGTTACCTATCCTGTGCATAGGGTTTTAACCACATATTAGGATCAAATACATATTTTTCTACCTATTTATAAAAATAGTCACATTATAATAACAATCTACTTTTTGGCAGTGCTACTGTCCTGCAGTCTAAAAATGCCAGCTGTCATGAATGTGATTTTCTGTCTTGCAAGGTAAATTCTGTACAATACCACCCAATAACCCCTTGCACCCTGTAGTGAGTCCATATTGGTTGACCGGGAGGTGGGCGGGTTCACCCGCCCACTGCTAAAGGCCCCTCCCCCAACTTAGCGGGAGGGACCACTGGACCCAGAACCAAGTAATTCCGTGGGACAACTAATAAAAAAACAGGAAGTGAGGTGACAATCAAAGGTTCAAAATCAGGGAACCAAATGGGGACACCGAGCAAAGAACCCCGGACAGCGCCCACTGCTCCTCAAAGGAGGCAAGGGAGCCAGCGGACGCTGCCCAGTGGAACTCCGCCCGGAGACGTGAAACCAAAAAGGTACGAAAGTAGGCCTCACAGTCGCAGAGCACCCCCTCGGCCAACATCTTCTCCCTGGTATTATAGATGGTAAGCTTGGCTAGAGCCAGGAAGAGGTTGACGAGGAGGTCCCGCGACTTCGTGGGGCCACGAATAGGGTGAGCATAAATAAACAAGTGAGGGGAAAAATGCAGCCAGAACCTCAACAAGAGGTTCTGGAGGAGCCGGAACAGGGGCTGAAGCCTGGCGCACTCAAGATAAGCATGCGCCAGGGTCTCCCGTATGCCGCAAAATGGGCAGGCTTCGGGAATGGGGGTGAACCTCGTTAAGTACACGCCCGTGCTCACGGCTCCGTGAAGGAGCCGCCAACCAACATCCCCGGCGGGCCGTGGAACCAAGGTGGAATAAAGACTGGCCCACCGGGGTTTCTCACTCTCCACAGGTATCAAATAGTCCCGCCACTTGGTGTCGGGGCGGGACACGAGGGTGAGAAAATGCAACGTGTGGAGCACGAGCGTGTACAGGTGGTCTCTGGGCGCGGTTCGAAACCGGACCGGCTGCAGAGCATGCAGCTGGCTCGGATTATGGGATCGTGGGAGCTGGGGGGGCTCACGGAGCAGGGGCCCGATAAAAGGATCCGGAGGGCCCGGGGTGAGGGGTGGGCGGGGAACGCCCTCCCGCAAGGCCCGCCACAAAAAGCTGATAGCGGGAGGTGACAGTGCAGCGCCCACCTCCTGGAGCACACGCAGAGGGGTCGTGAGGGTGGAGAGCCCCATGCGCCGACCAAGCGCACGGGGATCCACCCAGTCCCCTCCGGCATAATCCAGGAGGTCTCCGACCCTAGTGATCCCCGCCAGGATCAACCTCCGGCTCACCGAGGGTGACTCCGCCACCTGCACACGGAGAGCAGGATTGTGTAGCAGGGGCTCCGCGAGGAGATCTGCACCCTCGGTGGCCACAGTGGACCTGGTCGCCGAGAAAAGCTTCCATGTCCGGAGAATGTCCTGGTAGAAGACCGGCAGCTCCGAGAGGTCACGCGGAAGACCTCTCGGGTGAAGAAAAAGGAGCTGCCGGTCGTAGCGGAGCCCTCGAAGGCGGCGGAGGAAGGCGTGCGCCAACGTGCTCCATGCCGGACTACCCGCACCATAAAGGAGCCTCTGCAGGGCCTGGAGGCGGAAGACATGGACCTGGCTACGAAGGCAGAGCAGGCCCTGTCCCCCCTCCTCCAGGGGAAGACTCAAAACCCCCGCAGAGACCCAGTGCAGTCCCGGCCAGAAAAACTCCAGGGCTAACCTCTGGAGTCTGGCCAGGATCCCCGGGGCCGGGCTCAGGGTGTTGAGCCGGTGCCAGAGCATGGACAGGACGAGCTGGTTCAGCACCAGCGCCCTCCCTCGCAGGGAGAGACACCGGAGCAGTCCCGTCCAGCTCCGCAGCCGCTCACCCACCCTGGCCTCCAAATCCTGCCAGTTCTCCGGCGGAGAAGGATGCGTGGCGGAAAGATAAACGCCAAGATAAAGCAGCGGACCCGCGCTCCACCGGATGGCTTGAAGCGCGGGTGGGAGGGAGCTCGCCCGCCACCCGTCCCCGACCACCAGGCCAGAGCTCTTGACCCAGTTGACCCTGGCGGAGGAGGCCGCCGAATAAACGCCCTGGCAGGCCTCCACCCGCACCAGATCCACCGGGTCCTGGACCACGAGTAGCACGTCGTCGGCGTACGCCGACAGGACCAGCCGCATCTCCGGCTCCCGGAGCACCAACCCCGCCAACCTCCGACGGAGGAGGCAGAGGAAGGGCTCGATCGCCAGAGCGTACAGCTGGCCCGAGAGGGGGCACCCCTGCCGCACTCCTCGCCCGAAGCTGACCGGCTCGGTCAGGGTCCAGTTGAGCCTGACCAGACACTCCGCCTCGGCGTACAGCACCTGGAGAAAAGCCACAAACAGGGGCCCGAAGCCGAACGCCCGCAGGGTGCCCAGGAGATACCCGTGGTCCATCCTGTCGAACGCCTTCTCCTGGTCCAGGGACAGGAGGGCGAACGACAGACCATCCCTACGCCCCAGCTCTAACAGGTCCCGGACCAAGTACAAGTTATTAAAGATACTACGGCCCGGGACGGTGTAGGTCTGGTCGGGATGGACCACGTCCGCCAGCACGGACCCCAGCCGCAGCGAGATGGCTTTCGCTACGACCTTATAGTCCGTGCTGAGGAGCGAGAGGGGACGCCAATTCCGTAAATCGCGAAGGTCCCCCTTCTTCGGCAACAGGGCGAGCACAGCTCGCCGGCACGAGAGAGGGAGGACCCCGCCCTGCAAGGACTCGGCCCAGACGGTAACGAGGTCCGGGCCGAGGACATCCCAGAACACGCGGTAGAATTCCACGGTCAGCCCATCCATGCCCGGCGACTTGTTGGTGGGCATGAGCTGGAGGGCTGCCGAGAACTCGGCTAGGGAGAGAGGCAACTCCAGCCGGTCTCGGTCGCCCGCGCTGACCGTCGGGAGCTCGGTCCAGAGCACCCTGCGGGCCTCAGCGTCGGTCGGATCCGGGGAGAAAAGAGCGGCGTAGAAGGCCCTGGCCCTGCCACGCATCTCCTCCGGATCCGTGAGGGGGGAGCCGTCCTCCGCCAGGAGGCAGGTGACATGCTTTTTGGCCCCCCTCCTTTTCTCCAGGGCGTAGAAGAAGCGGGAGCCACGATCCATCTCCCGAAGGAGACGGATGCGGGATCGAACAAACGCGCCCCGGGCTCGGTGATCTTCCAGGGCCCGGAGCTCCTCCCGCTTCTCCCGGTACGCCGCGCAGAGGGATGGATCCTTGGGGCCGGAGGCCAGACGCCTCTCTAACTCCAAGACCTCCCGCTCCAACTGCCCTATCAGCGCACCCCTCCGCCGGCTGGCGCCCCGGGTGTAGTTCCGGCAGAAGAGCCGCACGCGGACCTTCCCCACGTCCCACCACCGCCGCGCCGAGGGAAAGGCGCGCCGCTGCCCCCGCCATGCCAGCCAGAACACCCGAAAGGAAGCCACGAAGCCCACGTCCTCCAGCAAACTATTATTAAAATGCCAATAGGCCGGCCCCGGCCGCTCGGAACTGAGAGAGGCCGTCACGGTCACCAGATGGTGATCCGAGAACGGGGCCGGCCGGACGCTGGAGGCGTGGGCTTGGGCCAAATGAAAGCGGGACAGATAGATTCGGTCCAACCGGGAGTGGCGCGACCGGTCGTCCTCCACCCGGACATAGGTGAAGGTGGTATCGTCGTCCGGGTGGTGTTCGCGCCAGACGTCCACCAGGGAGTGATGGTCTACAATCTCCCTGAGGACGCCCGCGGCCGCCTGGGAAGTCTCAATCCCGGAGCGGTCCTGGTCCTCGAGGGTGGTATTAAAGTCCCCTCCCAGGACCAGGCACTCGCTAGAATCCAGAGTGCCGAGGAAGGCCGCCGCCCGCTGAAAAAAAGGCACGCGCTCCGGGCCCTTGTTCGGGGCATAAACGTTGACCAAATTCAAAACCAGCCCCTCCACACGGGCCCGGACGTGCAGCAGGCGGCCCGGCACGACCTCGGTGACCCCTAGCACCTCAGGCCGCAGCCCCGGGGAGAATAGGGTGGCCACCCCAGCCGAGTGGGCGCTAAGGTGGCTAAAATAAACCCCGTCACCCCACTCCAGCCGCCAGCTAGCTTCGACAGCCGGGGCCGCGTGGGTCTCCTGCAGGAAAATCACAGAGTACCCCCCCTCACAAAGGAAGGAGAGCACCTGGCTCCTGCGGAAACCCACCCTACAGCCCCGGGCGTTCAACGAAGCAAACGTGGTGACCGTCATGCTGAGGGCTGGGGCAGATCTTCACTGGCAGAGGGATCGACGGCCTCCAGCGGGCCTCGCAAGATTCCATGCTCGACCCCGAAGGCCAACAAGGAGTCGCGGAATCTGCGGGCCCGCCGGTAGGCCGCGAAGTCCCGCCGATCGGACCCTCGCCCCTCCCCCAAAAGCGCCCTCACGGCCCGAAGAACGAGATGGAAGTCCCCCCAGCGCCGAAGGGCCATCGGCACCTTACCCTGGGAACCACGGAAATCTGATAAAAAAAGGCGCAGCTCATCCCGCAGCGCGGAGGGGGAGGCAGCGGCCGAGCCGCCGCCGACCTCCGGCAGGGCCCCGGAGGGGTCCTCGCGGACGGACAAACAAGGGGCCGAGCCCCGGCGCTGCTGCGCCGGGCTGCTCGTCCCCAGTCCCGGCAGAGGAGAGGGCGGCTGAGAAAACAACACAGCCCCCACAGTGGCGGGAAGGGGAAACACAAAAGCTGCTCCCCGAGGGTCGTCCGTAGGCAACGGAAACGCGACAACCCCGGGGGTAGCAGGGGGACCTGAGGTGGCAGGAGAAGACACCTCAGGAACAAAAACAGGGCTAGGGACCGAAACGGGCTCCCCTTCACCCGCTGCTAAACCAACAGGGGCAGTAGGGACAGGGGAAGCTTCAGGGGCAGGTAAGGTAGAAGGGGTGGGATCGGGGGCAAAAACCGGCCGCTCAGCAACAGCCGTCGCCCCAAGGGGCTCGGCGGCTGTGCACGAGACGGTAGGCGCGGCCGGACTAGCAGGCAGGGCAGGGAAGGTGGAAAGGGCGGGATCGGGGGCAAGAACCGGCTGCGTAGCAACAGCCGTCGCCCCTAGGGGCTCGGCGGCTGTGCACGAGACGGTAGTCGCGGCCGGGCTGGCAGGTAGGGCCAAGGGTTCCCCCAAAACTAATCCGGGGATGGCAGAACCGGGAGTAGGAGGGGGAGGCGGGACTAAATCAACACCCGGATCGGGGCCCACCGGTGGAAGAGCGTCTTCCCCTTGGGTAACCGGGGTCAAACCCAGGGCCTCGATCTCATCAAAAAAGGAGGCGAAAGCGGTCCCCCCGGCCCCGGCGTCCTCCCCGCCAGACACAGGGACGAAAGCCGCCCCGGTATCGGCGGTGGTGGTGGGAGGCACGGACGAAGCAAGGACCGGGGAAACCGCCACCGAAGCCACCTCAGGTGGAGGCTCAACGATAGGAAGAGAAGGTTCCCTAGCCGCTGCCACGGCATCTACGGTCTCCATGGCCAGCGCTTCCTGCTGGGCACCGTCCGGGGGCGCGTTACCAGAACCAGCAACTGCGGCCCCCCGCAACATCTTTCGGGGGTTTAGCTCTCCCTCCTCATCGGAGGGAAGGGAGAGAGCCCGCGATCTGTGGGCTCTGCGCTTCCCCCGGACGGTCACCCAGCCCCCTGAGGTGGAAGAGGAGGTGGAGGGCTGGTCAGCAGGGGCGGGGTCGGAGGGCAAGGGTAACAATTCGGTTCGGGGTGGCAGGGGCAAAGGGCCATCAGGGAGAGGGGAAACCTCCCCCTGGGGCGGGCCCCGCCCCGCGGCTGGCAAAAGCCGTCCCGCTCGCTCCTCCACATGCCTCGCCGATCCAGGGTTGGCGACGGCAAGGCCCGCCCGCTCAGCTGTCTCCGCGGCCAGAGCGGGAGTCACGGCAAAAGGAGGAGGAGCGGCGGTAGCAGCAGTGGCCGAACCGCTAGGATCGTCAGCGACGATAGGGCCGGCACCCGCTCGGGCCCCGGGGGTCTCGGACGCCCTTCCAGATCGGGCCAGGGGACAGTCTCTCCGGACATGCCCCGGCGCTCGGCAGAGGAAGCACCGGGCCTCCCCCGTCGAATAGTGCACCCGATAGTGGGCCCCGTGGTAGGGCACCAGGAAGGACCCTTCGAGCACCGCTCCGGCACCCGCCGCCGGCGGCAGCTGGAGCTGGACCTGCCGGCGGAACGACAGGATGTGACGGAGGGTGGGGTCCTTACAGCCCAACGAGAGAGGGTTTAGGATAGAAATTGGCTTCCCCATGGCGGAAAGGGCAGGCAACAGGGCGGCGTTGGGGAGGTAGGGCGGAACGGAGGTCAAGACCACCCGTACGCCCAGGTCCTCCAAGGGTTCCAAAGGAACAAACACGCCTCCCACCGCCAGGCCTCTTTCCACCGCCTCCTGCGCGGCGGCCTCCGATGCCAGGAAGAACACGGCCTTCCCATACATTTTGGAAGCCGCCACGATGGCCGTGGGCCCCACCACCCTCGCCAACGCCCGCACGTAGGTCTCGATATGGGGCGAGGCAGGCACAAGGTGGCAGCGGATGCCATGCCTCCTAGTTAGCGAGGGGAAGGGGCCCAGGTCGCCAGAGATGGGTCCGGAGGCAGCGGTCGGGGCGGAAGGTGCAGCGGTACGCGGAGGGGCGGCGGCCACCTGGGCGTACGCTCTGTGGGCTCGAGAGGTAGCGCTCTCAGAGCCGGTGAAAGGGACGGCAGGAGAGGGAGGGGCCGCGGCCGATGTCGAGGCCGCGGCGGGGATCGCAGCCCCGCCCGCAGGAGGCTTGGTCCCACGGGCGGGGCCCTTGCCCTTCTTCCTCCCCTGGCCCTTCCTGCCGGTGGAAGAGGCAGCCGTGGCAGCGGCGTTGTCTAGGGCAGGGCCGGCCAAGGGGCCGGTCACCGGGGCGGGCGGGGGCAACAGGGCAGAGGAAGAGAGCGGGGCAGGGGCAAGAACACGGGCAGGGGCAGGGGTGGTGGCGGGGGGAGGGGCAGGGAATGAACCAGAAGCAGAGTCCCCCGCCATAACAACCAGCAGCTGCAAACGGGGCGGGGAAAAGGGGGAAGAGGGGGGGGGGGCCTAACCACACCCTCCTAAAAAGCTACAGAGAGGGGAGGAGGGCGCCTCTGGGAGAATGCCGGCTCCTCCGGCTACACTGTTGGGGGGGGGGAAAACTATAACAACAACATAAGGGGGCAAAAACAATGCAAAAAGGGGGGGGTCGCAACAAAACAGGGACACGAGCGCGCGCGGGGGGAAAGCGGGGGGCGGGAAAACAGAGCAGCGGCCCAGGAATATAAACAAAGTCCCAGCCAACTGCAAAAAACTTCAGCCAGCTGCAATTCAAGGACAAGGCCGAGAACATAGCCAGCAGGCTAGAAACCGTGGGGGGGGGGAATGGGGGAGGGGGGGGGGAGGAGCACCAAAAAAACAAACCGAAGGGGCCGAAAAAAAAGGGGGGGGGCGGGATAGACGGGGGGCTACAGGGAGGGGACCCCCCCAGCTAAACGCAGCAGGGGGGGGGGAAAGGGTGCACCCACAGCGCTCGTGAAGCGGAGGTCCTGCCGCTCACTGCTGTAAACAAACAGTCCCGGACGGTGGAAGAGGGCGGGGGGGGCAAACAGCCCCGCCGAGGAACGAAGAGCAGGTCCAGGCGACACGCGGGACGGTGGAGGGGTTGTCGGCGGTGGGGGTGGTGGCAGAGGGGGAACAGATGGACGAAAGGGGGGGGGGGGGGCACCGCGCCCCTCCCCGCGCCCCCTGCAATACAGGGGACGGGACAGAAGGATCCCAAGTCGACCTCAGAGTTTCTTGGCACGCGATGGCTCCTACTCCGAGGAATTACGAGCGGGAGGCTCAGTACCGTCCACACTCCACAGTCCGCTCCAGGGGACAGGACAAAAGGATCTCGAGCCGACCTCAGAGCGTCCTAGCACACGATGGCTTCCACTCCGAGGAATTACGAGCGAGAGGCTCAGTTCCGTCCACCCTCCGAACGCGACTGGAGGCAGCACCACCCCAGGAGCAAAGATGGCAAAGTCACTCAACAAAACACAGTTCTTAAGCAATCCCCTCCACAATCTCCCGAATCAGGAACCTAGTCTCTTCCGACTCCGCGACGGAGGCAGCGGCTCCCACACAGGAACAGCAGCGAGCGTCAGGCGTCCGGCCAGGCAAACAGGCAGGCAGGCAGGCAAACAAGCAAGCCAGCAAGCAGGTGGGCCCCCAGATGGTGTCGGTGTTGGTGTCGGGGGGGCCGGTGCTTCTCCCTCCGGAGGCGAGGGGGGGGGCAGGCCGGCAAGGCCCCCCCCTCCGCACTCACTCACTCACGCAGCAGCAGCAGCAGCAGCAGCAACAGCAGGAGAGGGCCAGGGAGGGAAGGAGGGAGAAGAGAGAGGAGCTCTAGCACCAGGCGACCGATCCCTCCCTGTAGCGAGTCCATATTGGTTGACCGGGAGGTGGGCGGGTTCACCCGCCCACTGCTAAAGGCCCCTCCCCCAACTTAGCGGGAGGGACCACTGGACCCAGAACCAAGTAATTCCGTGGGACAACTAATAAAAAAACAGGAAGTGAGGTAACAATCAAAGATTCAAAATCAGTGAACTAAATGGGGACACCGAGCAAAGAACCCCGGACAGCGCCCACTGCTCTTCAAAGGAGGCAAGGGAGCCAGCGGACGCTGCCCAGTGGAACTCCGCCCGGAGACGTGAAACCAAAAAGGTACGAAAGTAGGCCTCACAGTCGCAGAGCACCCCCTCGGCCAACATCTTCTCCCTGGTATTATAGATGGTAAGCTTGGCTAGAGCCAGGAAGAGGTTGACGAGGAGGTCCCGCGACTTCGTGGGGCCACGAATAGGGTGAGCATAAATAAACAAGTGAGGGGAAAAATGCAGCCAGAACCTCAACAAGAGGTTCTGGAGGAGCCGGAACAGGGGCTGCAGCCTGGCGCACTCAAGATAAGCATGCGCCAGGGTTTCCCGTATGCCACAGAATGGGCAGTCTTCGGGAATGGGGGTGAACCTCGCTAAGTACACGCCCGTGCTCACGGCTCCGTGAAGGAGCCGCCAACCAACATCCCCGGCGGGCCGTGGAACCAAGGTGGAATAAATACTGGCCCACCGGGGTTTCTCACTCTCCACAGGTAACAAATAGTCCCGCCACTTGGTGTCGGGGCGGGACACGAGGGTGAGAAAATGCAACGTGTGGAGCACGAGCGTGTACAGGTGGTCTCTGGGCGCGGTTCGAAACCGGACCGGCTGCAGAGCATGCAGCTGGCTCGGATTATGGGATCGTGGGAGTTGGGGGGGCTCACGGAGCAGGGGCCCAATAAAAAGATCCGGAGGGCCCGGGGTAAGGGGTGGGCGGGGAACGCCCTCCCGCATGGCCCGCCACAAAAAACTGATAGCGGGAGGTGACAGTGCAGCGCCCACCTCCTGGAGTACACGCAGAGGGGTCGTGAGGGTGGAGAGCCCCATGCGCCGACCAAGCGCACGGGGATCCACCCAGTCCCCTCCGGCATAGTCCAGGAGGTCTCCGACCCTAGTAATTCCCGCCAGGATCAACCTCCGGCTCACCGAGGGTGACTCCGCCACCTGCACACGGAGAGCAGGATTGTGTAGCAGGGGCTCCGCGAGGAGATCTGCGCCCTCGGTGGCCACAGTGGACCTGGTCGCCGAGAAAAGCTTCCATGTCCGGAGAATGTCCTGGTAGAAGACCGGCAGCTCCGAGAGGTCACGCGGAAGACCTCTCGGGTGAAGAAAAAGGAGCTGCCGGTCGTAGCGGAGCCCTCGAAGGCGGCGGAGGAAGGCGTGCGCCAACGTGCTCCATGCCGGACTACCCGCACCATAAAGGAGCCTCTGCAGGGCCTGGAGGCGGAAGACATGGACCTGGCTACGAAGGCAGATCAGGCCCTGTCCCCCCTCCTCCAGGGGAAGACTCAAAACCCCCGCAGAGACCCAGTGCAGTCCCGGCCAGAAAAACTCCAGGGCTAACCTCTGGAGTCTGGCCAGGATCCCCGGGGCCGGGCTCAGGGTGTTGAGCCGGTGCCAGAGCATGGACAGGACGAGCTGGTTTAGCACCAGCGCCCTCCCTCGCAGGGAGAGACACCGGAGCAGTCTCGTCCATCTCCGCAGCCGCTCACCCACCCTGGCCTCCAAATCCTGCCAGTTCTCCGGCGGAGAAGGATGCGTGGCGGAAAGGTAAACGCCAAGATAAAGCAGCGGACCCGCGCTCCACCGGATGGCTTGAAGCGCGGGTGGGAGGGAGCTCGTCCGCCACCCGTCCCCGACCACCAGGCCAGAGCTCTTGACCCAGTTGACCCTGGCGGAGGAGGCCGCCGAATAAACGCCCTGGCAGGCCTCCACCCGCACCAGATCCTCCGGGTCCTGGACCACGAGGAGCACGTCGTCGGCGTACGCCGACAGGACCAGCCGCATCTCCGGCTCCCGGAGCACCAACCCCGCCAACCTCCGACGGAGGAGGCAGAGGAAGGGCTCGATTGCCAGAGCGTACAGCTGGCCCGAGAGGGGGCACCCCTGCCGCACTCCTCGCCCGAAGCTGACCGGCTCGGTCAGGGTCCAGTTGAGCCTGACCAGACACTCCGCCTCGGCGTACAGCACCTGGAGAAAAGTCACAAACAGGGGCCCGAAGCCGAACGCCCGCAGGGTGCCCAGGAGATACCCGTGGTCCATCCTGTCGAACGCCTTCTCCTGGTCCAGGGACAGGAGGGCGAACGACAGACCATCCCTACGCCCCAGCTCCAACAGGTCCCGGACCAAGTACAAGTTATTAAAAATACTACGGCCCGGGACGGTGTAGGTCTGGTCGGGATGGACCACGTCCGCCAGCACGGACCCCAGCCGCAGCGAGATGGCTTTCGCTACGACCTTATAGTCCGTGCTGAGGAGCGAGAGGGGACGCCAATTCCGTAAATCGCGAAGGTCCCCCTTCTTCGGCAACAGGGCGAGCACAGCTCGCCGGCACGAGAGAGGGAGGACCCCGCCCTGCAAGGACTCGGCCCAGACGGTAACGAGGTCCGGGCCGAGGACATCCCAGAACACGCGGTAGAATTCCACGGTCAGCCCATCCATGCCCGGCGACTTGTTGGTGGGCATGAGCTGGAGGGCTGCCGAGAACTCGGCTAGGGAGAGAGGCAACTCCAGCCGGTCTCGGTCGCCCGCGCTGACCGTCGGGAGCTCGGTCCAGAGCACCCTGCGGGCCTCAGCGTCGGTCGGATCCGGGGAGAAAAGAGCGGCGTAGAAGGCCCTGGCCCTGCCACGCATCTCCTCCGGATCCGTGAGGGGGGAGCCGTCCTCCGCCAGGAGGCAGGTGACATGCTTTTTGGCCCCTCTCCTTTTCTCCAGGGCGTAGAAGAAGCGGGAGCCACGATCCATCTCCCGAAGGAGACGGATGCGGGATCGAACAAACGCGCCCCGGGCTCGGTGATTTTCCAGGGCCCGGAGCTCCTCCCGCTTCTCCCGGTACGCCGCGCAGAGGGATGGATCCTCGGGGCCGGAGGCCAGACGCCTCTCTAACTCCAAGACCTCCCGCTCCAACTGCCCTATCAGCGCACCCCTCCGCCGGCTGGCGCCCCGGGTGTAGTTCCGGCAGAAGAGCCGCACGCGGACCTTCCCCACGTCCCACCACCGCCGCGCCGAGGGAAAGGCGCGCCGCTGCCCCCGCCATGCCAGCCAGAACACCCGAAAGGAAGCCACGAAGCCCACGTCCTCCAGCAAACTATTATTAAAATGCCAATAGGCCGGCCCCGGCCGCTCGGAACTGAGAGAGGCCGTCACGGTCACCAGATGGTGATCCGAGAACGGGGCCGGCCGGACGCTGGAGGCGTGGGCTTGGGCCAAATGAAAGCGGGACAGATAGATTCGGTCCAACCGGGAGTGACGCGACCGGTCGTCCTCCACCCGGACATAGGTGAAGGTGGTATCGTCGTCCGGGTGGTGTTCGCGCCAGACGTCCACCAGGGAGTGATGGTCTACAATCTCCCTGAGGACGCCCGCGGCCGCCTGGGAAGTCTCAATCCCGGAGCGGTCCTGGTCCTCGAGGGTGGTATTAAAGTCCCCTCCCAGGACCAGGCACTCGCTAGAATCCAGAGTGCCGAGGAAGGCCGCCGCTCGCTGAAAAAAAGGCACGCGCTCCGGGCCCTTGTTCGGGGCATAAACGTTGACCAAATTCAAAACCAGCTCCTCCACGCGGGCCCGGACGTGCAGCAGGCGGCCCGGCACGACCTCGGTGACCCCCAGCACCTCAGGCCGCAGCCCCGGGGAGAACAGGGTGGCCACCCCAGCCGAGTGGGCGCTAAGGTGGCTAAAATAAACCCCGTCACCCCACTCCAGCCGCCAGCTAGCCTCGACAGCCGGGGCCGCGTGGGTCTCCTGCAGGAAAATCACAGAGTACCCCCCCTCACGAAGGAAGGAGAGCACCTGGCTCCTGCGGAAACCCACCCTACAGCCCCGGGTGTTCAACGAAGCAAACGTGGTGACCGTCATGCTGAGGGCTGGGGCGGATCCTCACTGGCAGAGGGATCGACGGCCTCCAGCGGGCCTCGCAAGATTCCATGCTCGACCCCGAAGGCCAACAAGGAGTCGCGGAATCTGCGGGCCCGCCGGTAGGCCGCGAAGTCCCGCCGATCGGACCCTCGCCCCTCCCCCAAAAGCGCCCTCACGGCCCGAAGAACGAGATGGAAGTCCCCCCAGCGCCGAAGGGCCATCGGCACCTTACCCTGGGAACCACGGAAATCTGATAAAAAGAGGCGCAGCTCATCCCGCAGCGCGGAGGGGGAGGCAGCGGCCGAGCCTCCGCCGCCCTCCGGCAGGGCCCCGGAAGGGTCCTCGTGGACGGACAAACAAGGGGCCGAGCCTCGGCGCTGCTGCGCCGGGCTGCTCGTCCCCAGTCCCGGCAGAGGAGAGGGCGGCTGAGCAAACAACACAGCCCCCACAGTGGCGGGAAGGGGAAACACAAAAGCTGCTCCCCGAGGGTCGTCCGTAGGCAACGGAAACGCGACAACCCCGGGGGTAGCAGGGGGACCTGAGGTGGCAGGAGAAGACACCTCAGGAACAAAAACAGGGCTAGGGACCGAAACGGGCTCCCCTTCACCCGTTGCTAAACCAACAGGGGCAGCAGGGACAGGGGAAGCTTCAGGGGCAGGTAAGGTAGAAGGGGTGGGATCAGGGGCAAAAACCGGCCGCTCAGCAACAGCCGTCGCCCCAAGGGGCTCGGCGGCTGTGCACGAGACGGTAGGCGCGGCCGGACTAGCAGGCAGGGCAGGTAAGGTGGAAAGGGCGGGATCGGGGGCAAGAACCGGCTGCGTAGCAACAGCCGTCGCCCCTAGGGGCTCGGCGGCTGTGCACGAGACGGTAGTCGCGGCCGGGCTGGCAGGTAGGGCCAAGGGTGCCCCCAAAACTAATCCAGGGGTGGCAGAACCGGGAGTAGGAGGGGGAGGCGGGACTAAATCAACACCCGGATCGGGGCCCACCGGTGGAAGAGCGTCTTCCCCTTGGGTAACCGGGGTCAAACCCAGGGCCTCGATCTCATCAAAAAAGGAGGCGAAAGCGGTCCCCCCGGCCCCGGCGTCCTCCCCGCCAGACACAGGGACGAAAGCCGCCCCGGCATCGGCGGTGGTGGTGGGAGGCACGGACGAAGCAAGGACCGGGGAAACCGCCACCGAAGCCACCTCAGGTGGAGGCTCAACGATAGGAAGAGAAGGTTCCCTAGCCGCTGCCACGGCATCTACGGTCTCCATGGCCAGCGCTTCCTGCTGGGCACCGTCCGGGGGCGCGTTACCAGAACCAGCAACTGCGGCCCCCCGCAACATCTTTCGGGGGTTTAGCTCTCCCTCCTCATCGGAGGGAAGGGAGAGAGCCTGCGATCTGTGGGCTCTGCGCTTCCCCCGGACGGTCACCCAGCCCCCTGAGGTGGAAGAGGAGGTGGAGGGCTGGTCAGCAGGGGCGGGGTCGGCTCGGGGTGGCAGGGGCAAAGGGCCATCAGGGAGAGGGGAAACCTCCCCCTGGGGCGGGCTCCGCCCCGCGGCTGGCAAAAGCCGTCCCGCTCGCTCCCCCACATGCCTCGCCGATCCAGGGTCGGCGACGGCAAGGCCCGCCCGCTCAGCCGTCTCCGCGGCCAGAGCGGGAGTCACGGCAAAAGGAGGAGGAGCAGCGGTAGCAGCAGTGGCCGAACCGCTAGGATCGTCAGCGACGATAGGGCCGGCACCCGCTCGGGCCCCGGGGGTCTCGGACGCCCTTCCAGATCGGGCCAGGGGACAGTCTCTCCGGACATGCCCCGGCGCTCGGCAGAGGAAGCACCGGGCCTCCCCCGTCGAATAGTGCACCCGATAGTGGGCCCCGTGGTAGGGCACCAGGAAGGACCCTTCAAGCACCGCTCCGGCACCCGCCGCCGGCGGCAGCTGGAGCTGGACCTGCCGGCGGAAAGACAGGATGTGACGGAGGGTGGGGTCCTTACAGCCCAACGAGAGAGGGTTTAAAATAGAAATGGGCTTCCCCATGGCGGAGAGGGCAGGCAACAGGGCGGCGTTGGGGAGGTAGGGCGGAACGGAGGTCAAGACCACCCGTACGCCCAGGTCCTCCAAGGGTTCCAAAGGAACAAACACGCCTCCCACCGCCAGGCCTCTTTCCACCGCCTCCTGCGCGGCGGCCTCCGATGCCAGGAAGAACACGGCCTTCCCATACATTTTGGAAGCCGCCACGATGGCCGTGGGCCCCACCACCCTCGCCAACGCCCGCACGTAGGTCTCGATATGGGGCGAGGCAGGCACAAGGTGGCAGCGGATGCCATGCCTCCTAGTTAGCGAGGGGAAGGGGCCCAGGTCGCCAGAGATGGGTCCGGAGGCAGCGGTCGGGGCGGAAGGTGCAGCGGTACGCGGAGGGGCGGCGGCCACCTGGGCGTACGCTCTGTGGGCTCGAGAGGAAGCGCTCTCAGAGCCAGTGAAAGGGACGGCAGGAGAGGGAGGGGCCGCGGCCGATGTCGAGGCCGCGGCGGGGATCGCAGCCCCGCCCGCAGGAGGCTTGGTCCCACGGGCGGGGCCCTTGCCCTTCTTCCTCCCCTGGCCTTTCCTGCCGGTGGAAGAGGCAGCCGTGGCAGCGGCGTTGTCTAGGGCAGGGCCGGCCAAGGGGCCGGTCACCGGGGCGGGCGGGGGCAACAGGGCAGAGGAAGAGAGCGGGGCAGGGGCAAAAACACGGGCAGGGGCAGGGGTGGTGGCGGGGGGAGGGGCAGGGAATGAACCAGAAGCAGAGTCCCCCGCCATAACAACCTGCAGCTGCAAACGGGGCGGGGAAAAAAGGGGAAAAGGGGGGGGGGGAAGGGGCCTAACCACACCCTCCCAGAAAGCTACAGAAAGGGGAGGAGGGCGCCTCTGGGGAAATGCCGACTCCTCCGGCTACACTGTTGGGGGGGGGGAAACTATAACAACAATATAAGGGGGCAAAAACAATGCAAAAAGGGGGGGGGCGCAACAAAACAGGAACACGAGCGCGCGCGGGGGGAAAGGGGGGGGGAAAAACAGAGCAGCGGCCCAGGAATATAAACAAATTCCCAGCCAACTGCAAAAACTTCAGCCAGCTGCAATTCAAGGACAAGGCCGAGAACACAGCCAGCAGGCTAGAAACCGTGGGGGGGGGGAAATGGGGGAAGGGGAGGGGGGGAAGGAGCACCAAAAGAACAAACCGAAGGGGCCGAAAAAAAAGGGGGGGGCGGGATAAACGGGGGGCTACAGGGAGGGGACCCCCCCAACTAAACGCAGCAGGGGAGGGGGAAAGGTGCACCCTCAGCGCTCGTGAAGCGGAGGTCCTGCCGCTCACTGCTGTAAACAAACAGTCCCGGACGGTGGAAGAGGGCGGGGGGGGGCAAACAGCCCCGCCGAGGAACGAAGAGCAGGTCCAGGCGACACGCGGGACGGTGGAGGGGTTGTCGGCGGTGGGGGTGGTGGCAGAGGGGGAACAGATGGACGAAAGGGGGGGGGGCACCGCGCCCCTCCCCGCGCCCCCTGCAATACAGGGGACGGGACAGAAGGATCCCAAGTCGACCTCAGAGTTTCCTGGCACGCGATGGCTCCCACTCCGAGGAATTACGAGCGGGAGGCTCAGTACCGTCCACACTCCACAGTCCGCTCCAGGGGACAGGACAAAAGGATCTCAAGCCGACCTCAGAGCGTCCTAGCACACGATGGCTTCCACTCCGAGGAATTATGAGCGAGAGGCTCAGTTCCGTCCACCCTCCGAACGCGACTGGAGGCAGCACCACCCCAGGAGCAAAGATGGCAAAGTCACTCAACAAGACACAGTTCTTAAGCAATCCCCTCCACAATCTCCCGAATCAGGAACCTAGTCTCTTCCGACTCCGCGACGGAGGCAGCAGCTCCCACACAGGAACAGCAGCGAGCGTCAGGCGTCCGGCCAGGCAAACAGGCAGGCAGGCAGGCAGGCAAACAAGCAAGCCAGCAAGCAGGTGGGCCCCCAGATGGTGTCGGTGTTGGTGTCGGGGGGCCGGTGCTTCTCCCTCCGGAGGCGAGGGGGGGGGCAGGCCGGCAAGGCCCCCCCCTCCGCACTCACTCACTCACGCAGCAGCAGCAGCAGCAGCAGCAACAGCAGGAGAGGGCCAGGGAGGGAAGGAGGGAGAAGAGAGAGGAGCTCTAGCACCAGGCGACCGATCCCTCCCTGTAGCGAGTCGGTGTGGCTCCCCTCCTGTCCAGAAGAGGGAGCACCCTTGCAGGCACCCGAGTGGGCGGAGCCACCGCCGCCTGTTCCCGCCCCCCGGAAGTCAAGGGGCGGGACAGGAAGTATAAAGGCCGGCCGCCGGAGCTCAGTCAGAGCCTGGCCACCGCAGGGAGCAGACGTGCGGCCTGGAGCTCCCGGCCGGGATACCTCTGAGGCCCGAGGCCGTTGCCCTAGCTGGCCGGAGCTGCCCCGAGCCCACTACGAGGAGGAGCCGCCGGAGCCCGTCCGCTCCCATCGTTGGGAGGAGCCCTTGGAACTCCCCCACACCCAACCCGAAGGCGAGGCCGCACCAGAACCCCTCCGCCCCTGCTGTTACCCGGAGGAGCCACCCGAGTGCAATTGGCCGGATTTCCCCACGGAGCTGCCGGACCTGCCACCAAGCCCCGGCCGAGAGGAGCCCATGCTGGTGGACTGGACCGGGCCCGGTGCCACGGACGAGGTAGGCCCTGAGGGGGATCCTGGAAGTAGCCCGGGGGTAGCCGACCCGGTCAGGCTGCAGACGCATGTGAGCCAATGTCAGTGTGTTTCGGTCAGGATACCCCACTGACCGGCAGCGGCAGTAACCGCTGCTAGGGCCCCAGGCTGGAACGCAGTGGAGTGGGTGGGCCTGCGTTCCCCCCCTGCCACCCCCGCTCACGGGTGGCAGGCTTCCCCCTCACCCAACGCTCTGGTGTCGGAGCCAGGGCTTACCCCAAGTGAGTGTTGCTCAGCCCCTGCACAAGGGGGCCTGAGCTCCCTAACTGTGGCCTGGTCTACACTAGGCGTTTATGTCGAATTTAGCACCGTTAAATTGAATTAACCCTGCACCCGTCCACACCACGAGGCTATTTAGTTCGACATAGAGGGCTCTTAAATTCGATTTCTGTACTCCTCCCCAACGAGGGGAGTAGCGCTAAATTCGACATGGCCATATCGAATTAGGCTTGGTGTGGATGGAAATCGACGGTAATAGCTCCGGGAGCTATCCCACAGTGCACCACTCTGTTGACGCTCTGGACAGCAGTCCGAGCTCGGATGCTCTGACCAGCCACACAGGAAAAGCCCCGGGAAAATTTGAATTCCTTTTCCTGTCTGGGCAGTTTGAATCTCATTTCCTGTTTGGACAGCGTGGCGAGCTCAGCAGCACTGGCAACGATGCAGAGCTCTCTAGCAGAGATGGCCTTGCAATCCCAGAATAGAAAGAGGGCCCCATCATGGACTGATCGGGAAGTCTTGGATCTCATCGCTGTGTGGGGCGATGAGTCCGTGCTTTCCGAGCTGCGCTCCAAAAGACGGAACGCAAAGATCTATGAGAAGATCTCGAAAGCCATGGCAGAGAGAGGATACAGCCGGGATGCAACGCAGTGCCACGTGAAAATCAAGGAGCTGAGACAAGGCTACCAGAAGACCAAAGAGGCAAACGGACGCTCCGGATCCCAGCCCCACACATCCCGTTTCTACGAGGCACTGCATTCCATCCTTGGTGCGGCCGCCACCACTACCCCACCACTGACCGTGGACTCTGAGGATGGGATATTGTCCACGGCCGGTTCCTCGGACATGTTAGCGGACGTGGAAGATGAGGAAGGAGATGAGGAGGACGAGGCAGTCGGCAGCGCTTACCAAGCTGATTTCCCCGACAGCCAGGAGCTCTTCATCACCCTTACAGAGATCCCCTACCAACCCTCCCCAGCATGTAACCCGGACACAGATTCAGGGGAAGGATCAAGCGGTAAGTGCTTTAAACATATAAACCTTTATTTTTTACAAAACTTGAATATTAATACTAATAACAATCTTTGATTCATGATTTCTTCCCCCTGGGCGCTTAAATAATCAGTAACAACTATTTATAAAAAAATCAAACAGTGTCCGGTTGTGCATGATTGTGCTGCCCAAGCTGCTCCACTCTTTTGTCCCTGCTACTGCAGCTATATGAAAAGCCGGTCTATATGTCCGGGGATAGAGCAGTAGTCCTCCACAGACATCTCCACAAAGCTCTCCTGCAAGTAATGGGATAGCCTGTTCATCAGGTTCCTGGGGAGAGCGGCTTTACTTGGTCCTCCAAAGTACGAGACGTTCCCGCGCCAGGAGACAAGCAGGTACTCTGGAATCAGTGCCTTGCATATCATGGCGGCATAGGGCCCCGGTCTCTGCATGCTTTCTCGAAGCATCCTCTGGATCTCGGTGTCCGGGATCCTCATGAGGGTAATGTCGCTCATGACAACCTGCTTTGAATTAGGTAGGGGACTGTTAGTATTGGGACTGCTTGCAACAAGTTCCTTTACAGAACTGTGACCGCTGGTTTACAGCCACGCGGTGGGGGCAGGAGAGGGTCAGCATCCAGGGATCTTTCCCTGGCACATCCGCGAGGGGGTGGGACAGGGCCACAGTTCTTGCTTGGCCGATTGCTGGCAGCACAGACTGGCATTGCTTTCAATGTGAAAGGTGGCCAGTGGTACTCCTAAAGTTTTAATCTGCAACAAGTCGACGGCTTACCATCTTTGCCTGCTACAGAGAGTACCGTGTCCTGCCCTGGTTCCCAGATCGGCAGTGCAAAAGCCCAGGCACTGAAGGCGAGGTTCGAAAATTCGACCTTGTCCTCAGTGCGCATGTGATAGGTGTGGTTCATGGTCTTGTTCACAGAGAAAGACTAGGTTCTTGTGAATCAAGGTTCTTGATTCACAACTACATTTATCTTTTGGAGGAATTCACTGCCTTTTCTTCATTCCCATAGCCACATCTGCAACTGTCTCCCAACCCAGCCTGGAATCACACTCCCAGAGGCTAGCGCACATTAGGCGGAGGAAGAAGAAGACGCGAGAGGACATGTTCTCTGAACTTATGGGCTGCTCCCGAGCCCAGGCAGCACAGCATAACCAGTGGAGGGAGAATTTGTCCCAAATGCACCGGACACACATGGAACGTGAGGAGAGGTGGCGGCAGGAAGACCAGCAGGCGACTCAAACGCTGCTTGGACTTCTGAGGGAGCAAACGGACACGCTCCGGCGCCTTGTTGATGTTCTGCAGGAACGGAGGCAGGAGGACAGAGCCCCGCTGCAGTCTATCAGGAACCGCACTCCCCCGCCACCAAGTCCCATACCCCCCTCGCCCAAAGTCCAAAGAAGGAGGGGCGGAAGAGTCTGTGAAAACTCTCACTCCACCCCTGCAGACTGCTCAAGCACCAGAAGGCTGTCATTCCCCAAAATTTGAAAAGTCCTTTCCTGGCCGCCTCAAGCAAGCCCCCGTCCAAGTTTCACCCCCCAGTTTCATGTGTGGTTGTTAATAAAAAATACGTTTTTGTTCATTACTGTTTCAGTCATGCTGTTTTGAGGGAGAGTCTGTCTGCAGGGGGGGAAGGGGCTTGGTAATTGGACAGGACAGTCACCTTTAGCAGGCTACAGAGGCGGGGGCAGGTCCAGCAGCAGGGCACATACACAGTGCAGTGACTAGTTACCCTGGTCAGTCTGGGAGGTGGTTTTCATGTTCTGTGCGTGGGGGGGGTGTTGCTCTGTGACTTTGTGGCGGGGGAGGGCAGTTACAGATGTTATGCAGCGGTCCTTGTCCTGGATCACAGAGCCATGCAGCAGGGGATCTGTAACCCTCCTCCCCCTGCCATAAAGTCACATAGCCCCCACATACACGCAGTCCCGCTCAGAAGGGCTGGCAGGCTCCGTTGAAACAACCAGTCCGCCACTGCGAATCCTGTCATTCCTGGAGTTTAGAAGGATCATTTGCATCAGTACACTACACCCGCTCCCCACCACAGTCTGCGTCCCAGGTTTCAAACATTCCCGCGAAAACAGTACTAAAGACAACGGTGTTCATTAACAAAATAAAACTGAATTTATTTTTTTGGAAGGGGGTGGAGGGGGTCTGTAACTGGAGAGGATAGTCATCCTTAACTAGGTAAAGAAACGGGGGCAGGTTCAGCTTCTCTGTACAGAAACTTAAAAGTCACTGGTCACCCTGCTCACTGTGGAACCAAGCTTTCAAAGCCTCCCGGATGCACAGCGCGTCCCGCTGTGCTCTTCTAATCGCCCGGCTGTCTGGCTGGGCGTAATCAGATGCCAGGCTATTTGCCTCAACCTCCCACCCCGCCATAAAGGTCTCCCCCTTGCTCTCACACAGATTGTGGAGCACACAGCAAGCTGCTATAACAATGGGGATATTGGTTTCGCTGAGATCACAGCGAGTGAGTAAGCTTCTCCATCTCCCCTTGAGACGTCCAAAAGCACACTCCACCACCATTCTGCACTTGCTCAGCCGGTAGTTGAAGAGTTCTTTTTCAGAGTCCAGGGCGCCAGTGTAGGGCTTCATGAGCCAGGGCATTAGCGGGTAGGCTGGGTCCCCAAGGATCACTGTAGGCATCTCCACATCCCCAAGAGTTATTTTGTGGTCCAGGAAGTAAATACCTTCCTGCAGCCATCTAAACAGACCAGAGTTCCTGAAGACACGAGCGTCATGAACCTTGCCCTGCCATCCAACGTTGATGTTGGTAAAACGTCCCCTGTGGTCCACCAGTGCTTGCAGCACCATTGAAAAGTAGCCCTTTCAGTTGATGTACTGGCTGGCCTGGTGGTCCGGTCCCAGGATAGGGATGTGAGTTCCATCTATAGCCCCACCGCAGTTTGGGAATCCCATCGCGGCGAAGCCATCTATGATGACCTCCACGTTTCCCAGGGTCACTACCTTTGAGAGCAGTACCTTGACGATTGCGTTGGCTACTTGCATCACAACAACCCCCACGGTAGATTTGCCCACGCCAAACTGGTTCGCGACAGACCGGTAGCTGTCCGGCGTTGCAAGCTTCCAGAGGGCTATGGCCACTCGCTTCTGGACAGTCAGGGCTGCTCGCATCCGGGTGTCATTGCGCTTCAGGGCAGGGGACAGCAACTCACAAAGTTCCAGGAAAGTCCCCTTCCGCATGCGAAAGTTTCGCAGCCACTGGGATTCGTCCCAGACCTGCAGCACTATGCGGTCCCACCAGTCAGTGCTTGTTTCCCGTGCCCAGAATCGCCGTTCCACAACATCCAGATGACCCATTGTCACCGTGATGTCCTCAGAGCTGGGTCCCGTGCTTTGTGAGAGGTCTGTGCCCCTCTCAGAGTTCAGGCCCTCACCGCGGTGCCGTAGCCTCCTCACCTGGTTCATCTGCATCTGCCTCTGGGAAAGGTGGATGATAACCTGCGAGGCGTTCACAAGTGCCACAACTGCAGCGATGGTCGCAGCGGGATCCATGCTCGCAGTGCTGTGGCGTCCGCGCTGTCACTGACCCAAAAAGTGCGCAAACTGATTTCCTGCCGGCGCTTTCAGGGAGGGAGGGAGGGCGGTATTGACAGACGGATGACGACAATTACCCAAAAGCACCCTCGACCCTTTTTTTTTACCCAGAAGGCATTGGCGGCTCGACCCAGAATTCCAATGGGCAGCGGGGACTGCGGGAACTGTGGGATAGCTGCCCACAGTGCACCGCTTCCAATGTCGACGCTTTCCCCGTTAGTGTGGACTCACAAAGTCGAATTATTGTCCTTAGTGTGGACACATAAGTTCGACTTTGCAATATCGATTCCACATATTCGATTTAAGTGAAATCGAAATACCCTCGTAGTGTAGACATACCCTGTGTATCTGCTCAGCCCCTGCATCCAAGGGCCTGAGCTGTGACTGTGTGTGCCCCGCCCTGATCCAGGGCCTGGGCCTTCCTGGTTGTTGGTCTGCTCAGCCCCTGCATCCCAGGGCCTGAGCTGTGACTGTTTGTACCCCGCCCTGATCCAGGGCCTGGGCCTTCCCTACCTGATTGTCTGCTCAGCCCCTGCACCAAAGGGCCTGAGCTCCCTGAACTGCTTGTCTGCTCAGCCCCTGCACCAAAGGGCCTGAGCTCCCTGAACTGCTTGTCTGCTCAGCCCCTGCACCAGAGGACCTGAGCCCTGAACTATCTGTTGTTTGCTCAGCCCCTGCACCTGAGGGCCTGAGTCCTGAACTAACTGGTTGTTTGTTCCACCAGTAGTGAGTCGGTGTGGCTCCCCTCCTGCCAGGAGGGTCGAGCCCCGGCACGAACCTATTACACACCCCCAAACCTCCTTATCTGCAAGCCAAGTAGAATTTTGATCATCCATAACTTGTATTTGTATGAAAAATGATTTGCTTTATCTCTTCATTGCTTTTTAAGGTATATAATTTATTGTTCTTATTATCTGCAGTGCAAGTTGATGGATGGAGTAAACTATACCAATATGTTTGTGAGTGGCAGAACAGAAATACCCTGCTAAGAATGCTTTGATTAACTTTCACTTACAATCTTGTCTCTTTTTTAAAATTGAGCTTTAGTGTCAAAAATATTAATCCTATACTGCAAGAAAGGCAAATTACCACGGAGTTTCATAATGAAACACCACAGTTTAATAATATTGTTCATTTCCTTTCAGATGAAAGAATTTATTTGCTAGTAAAAAGGGTTTCCAAATATTTTTATGTATTTTCAATTGCTCTTCCTGACTAAGTTTCAGGTATTCAAATCAAATTGTTCCAGATATGCAGGAAGCATGACAAGACGCAAGGGGTGTGGTATGATTAGGCCACAACTTAACTCATCTGGGAACTATCTGGAAATAACTCATACAGTGCAGGTAACAATTCATTTCTCACTGATCTCCACCCTATTTGGGGAAGTCTGCCACTCAACTCTCCAAACTTTGTCCTAGCCTGTTGGTGGGACCCAACCCACATGAGGGTTAAGGCTCTGAGGAAAGGGGTTGATTCCTTGCTGTACCAGACTTTACAAGTAGAGCTGGATGAAATTTTTTTACCAAAACTCTTTCTCAGCAAAAAATGCAGATTTGATGACACCAAAACATTTTGTAAATTCATGCTCAATTTCACCAAGTTGTTTCAGCTGGGGGTAGGGCGGTGTACAAGATTTTGAAAAAATCAAAATGTTTTATTTCTACATTTTTAAAATGAAACACTGTCTTTATTCAAAATGACTCTTTCAAAATTTCCTTTAATTTTATTTTCAAAAATAATTCAAAAAGTCAAAGAAATGCTCACATTCCAGATATCCATTTCGGACATTGAGAGAAGCTGCAATGGATCACTTGTCTTTGTATAGCAACTTTTTTCATTAGGGCACTTACTGGGCTGAGAAGTAGCCTCTTTAAGGAGATAATGTACTTAAAGAAATAGTCCTCTCCTTAAAAAAGATGACTTTTCAGCCCGGTAAGTGCCCTAATAGACAAAGATGCTGTACAAAAACAGGTGATCCATTTCCTAGTATATTTGCCCATGTTTTACATTTGAGATTATTTTTGAAGGTTTTGCAGAATTTCCCCCTTGATTTATATTCCATTTGACCTCCAACTTTGTGTTCCATGTTGCCTATAATTTGTCTGTTGTGTGTTTTGAATTAAGAAATCTGTAAATAAAGGCTATTGTTTTCTTATAATGTATGGAGACATAAAAAGCTCTTTTTGAATGTCTACTTGGAGTTTTTAGTGGAGCCTTCTAAATCCCTATTGTGATGGATACCATAGACATAGTACTTCCCAGCATTAAGCCAGTGTTTATGTTGATGTGTTTCCACTGACTACAAGGAAGTTGCACTGTTGTAATTGGGTTAAGGCAGCTGGTAATCCAATCCCCTATCCTGAATTTGTCTATAGTTATAACAGCTTGTGGTTTTGTAGCTATAGTTAATTTTTGCACTGCTGAAAAGTTATACATTTTCTATGAATAAATCTTTATTAAAGAGTTGAATTCCTCTCCCACCCCATGTTTTAAATAGATCTGGTGGCTACGTCTGAATGCAGTCATATGATAGCTAGATGGGATTTCCCAGTGCTATATCCTCCAGCTCATAAATCTCATTCAATATTTTTTATTAAAGTGTGTGTGTGCATCGAATTTTAGGTTGCATATGTAAAATGGCCCTTAGAGGTATATCCCTTGCAATCATCTGATGGATTTCGTTTGCATGGGTAGTTCTGAGTCCAACCACAGATAAAATGTTGATCCTGATCCTGTTCCTAATGGAATTGACAGGAGTTATGTCATTCACTTCTAGGGAAACAAGATGTGTCCAATGGTATATATAATTGGTTTGATCCTGTATGTAGTGTCCAATGGTATATCTAATATGCATGTAGTAATACCATATCTGGTAAAGCTAAATCACCCTCACTCACTATCAGTGTTTTCAGGTCTATTCATTTAACTAAGCAAACGCATTCATATATGATTTTGGCCCCAATTGTGGAAGGTACTTTAAGCATGCAAATAGTCCCATTGACCTCAGAGGCACAGAGCTTGCTGAACATTTTTATAGGATTTCTTTAGATCTGGAGGGGTAAATCAGGTCATCAAGCTGAGAAGGAAATGAGAGATTAAATGTATGGCTGATGCTCAGACACTACTGTGAAGGGAACCACATAAATTGCTAGATAGACATAATTTATATTTTCTTTGAAATTCCTTTAACTCTGTTCACTGTATTTCATTTGTAAAATTTTAGGGATTTTGATAAAGTAGTTTCCGCTAACCCAGATATTTAAAGCTCATTCCCATTTTTTTCAATAAAAGTAAAGCAACAGTATTATTCAATAGAGCTATTTTTTTTTTTTTTTACTAGATGTACCAATATGGCTAACCTTCTTCCTCTGACCAGGCTGTGATACCCAAACCATACTAAATGGTGTACTATTACCATGTATGAGGTGTAGCTGTCTTTTTATAAACTGATAGGCTGAATTATTGGAGATGTTATTCTTTCAGTCCCTCTAACAAGAATTTGAGAGAATTGTTTTCTCTGTAATTTGCAGTCAGAGGGATCCTTGCCTACTTTGAAAAACAAGGATACTTGGGAAAGATTAAGTCCTGGCAGGAGGGATACTGAAATGAAGGCATAGTTAAGTAGATTTTTCTGTCATCAGTCTGTGAATATCATTTACAAATAATTTGAAGATGTTACTGGGATATCTATCCAGGCTGAGGCTCTCATATTCAGCAGTGAGGATATTACCTCGTACCGTGCTTCACCAATTATACCTGCTTCCAGGCATTCTCTTATTTCTTCATTATGTCTAGGAATGTCCAATTTCACCAGATAATTACTAATTTTTTTAGGTCATGGGATATGTTAGTCTGATAAAGGGTAATATACTGCAGAAATCTATCGTCTGTTTTGAAGGAACCATCTACAAGTTCTATTTCTGTTTATGCTTTTCACTCCTTCTGGCGTATAGATTCTGGTGGTACAAACAATGAATTAGATGGTGGGTAAGTGATGTAGCCAGTCTCTCACAGGAGCAGCATCCACAGATGTCAAAGTGCATCCATCCACCATCAAGAAGACAAACAGAACAGTCCATAACCAGATGACATGCTATTTGTTCTTGAGTTCCACAGGGGTAGGAAAGGGAGCTCAAGAAGGCCCAGTGGTAAAGATGAAAGTTAAACTGCCCATGACTACAGTATATCCTGTTGTGACGAAGGAGCTTTTGGTTCCTATGGTTGTTCTGAGGGGCATGTGAGAACTGATCCAAAGAGACGAGGGGACACAGATCTGAGTTGTCTATCTGTACTTCCTACTGATTCCAGCATAGTCATTCAAGCCAATAAATGAACACTTTTGTCCTTCTTGCCACCGCCACACTTATCCATATCCTTTTGCTTTCTTCAGAAATCCCCATGATCTATATTTTCAAGAAATAATAGTTCTAACTTTGCTTCATCCAAATATATTTTCGGACTCAAAGATTTGGAGAGTGACACATCTTTGCTGTTTGATACTAGAGGTATAATTCTAACAATGGAATTCAAAATTTCCATTGACTTCAGAGGGATCAGCAGCAGGAACTCCAAAATATAACATTTTTTCTATCAGAGGGTCCCTCTTTCAGCAAATGATGAAATGATTTTTAATCATTGCTTTAGTTACCAGTCACCTAGTTATTCTGATTAGTTTAATTGTATTTGAGATATCATACAATATGTACAACAGGAAGAATCGAATTGCAGTTATACTGGTGTAAAATCAGAGTGGCTCTATTGATTTCAGTGTAACTGAGACTAGACTATTGCCTTGGAGGATTTATATTTATCCTACTACAGTTCTACATTTGTGATTTTTTTGAATGGACAAGACATTTAAGTCAAATATTAGAGGATTTATTTTGAATTAATTTTAAGAAAATGTCCTTCTGTGTTGTTTCTTGAAACTTGCCTTACCTTAACTCTCCTAAGGAGAAAAAAATGGTATGAATATAATATTTCTGAGTGTCTCTTCCTTATTATATTTAATGATTTTTTTCCCTGTGAATTTAAATTGAAGCATTATAGGCCCACACATGCTAACCTACTTCAATTTGCCATCGCTCTTAGCATTGCTCTTTTACCCTGCAAAAAAAAATAATCAGAAAAGCATTTTGGCCTAGATTCTTTGACTAATATGGTCTCTCTGCTCCATGACTTCCTCAGGATTTCATCTACATAGGTGTAATCCCATTATGGTGTATAGTCAGAAGTGGCCAACCACTCCTTTCCTGACCCAACCAATCTTTGTCAGCTTGAATGATCCTTGGGAGCCTGTGAAACAGTGCACTCACCGTTAGTGACACCTCCTCCTGGCCATCCTGAGGATTAACTCTGGCCAGGCATTGCGGCCTCTGGTGGTGTCTCTCCTGTCCTCTCTCATCCTGCGGACCCCTCTCGCTCCAGGAACAGCAGTCTCCTCTTCATGACTCAGGTTGACTTCATGACTTCCGGCCAGGTTGCTACATGGCTCCCCTTCCATGGAGGAGCGTAACAAAGTCATTCCTGGACCAAATCATCCCAGGCAGTACACTGTCCTCTACCTGGTATTTGCCACATCCCCAGTGCCTGGCAGGTAAAGCTTGCCCTCTACTCCTGGTTCCAGCTCAGGGGTTAGCAGCCAAGGCCTACACTGCTATTCCTTTTGCTGCTATTCCCCTGAGCCTTCTATTATCTTCCTCCCTCTTTGGGTTTGCCAGCCTCCCAACTCCCTTCTCCCAGGGAGCAATTGTGGACTATCCTCTATAGTCCCAACACACCTTCCTCCTCCGAGGGAATGACTGCAGTCTGCCTTCTTGCAGCCCCCTTCTCTTGCCAACTTCCTGGCTTATATAGGCCCCATCTGTCCATGCCCAGCTGAGCCTCGTGTCTAATTAATCAATCCTCGTTCCTTGATTCCTCCTGGAAGTCCAGGCTGGGTAGTTAATTTACCCTCTCGGGACCAGTGTGGGGAGTACAGACCATCACAGAGCCATAGACATTTAGGTTCAGCTTAGAGCAGCCCTGAGGGTCCTTTTGGTTTTCCCATAAGCCAAACTGCCTTCTGGCCGGGCCCAGGATCAGGGAGACACAGAGAGGACAGAAAGTCACCTTAACTTTGACTTCTACTTCCATGCTTAGCTCAGTTCAGCTGGACCAGAGAATCCAGGCTTTTTTGTTTTATTTCTGTCCTCAGAATTGTCCAGTGTGTTTCTGTTTGATCTTTGTCTCTTGAATACTAAGCTCCTTGTGGCAGAGATGGTATCTTAATTATTGTAATGCAAAGCATAAGCTACATAAATGACACTTAGATAATTATAGGTAGCTTTTTCCCTATTTGAGGTTGTCTGTTTCTATAGTCGGAAAGGGACAGGGAAGCCATATGGAATAATCAAAATGTTTTTTTGCTCCTGAGGTTTTGAACAAAGTTGATCCTTCCTCAGGTCGGGTAAAGATTTTTCCTTTATACCTAATTCAATCCCAGTTTTTGCTGGAAACCCCATAGCCTACTTCATGCTATATTCTCATAGCATGTTGTTTTCTTTACTTCCATGAATTCTCTTTTCCTTGGTATGCCTAAAGTGTAATCGGGGCAGAAGGATGCTGTAGCTGAATTGTAATGCAGATCTAGTTGCTTCCTTGACAGCCAGAATATGGGTGTTTCCCCTCTCCTCCCCCCTCTCTCTCAGGCATCTGAACATCAAAGTCCTTGACAAAGTGCCATGTGGTAGGCCTGGAGGAGGCATACAGTGAGCTCTCTCACCGTATTTCCCTTCATTTTCTCTTGGAAAAGAGCTAACAGTAAGTGTTCAAAACAATCTTCTATTTTGCTTTTTTTCAAATCCTTCCAGGAGTCCCACCCAGTTGAGATTATTCTTCTGTGATCTGTTTTCTAAATCACCCATTTTCTTGAGGAATCAGATGACTTACGTGTTCTCTTATTACTGTTTCCAGCTGGTGAATGTGGTCTGTCTCTTTCTGCTTATCCTAACATCTAAGCATTTTCCTTAATGCAAGATTCAGCTTATGAATCTGCACACTATTCATTTTATGTTCTTTTGTTGATTTATCCAGCCTGACACCGAATTTAGTTATTTTTAAAACTCTTTTAATCTATAGTTTAATATTTTGTGTGTGTTCTAGTGTCCAAATCTAGAGTTGGCTGCCTTTTCTTCCCCCAGCTTCACTTACAGAGATCTATATAGAGTAACTCTTGTTGAAGGAGAATTTTGAGTTGTTGCTGGTTCTTTCTCCTTGCTTTCTCCTTGCCTTGCTTGCTTCCATTCCTTGACAATGGACCAGATTCTTCTCCTGTTAAATTAAAAGGAATTTGTTATAAAGTTTGATGGCAGTGGTGGTGTTATATTCAAGATGCCCAATACTGCACCACTGGAGTCAAGAGGAATTTTGCAATTAACTTCAATAGAAGCAAGATCAGAGTCGCTGGCCACCAATCTCTTAAATATGACCAAGCTTTTATTGACTGAGGGAGACTTTTTGAAGACTCCCCACTAAATAACGGACATCTGCCTGACATATATAGAAAGATTGCACTCACATCAATGTTCTACTAACTCTGAAATCTGATGCTTTCTAGATGTCCAACCCACAAACATGTTAGCCTATGAATTTTCAAAAGAATTGGGTTCCTCCATTTATGCGTGTCTGTCTTGAGACATATTAAAAGGATCTGATTTTCAAATAATGTGTGTTCAACACTTCAGAAAAATCAGACCCCTTTAAGGTGTCTTAGTTTGTACCACCACTAACAGAGGTACCCGATATTTACTAGTCACTTTTGAAAATCTCAGCATTAGTTATTAATCAGGTTGGTGAAAAATTCTAACACAACCCAACACTCAGGTCACATTCACAGAGAATTGAAAACCTGTTAGCAAATTTGGAACTAGTTCAGAGTGAACATGAAATAATGTAATGGTTTTAACATCCACAAAAAGGCATAATTTGGTGGGTTTGGCTGACAGCAAAGTCTGAGTTCAAACAAGTCCACAAATGCAAAGCAAAACTCAAAGCCACATGAACTAGAACTGAAGAATGGTTATTACAAATCTCTGTAAACCAAAATCCGCAACTTCATGGATTGATTCTTTGTTTTCTGTATGAGCATAGGCTGAAGGAACAGAGTGATTTCCAAAAACTTCTCCTGCCCTGTGGGATCACCCTACAGCTTTTCAAAATACAGGCAGCATTTTCCTGCTTTGCTGTTGTAATTTTAATGGGAAGTCTGTTGCCAGGATTTTGCTATTCATTTTCAAGACGTGTGCATTTTTTCTATTAACTCTCTGAATTGTTCAGTTCAAAATAGCAAAACAATAATACATGATGAAACACTTTCAGTTTTAGACTTGGTCTGCCACATTAATGTGCTGTTCAATAATGTTGCTATGTGATGTCACTTATGCAACACCCACACTAATTAGGCATCAACAGGACTAAACAGCAGCACTGAAAAACAGACCAGATTCTGAAGAAAATGACCTATATATAACTAATGTTATAGGCACCAATGTTAAACAAAAGGATATTGAAAGAAAAAATGACTGTTGTAAAAATACGTGTATTTTCTGATCTTACTCGTGCTGGTTATGATTTTTAAATGTAGGTCATAAGTATCTGTACATCACTATAATAATACAAATTGGTCAATTGTATGTTATTCAATAAATATTCTTGTCCAATAACAAGGCTACTATCATCCCCAAAGGAGATCTGAATTATTTGTTTTCAATGTGTGTTGCTGATGAAACATGACTAAAATTTAGAATGAATGAATGATTCTATAGTGTTTTTCATTACTTTTCTCCTGCCTTCCTTTTTATGGATCATTTGAAGCTTATATATATTTGCTCACCCATTGCTACCAAGGCATTGCAAAGGTGTCAGAAAGGTGAACTACCCACAAAAACGCGACTGATTTGCATGTGTAAAACATTCAGGTATTTGCACAAAACAGGTAATTGTAATTATTGCACTTATTGACTATGTAACTTAAGAGTGCAGAATGTACTCAAATGAGAGAGGAAATAGAGAGGGCTCAAAGGCAGGCAATGATAATTGGAAAATGATTACAAGCATGGGAAACCTTCCATATGAGGATAAATTGAACAGATTGGGCTTGCTTAGTTTACAGAGGAGATGAATAATCGTGGACGAATGGTCTTGTGGACTCAGGAAATCTGGGTTCAACTGCTGGCTGTGCCACAGATGTTTTGCATGATCTTGATCAATTTACTTCAGTTGCTCATATGTAAAAAGAGGATTAAGAATCCTCCTTTTTTCTGACCCTTTGTTTGTCTTCCATAGTTGGCCATAACTTCTTCAGGGACTGTCTCTTATATGTTTGCACAGCATCTTACACAATGGAGCCAGACGTTGGTAGAGGTGTAAATGCTACAGTAATACAAATAATTAAGAACAATGGGGGACAAAATAAAGGTATATAAAATGAATGATATAGAGAAAAATAAATTGGGTGCTTTTATTTACCCTTAACCATAATAAAAGAGCACATTAAATAAAAGTGTGACAGACCCAGACCAGTGGAGTACAGGAGTCTGGTAGAGGGCAAATATACTGGTCACTGGATGAGTAGTTTTCTGTTCCCTGAGTGACCAGAGCAGGGGCTGCACTAGAATAATCAGGAACCTGCTAGAACCAGTTAAGGCAGACAGGCTAATTAGGACACCTGGAGCCAATTAAGAAGAAGCTGCTAGAATCAATTAAGGCAGGCTAATCAGGGCACCTGGGTTTTAAAAGGAGCTCACTTCAGTTTGTGGTGTGAGTGTGAGGAGCTGGGAGCAAGAGGTGCAAGGAGCAGAGAGTGTGCTGCTGGAGGACTGAGGAGCACAAGCGTTATCAGACACCAGGAGGAAGGTCCTGTGGTGAGAATAAGGAAGGTGTTTGGAGGAGGCCATGGGGAAGTAGCCCAGGGAGTTGTAGCTGTCATGCAGCTGTTACAGGAGGCACTATAGACAGCTGCAGTCCACAGGGCCCTGGGCTGGAACCCGGAGTAGAGCGCGGGCCCGGGTTCCCCCCAAACCTCCCAATTGACCTGGACTGTGGGTTCTTCCAGAGGGGAAGGTCTCTGGGCTGTTCCCCAACCCATATGGTGAATCTCTGAAGCAAGAAAATCCGCCAATAAGCACAGGACCCACCAAGACAGAGGAGGAACTTTGTCACAAAAGGTAACAAACTGAACACTGATGGAAGGAGACACTTTTTCACACATTGCACAGTTAGCCTGTGGAATTTATTAACATATCATTGAGGCCTGGATTGTAGCAAGATTTTTTTTTAATTGGACACATATGGGTAATGAGAATATTCACAGTGACATTGGGTAGGATAATAAAAATGGGAATGTTAGAGGGGATTAGGAAGAAACTTCCCCTGTAGTTTCTTCCTAATTCCATAAGTGGCCATTTTTGGGGGGTTCTTTCACCTTACCTCCAGCCAATGTTCGAACAGGATACTGGACTAAATGGCCCACAGTTCTGATCCAGCAATTTCTATTTCCTGTATCCTTGTTCAAAATATAGGGCCAAATTCTGCTCTCACTTACATTAGCATTAATCTGGAATAAATCAACTAGCATGAATGAAGTTATTCTATATTTATATCACCGTGAGAGTGGAATTTGGGCACTAATTGTTCTGAGGTTTTTATGATGGATTAATATGTTTAAGGAATTATAAAATGTTGACATCCATTCTGGGCTCAACTTCCAGTGTACATGATAAATCCATACTAAGTGACTAAGGTATGCAAAACATCTAGCTGAGGCCTCAGTAATATGTGCAGCTTCACGCTATATTCTGTCAAATGCCTTCCTGATGTGGGTAGTTCCAAGGACAGCAAGCATTCAGGGGAATTGGAAACACTCCACAAGCAAAAGACACTTCTGCACTGATGGCCTATCTACCTCTGGTAGAGCCCCTGAGATGTGCAGATTTAGGGTGCTGAATCTTCATCCTCTTGTATGGCAGTGAAGGGAGGAAAAACCTATATTCCAATGAATGAATTCCAGGAATGCTCCATGAGTTGAAACTAGGGATGTTTCCACTCTCCTCAGTAGAAATAACTGGAGCTGGGCATGAAGCAATGTTTCCCATCCTGGAGACATTTTTGAGATGTAAAAAAAAATCTCATTCCAATTTGGGACTAAAAAAGCAAAATTGAAAATGTTTGTGGAACTGAACTCTTACAATACTTCATCTGTTGTTCAGTTAACAAGAGTCTGGTCAGTTTCCCACTCTGATTCAGTGGTGGGGATCAATGAAGCTGTTAAGGATATGTAAATTTCAGCCTGCAGCTGCCATGACTTCTGTGGTCCCTGGCTCCATGGCAACCCCCCTCCTAGGCTGCAAAGGATGCAGGAAGCCTGGAACCCTTAGGTTCCCTGTTGCCTATCTGGTAAACTGAAAGGGAGTCAGAAGCCTGGAAGACCTGGACTTGCCAGCTCCCAAGCTCTGAGGCTCCTGTCTCAGCAGACTGCTAAAGAACAAGCAGGTGAACTGGTTTGAAGCCAGGCAAGTTTCTGATGGAATCCTACCTGGCAGGCAAATTTCTGTCAGAACCTTATTTGGAGTCCACTGACTGAAAGTTTGTCCAAATTGAACCATTCCCACGAAAGTTTTGATTTTGACAAACTGGCAAATTCCAATTAAAAAAAAATGTTCTGTCAAACTTTTCTGACAAACTGTGGAAATAATCAGTTATTGAGTAGGATGAGGACATATATACTTAACCTATCAGTTTTGAAGAATAAGGCATATGAGAAACATAAGGATTGACAAATCTCCAAAGATTTCCACTTTGGAGTCATAGAACTATCCAAATGGTCAGATTCTTATGCAGACCTCGTTAGTCAAGAAATCTTGTCACTTTAGCTTTTCCTCACAAACTTTCTATTTCCTAGTTTTGACAGACTGGTAAGCTTTTACTAAGAGTTGGTCCTGGCCCACACAGAGGCATGAAAAGAATGAATGCAACAAAAGTGACCTGAACTTTTTGGAGGGTGTACATTTTTTTTTTAATTTGAATCAAGTTTAGTATATAAACTGTCACATGTATATTTGATTTGCAGATGGATTTCTGATCCTGCGGCTACATGCAGATTTCTTTTTGAACAGCAATGCCATTTGTGATACTGGCTGTGCAACAGCCCAGTGACTAAAAGATTGTAAATTCAGTTTCTAACCTGATTATTAAATAATTTTTAAATAGAAGAGAAACGTTCTTATACAAGCTCCAATCCAGCAAAGTCAGTGGGACCACTGAAGTGTTTATATTGATGCTCAATACCATAGTATCTGAACACCTGCCATGTAAAATCATTAGCAAAAGGAAGGTCCTAGTGGAACTCCAAGAGTCTCTAGATTCAGGATCCAGGCCCTTTTATTTAAAATTAAATACATTAAAAATACTAGTTTTGATTTGCAATCCTAACACAGCTCTAGTATCATCTGAAGGCAGATGGTTAAATAATGCATAAGAGCAGTTTAAACCCATGTTTTAGAGATCCTGGGTAAAAAGAATGGAAATGGAGAATGCACCCTTTGCATCTGAAGAAGTGGGGTTTTTACCGATGGAAGCTTATGCCCAAATAAATCTGTTAGTCTTTAAGGTGCCACCGGACTCCTTGTTGTTTTTGTGGATACAGACTAACACAGCTACCCCCTGATACTTGGTACCCTTTTAGTGTATCCTGCAAAGCCCATCATACTATAGGTGAGAACTGTGAAGTGCAAATGGTGCTTCCAGCTGTGCTTTGCACCAGGTGTATGCATGTCTTGAGGAAAAGAAGGTTCATCGCTTAATATATACCATGCCTCGAATGTAAACAAATCTTCTCACTCATACATTCCAATCAGCCCCTGTTTTCAGCAGCTCTTATTTTAAAGAATGTCTAGGACAAAAATCACTATACAACATACCTAAATAAATAACTGTGTGAGGGTGTGGGTGTGCATGGGTGTGTTTTGTCATTGTATTGTGTAGCTTTAATGGAAAGACACACCAATGGCACAGCCATGTAGCATTTTGCTTTGTCTTTTTCTGGTTTAAACTTACCTAAACAGGATAAAAATTGGGGGGGGGGGGAGGGGATCCAGAATTTGCCCTGTTTGACTTGCATAAAAGTTGGTTTTTGTTTCCTTCTAACTCATGTACATGTGAGACTAATTATAACATTCCTCTTGGATTTATTATTGGCATTATTCAAAATGTTCTGTGCTTGTTGTCTGTTTATAAATTCTTTTAATGTTATTTTGGTTTGAGCTAAAGGATATAAAACCTTAAAGCTGTAGCTAGACCAGAAAATTAGGTTATTACTACACCTCTACCCTGATATAACGCTGTCCTCGGGAGCCAAAAAATCTTACCGCGTTATAGGTGAAACCATGTTATATCGAACTTGCTTTGATCTGCTGGAGCGCGCAGCCCTGCCCCCCCTCCCCCCGAGCACTGCTTTACCTTGTTATATCTGAATTTGTGTTGTATCAGGTCGCGTCATATTGGGGTAGAGGTGTACCTCCCTTTTTAGCCCTCTGGTGAAACCGGTGCAAGGTCCTCTAGAAACACTAGGTCATCAAGTTACATGTTCCAGCTCCAGAGTAGAGATACCCAAAGTGACTTAAGCTCCTAAATCCCACTTACAATAGTGATGTAGGGCCAGATTTTTAAAGGTTTTTTTTAGGCATTAAAGATGAAGATAGGCAACTAATAAGACTTTCAAAAGCATCTTTAGGTAACTAAATACCTTAAAATACCTTTAGTTACTCAGGATCCCAAATCTCGTTTGTACATATTTTTCCCCACAGTGACAGAGATGAAACAATGGTTGAAATAATAGGAAAACGTGACTGTAAAACTATAGAAATTAGCAAGAGAATTGGCAGGCAGCTGGAATACCTAAAACTACTTCTTAAAATTGAATAGTTAAGTTGAAAGTGTCCTTTTAATATTTAAGCAAGTTAGAGATTGAAAAAAAACAGTTCCTTCCAAAAGGTTCCTTCCTGCCGCAATGTCACAAATAGCATAACTAGAACTGGTTAAAATTAATCCAAATTTTGATGAAAACTTCAGTCCAAATATCAAATTTTGAATGTTATTGAAAAAATTAACAAACTTTACCATTTTTTCCTGTTTTTTAACCAACTCTAGACATAACTTTTCAGCAAGATGGCTGTCCACAGCAGGAGGCTGGGCTGTGAAAGACCATGTGATATTAATGACTTTATAATGCCCTAGTTTATTCAAGGGCTTCTTACCATGTGAAATGTTCTGCTGAGCCAAATAGTTTGCATTTAACTTATGCTTTGCTAATATTTGCATTAATTGACATTATTTCTTTCCTATTGTTGATGTTGTTTTTATTTAACTGCATTTATAACTGCATTTAGGTTCTATTGTGGTAGGCACTGAGATGGTATAGAAGTGCCAGTTACTTTTTTCAGAGGGAACTTTTTAGAAAATATTTTTCAAATGTTTAGTGAAAATGTTTTTTTTTTTTTTTCCAATTAAAAACTATAACTGAAAACTTATAGTAAGATTTCAGTACTAATTTTTGGTTTGGGTAAAAAAAATTTTTTTGCACTTATTGAAAACCAAAAATGATTTTTTTCAACTGGACGAACAATAGCGAAAAGGTTTTGGTTTCCATTTTGTTTGTTGGAAGACTGGAAACTTTCAGCTAAAATGAAACATTTTGGGTGAAAAACCATTTTTAATCCAAAAGGATTTGGATGAAAAAGTTTTGCCACCTGTTACAAACATAATAAATTACAACCCATTCCCAAAACCTTACAGTCTAACTTATGATATATCAATGACATTTTTAAAGCATGCATTGACTTTACATCAATATGTGCAAATTTTCCAAAAACCTATATGTATATTGGGCCTAATTCTGACTCCCATTACACCAAGGTAAATCTGGACTAATTCCATTGACTTTTAGATGGAAAGCCCCTCTGTGAGGGTTCGGGATCTATGGCTTTGGAAGTGGCGACACTGTTTCCCCCCCACATACACTGAACTCTAGAAGGTAAGGTAGGATGCAATCCTCAGAAGGACTGATTTCATTGGTAGTTGTGGGTGCTCAATACCTCCCAGGGCTGGGTCCTTAGAGCTTGATCCAATACCCACTGAAGTCAATTGAGTCTTTCCATCAACATCACTGGGCTTTGGATCAGGCACTTAACTGGGCTGTAGAACTTGGAGGGAGCAGCTAGGGTGACCAGACAGCAAGTGTGAAAAATTGGGACAGGGAGTGGGGGTTAATAGGAGCCCATATAAAAAAAAGCCCCAAATATCGGGACTGTCCCTATAAAATTGGGACATCTGGTCACCCTAGGAGCAGCTGACAGGGAGGGCAGAGGACAACAGAGAAGCTTGTGGGAAGGCGGGAGTTAGTGTGGGACCTCCATGGATCTGGAATGATTTTCTAGTTTGGGTAGATGAACTTCTTGCCACTTCTTCAGGGGAAAAAAACACACAAACTAAATAGAAGATTTTTTTTTAAAATCCTGCTATTTTAGTTAACAGCCAGATTTTCAAAGTCTTGACTACCTTTCCTGTAGATCCTCGGTAGACAGTGTTGCTAAATCATAGAAAGACGCATCAGTTGTAATAACTTTACCCTGTGTCACTACATTTCTTAGCACACCCCTGGGAACACTTGCCCTATTGATCCTGTCCTTTATGGAAATGTAGTTTTTGTTGTAGTTTTGAGGGTTGTTCAGCAGTACCTACTTAGTGTCACTCATCCTGAAGACTTGAACAAAAAATGGATTATATTAGAAAAGTATGGTATCTTCAGCTTCTGGTATTTTTGTATAGGGTCAGTAATGGTGTGCTGATTCCTAAATTCAGAAAAAAGTAGAATTCAGGATGTGATGTGACTCTGTGGTGCTTTGCCCTATGAGAGAATGTGTATAGTATGTATGTACAATTCATGATGCCTAAAGAAAAACAGTAAAAATACGTATCATAGTGTAATACTTTGTCAGTGTTAACAAACACTGACAAAGGGAAAGTATAAAGATTTATCCAAATTTTGATCTATTTTTTCTATTGTGATTCCAATCTCCTGGTCATTCCTTGTGTGGTTTCTTTTATCAAACCCCAAATTTAACTGTCATTTTTTTCCCATTGAAACATAAAGGCTAAGATTTTCAAAGAATTCTAAGAGGCCTGGTTATACAGGGCTAGATACAGAAAGGGTTCTTAGACTCCACATGCAAAGCATAACTTTTAGTTGCCCTGCTACTGAGTGGAATCCACAACCCCTGAGTTAGGTACCCAGGCTTCCCTGTACAATTCACAGGAGGAGCTAGGTGCCTAAGAATGGGATCACAAAAGCCAGCGAGCAGAGCAGGGGAGCTACCTAAACTAGCCAATAAGAAAATGCTGAGGAGAGAGTTGAGGCATAGACTTGCCCCTCAAAGGGCGTTAGATGCTTAACAGGAGGTGCTTCCCTCCAGTTGGGATCCACAGGGGTGAAGCTGCTTCTGGAGTTACGTGCCTCACTTTTTCATTTAAAAAAAACCTGTGGGGGCATTGTACCCAATAGCTTGAGCACTCATATGAGATGCAAGAGCGGCAGGTTCAAATCCCCACTCTGCTTGTTATAGAGCAAGGATTTAAATCCAGGTCTCCTACCATCCCAGTAAGTGCCCAATGAGAGGACTATTGGGTAAAGGATCACCACCTTCTCCTCTGCTTTCTGTGGATTCTGACCCAGTATCTGAGCACACCCATCAGATCGGGTCCCACAAGATATGTGGGGAAATACCTAGCTGTGAATCCCTCTGGGGTGAGCTTGGAGCGGGACATCAAGACTGAGGCAGCTTTACGCAGGCTCACTGGCAGAAATGTAGATACCAACGGGACTTTATTAGCATAAACTTAAGTGCCATGGGAATTTAGGTGCCTTCAGAATTAGGGAGTTGCTGAGCAGGGGGGTTGAGGAGCTAAATTTTGGATTTATGTACTTTAAGTGGCAGCTATGTGTCCACCTCTCTTTGGATATCTAGCCCTGGATTCCTATTTGTTTTAACTCAGTTTAACTTAGTTTTAAAGACCTGTTCCCATCCTTGTTTCAAATCAGCAGCCTATAAAACTATCATGCTGCATCTTTTAGATTTCAGGAGAGCTACCTTAAATTGTTTGCTTGGCAGGATAACTCAACCACCATGACATCTTAAGGTTTAAACCAAAACATCAGGTCCTTAGGTTGTTATGTCACGAGGCAATGTCATGATGTTGTGACATGAAGACTACTACCTCAGGACTCAATAATATCTGACTGAATTATGATGAATGCAATAGACCATGATAAAGTTTGGTGAATGTTACAATATGCAGGTCTCCATAGTTTTTAGGCCCATTTGTGTCCTGCAAATTACTCTTCAGGATGAGGAAATATTCCATTGAAAAGGAGACACCTGCAGAAAAAAAATAGATAGGAAAGTATACACAGTTACCATGACCATATAATCTAACTACATGTTGCTGGGCTGTGGAGCATGGGGTGAGTTGATGGAGGGAGTGGATGGCAATTAGTGGCAATGTCCTGGGAATTGCACTAATTCAGTCTCTGCAACAGGAAAATAAAGGCAGTGCCTGGGAAATCTATATAAATGAAGTGGTAATTCTGGGCAATAGCCCTAGGAACATCAGAGGCTTGTTTAATATTCACTGTGCATACTCTTAAAAAGTCAATACTCTTTTAAAAATTTCATTGCACAAATATGCATCACTGCACATTATTTTAGACCCTGTGACAGAAGGACTTTGCAAGATGACAGCTTGCAACCACGATGAAGCTATAAATTACAGCTGAACACGAGTTTTTCTTTTGTTAATATAAATGTCAAACTTTGTTATTAACTTAACGGGTTCCAGGTTTATGAAGTGCATTTCCTAAGGCCCTTAAATTAGGTTGCAATGTTGATTAGACACAAATTTGTCAATTAAAACAAATTAGACAAATTAGAACTCCAAAGTGATTCTGCTAAGATTAATATATACTGTATCCAAATATGTATTATCTTTGTTCCTAATAATATAGATAATATTTAGATGTATAGATGATAATAGATAATATAATATTTGTTCCTAATTGTTAAAATTGAAAGTATAGAGAAGATGTAATTTGCTTTTTGCCATTTATACTATTTTGTTTTACTTGTTACATTACTCACTAGGGCTGCCCTTGCCATTGGTTCCCAGGCTGACTTTTACACCTCCACAGAGACCCTTTGAAGTCAGTGTGGTTTTGAATGGGTTCGGGGGGAGGGGTGTCTGCACAGACCTTGCTATAGTCTTGAGGCCACTAATGCCTGAACCTTGCAAATACGTGCTTAATTTTTTGCAGTGTGGCCCCAGTTCAGGAAGAGATCCCTACTCAAGAAAGTACATAAGAATGTGCTTAAGTGCTGTCCAAAAGAAGGATGGATTTAAGCATGTACTTCAGTGTTTTTCTGAACTGGAGCTTGTTAGTCATTCCATTGAAACCAAGGGACTACCCCATATTGTGTATATTTAAGCATACTGGGAGTTAAAAAAATGCAATATAGGACTTCATACTCCTACAAAACTATTTATATTGAAATTTAAAAACATGAAAAGCATGAATGCCCTTTTTCTATTTGTGTTCAGTGTTATTTTAATATACCAAGACTAAGTTTTGAGCTTAATAACTATGGACCAAATGTATCCCTAGAATTAACTCCATTGCATTCTCTGTTACACAGGAGAATTCACATTTCCTGCCCACTTTCCCCTCCTCTTGGAGTTCTACTCTCACAAGACCCTAGGGTTTAGAGAACAGACCTGAGTCAGTTGTGGATCTGACCATTCTTATAACCTCATATGCTTGGTGCTTCTTGGATAATCCCAATGGACACTCCTTGTCTACAAAGTTCCCATAGCTTAGTCGTGCGAGAAGTCACAACCCACAAGCATGACTATACACAGGCAACTCTCAAAGAATTGCAATTATCTATTTTAGGTATCTATATAGAAACAATATAGATACCTAAAATAGATAATAGAAACAATTAGCATCATATCTGAGTGCCCCACAATCTTTTAATGTATTTCTCTCCTGTGAGGTAGGGAAATACTATTATCCCTCACTTACAGATAGGGAACTGAGATACAGATACTAAGGCCCTTGACACACAGGAAATCTGTGGCAGAGCTGAGAATTGAATGTGAGGTTTTGAAGTCCCAGGCTAGTGTCCTAACCACTAGACCATTATTCCAATAATCACCCTTAATTTTCTTTCTTCCCTTTCACAGTAACATTTTGAGATCTAAACTGATTGTTTTCAGCACACTGGTGTAAATCTGGAGTAATTCCACTAAAGTCAATAGAGTTACCCTGGTACACAAATAATTTAGGTGAGAACAGAATAAGCTCCACAGTGTTTCCATTCTTTTTATGAAAAATCATTTTCCATAATGGACTTTCCCCTCCTCAGAGTCATCTGTACCTTTACAAACCACCATTGGATCCTATAGGTGGAAACTGCTAAATAGCACTGACACTTTTCTCCTGATATTTGGCTTCAAGATTTTCTCTTGGGATAGAGGTTGATGGAAGCCAAGTCTGAGTTGTCGGCTGAGCTCAAAAAAACCCATGTACAATGAAACAACCAGCTTTCACTTAGTTCAGTGTCAGTGGCATTTAATGGTAGGGGAGAAGAGAAACAAAACACAATGAAAAAGATAATGAAGAAAAGACCAATAGCGAAAGCAAAACAAGAAATTAATATGATTTGGAAAGGGGAGGAAGAAAGGACAACCTGATGTTTGTACTGCCTTGCGTGATCACTTATGCCTGTGTGAAGTGAGTGTAAAATGCTTCCCTTCTGAAATTGGCACAAGTGTAAATGCCCACAAAGACCAAAAAAATTATACTGGACTGATTTGTTATTTATTTAAAGTGGCATGAAGATGAAGCACTGAATGAGAAACATGTACTACCTTTCACAAGCACTAAAATCACTACAAACAAACAGAAAAACCCAAGAATCAACACAAGTTCCTGACAGACCATGGCACATTCCATCATCATAACTCACACTTACCATCATCTCAATTCTACTGTAGCAGGGATATGGTGACAGCTCGTAAGCTTGCTTCTAATATCCACCTCTCACCAGCACTAGATGGAACTACCAAGTAATATTTTTACTTTTTCTAGTGATTTAAGGTGATGGGGCTAGATTCCATTGTGGCCCTTCTATCCACTGTCTTTCCTAAAGAAGGATTGTTGCCATGCATGATTCTCAAGAAGACAAGAATTGTTTAACCATCATAACAAATTATTGTTCCATAAGACTCAGTGGAGAAAGAGCCTCAAAAGCTAGAGACTGGCGTGCAGACTTTGGAATCAAGCCCACCAACAGTTAATATATGCAAGATGTCTCTTATCCAGAGTACATGGTGTACCTTGGAAAAATCCATTTATATAAGCCTGGTATTTACAGCAATGGACATTGTCACTCAGCAAGTGAGGATTTAATTCTTTTAAATACATTGGCACACAGGGTGCCCTTTTCCCCCCCACATGGAACAGAGATGCTGCACCTTCCTCTCCACATGGAAAGTGGAGTAAAACACATCTGTAGCAGTAACCTCACTTACTCTAGACCAGAGAAGGCTGTCTGCCAGTCTCAGGGGCAGTCTGAAGACAGACCTGCTTTCCACACAAGTATTATAGCATAGGGGTAAGATCTGGCCCTTTGTTCTCAATAGAACTATTCATGTGAGTGAGAGCTGTAGCACCGGGCCCCCATGATGAGGGTTGTTTATTGCAGCAAGGATCTCTGCCACCAGACAGAGCAATGTCGTAACAAGTTGATCGTACCCCTGTTACATAATGTGAGTCTAATCTTTTATTTCCCTCATTGAGATAAGGCCTCTTGCTGTTTTTCTGATTGTTTAATGGTAGTTTTATGTCTCACTTAAGTTAGAAGTACCATACCATGGTAAATTAACTTAAAGTAAATTAAAGAGAGTTAGAGTATCAGGGAGTCAAACAGATTCATTAACGTGTTTATATGAAAATCTGTTCAAGTTTACCTTACAATGTTTTAGATGTAACTCAATCTGTGTCATTTTAATACAAATTTCACAACCTTTTCATGTAGATGGAATGAGATCGCTTGGTTGTCTTCCCCCCTTGAAGAAGGAATGAGTATCTGTATGTCTTTTAATGAAAACTGGCTACTGAGAATGTTTCTCATCAGTCTTCCTTGAGGATTTTTTTCAGCTGGGCTCAGCAATACTTCATGAGCATCTACTGATAGGAGTTCCAAACAAATGTCATCCATAACACTCTGTCCTATGGTACAGCCCATGGACTTCTTTCAAATTATGTTTTAGTTGCCATTTCAGCAAGTTTCTCCCAACTCTTTGTTGAAATTATTTCAGCAAGTGAATGAAAGAGCCCCAAATTGTTTGTGGCACCATCCATCACCTCTACCTTCCACATATCACTGACAAAGGAACGTCTCAGTAACTGATTTAATATCAGAGCAGAGAAAATGAGGGAACAACTCTCCTTCTGAGCACAGGAACAACAGTGTATAGATTTTCAAATTTTAAGCCACAATCCCAGAATCTCGTGATAGAGTCTCTTCGGTGGTCAGGCAGCCTAGTGGCTAGATCATTAGTCAGAGAGTTTGGAGGGGGACCCGGATCCTCCCCATGGCCCTGTGTAGTTCGACCCCTAAACTGGTGTTGATGGATCTGCCTCTCTGCTGGGGACCAGGGGATCAAGACCCATTTCCCTGGGCTACTTCCTATTAAAGTCTCTTTAATCTGGGCAGTGGCCCCGCTAGTTCAGTTACCCCACAGCTGGGTCTTAACTGCAGGCTCCCCTTGGCAGGGGAATGCGTACTTGCCTTCAATGGCTGCACTGGCTGGCAGGTCCCTGATCCGTCCCCTCAGGCAGGCAAATAGAGAGCTCCTGCCGCCTCGCCAGTCAGCCCCCAACTGAGCCAGGCTCCCTTCTTTTCTCCCCCGCTCCAGGCCTGGCGTTGGCTGCAGGTATAGTGGGGCGGGGCTAGCTGAGCCCACAGGTTTTCTTTAACCCCTGCTGTGCCAGGCAGCATTTTCTCTGCTCCTTCACAAATTCATATAGCTCCTGTTACTTCAAACCATGTTCCTTCATCCTTCTTAAAAATCGACATTAGACTGTGATAGAGACTCTTGTTCTTTTAAAGTTGTATGAGGAAATTACTAAATATATAAAAGACAAAGAAAGCTGATTTATTCGGTTATTAGTAAATGGATCAGAATATCTATTATTTAGAAACTCTGCACATATCTTTAGCAAGGGTTTTAGGAAAGGTGAGGGGAAAATAGTTCACGAGTCCAGGAGTAAAACTACATGCAGCTGTATAGAAGCTGAAATTAAATACTGGACTTTGATCTCTACACAAGTATTGTTGTTTGAAGACATTAAAAAAGGAGCGGTCTTCTGCATTTAGAGTGGAGGAGAAAGTACATACAGGATTAGGAAGGACAGGTGTGTGAAGAAGACAGATGGATCCTTTCTTGGTGTATTTATTTAGTAAGGTACACTGTTTTTTTAAAAGTTCATGGTTGGCTCATATAGACTAGAAGGTGAAGTTTCAGCTCATCCCATACGAAAACAAAAGAACATATAACTGTACAAACAGTAAAAGTCTTGCATCTGAAGAAGTGAGGTTCTTACCCACGAAAGCTTATGCTCCCAATACTTCTGTTAGTCTTAAAGGTGCCACAGGACCCTCTGTTGCTTTTTACAGATTCAGACTAACACGGCTACCCCTCTGATACTGTACAAACAGTAATGTCTCTAGACCAATGTGGCTTAACCAGTTATAGCAGTTTATGCGTATGGTACTGCCTCTTAGCTAATGGACCTGGTCCAAACAGGCTCATGTTTTTACATCCCCAGATAACCTGATACAGGGAATCATTATAAGTGGAACACATCTTGTGAGTGAATCTGTGTTTCCCAAGTAGTCTCAAGCAGATATATTTTGTTTATTTTATTTAAAATGTGTACCACAAAAAATCCTCAAACTAAAGGAGATACAAACAGTTGGAACTGCCTTCCAAGGGGAGTAGTGGGGGCAAAAAAACCTAACTGGATTTATGATTGAGCTTGATAAGCTTATGGATGGGATGGGGATGGTATGATGGGACTGGGGACACAGGTCAAGTGCAGGTTTAAATTAGTGTAAATGGTAGATTCTCTGTAACTTGAAGTCTTTAAACCATGATTTGAGGACTTCAGTAATTCAGCCAGAGGTTAGGCATCTATTACAGGAGTGGGTGGGGAAGGTTCTGTTGCCTGCAATGTGCAGGAGGTCAGACTATATGATCACGATGGTCCCTTCTGGCCTTAAAGTCAATGCATCTATGAGTTGAATATCAAGCAAATCTATGCAGTCAGATATCTAAAAATCTAAGGTTTCTTTAGTGCCTCTCAGTAACATACCTAGTGCCAACATCACAATCCACTCTGTATCAGGGCTAGTATAGCCAATTTCACAGTCATATCCCTGCTTGTAAACAAACCAGGACTTTACAGGTTATGGTGACTAATTTTAAGTGAACGAATTGAATCAAAATAGCCTAAATGAAAAGTCCGTAAAAATGCCACTTACAATGTTTCTAAATGTTTAAACCTGAAATGCTCAAAACTACAGTTGTGTGAATAACTGATTTTTTTGTTCATTGGCAGTTCTGGAAACTCAAGGGGGGGATTTGTTTTAGGTCAACCCTTTATATACACACACACACGATTTATTATTTTCAGTGAATCAAAAACTCTAAAATAATTGTTTTTGTTCTAATAACATTGTTTTTCCCCAAAAGACCCTCCCTCCATTTCATTTCCATTTTGAGATTTTTTTTAAACTTAAAAATAATTGAAGGAAATTTCAAATCAGAAAGTCATTTTAAGCTGAAAAATTGAGACATTTCAGTTTGAAAATGCCAAAATGAAATGTGTTTGGCTTCTTACGGAATTTTTAAGCCCCACCCCCACCCCACGGAGAATTTGGTGAAATAGACATGAATTTACAAAATGTTTCAGTTGATTCAAATAATCAGTTTTGGCTGGAGAAAGAGTTTTGGCCAAAAATATTTCGCTCTACTTAAAGCAAACAGCAAACCAATAACTACCTGTTATAATCTTCCGTTCTACCCTGGCTTTGAGTTATGCAGATTAGCAAGTCATTTCCATTATTATCAGGAATAGGTGGTAGAAACATGTTGTACTTTGGTTTTTGCAAGGTATTCAGATATCATGGTGGCAAATATGGAAAAAAATTAGAATAAATGTGAACAATTTTATGATCAGAAGCAGGAGCTTGCAATTTCTACTTCATTATGATACTTTCCTCAGACTTCTTTATGTAACACTTTTGGTGCAGCAGCATATAGTGGCTTAGTTTCCTTATGCTTTCCAAGAGCATGTAATGTGTTGTCACCCACTTCCTATGAGCACCTTATGGCCAAGTATATGCATGCCTGCAGTTTTCTCAATTTCTCAGCTCACAGTGCCCCATCAGCTGCTTTGCTTGTCAGGTGGGTCTTTGATGACTCAGCCCTCCAGCCAAGTCATATACAGTCCATGTGCAAACAAACAAAGCCCTTCTGAGATATACATTCAAAATGTCCTGCAGCCATCCCCAGGCTCAGTCCTTTAAACAATACAACCAGTCTCATCATAGTACCCCTCTGTTGGCAACATCTCTTTAGATCTCCCCAGGCTCTGTTCCTCAGTCTGACCAACAGGGCCTGTCTCAGTATCCTAGTTGGCCAGCTTATGTGCAAAGGGTCCTGCTCTGAGATGGAGCAGCAGCCCCAGGACTTCATCTCTGGAGGCTTTTCACCTGCCCTTTAGTCATCTGACCCCCAGCTGGATCTGTCTCAGTTCAGCCCCCTTCTGGGGTGAGGAGTGGGGGGCAGGGGAGGACCTGGGCCCACCCACTACTCTGGGTCCCAGCCCAGGGACCCTCTTGTAGTAGCCATGGTTTATGTCCCTTTAACTGCCTGTATTTCCCTTGGGGCACTTCCCCATAGCCCACCTTAGTTGTGTCCTAGTAGCTAGCCAGAAGCTATTGTTGTCCCACAAACTTACACAGGATCGTTTTAGGGGTCACGACAAAGATGCCACATTTATTATTAATCTGTAACTATTAGCAAATACCTTAATGCTTATACACATACACTCACACACACACACACACACACCAAAATGTTCTGCAGCTGCTGGATAGTTACCGGTCCTGATTGTAGTTTGAGTTCGCAGCTTGGGATCGGAGCTCGTGGCAGCTAACTGGCCAGGAAAGCTGAGCACGAGGAGGAGCCGGGTCTCTGTCGGGCGCGCACCGATGCTCCTTGATGTTGATAGCAGAACGTTACCCAAAGTCTCTCATCTCACCCTTCCTTTTTTATAGGCTTTTAGTTTGGATTCAAAGTCTCTAGGTCTTGCTGTGTCACGCCGCCTCTGGGTTTGGTGCTTGATCACCCGTCAATTGCAGGTGTGACTGTCAGCCTGGGACCTGGCTTTGATCTTCCTTCTGTTGTTTTTTTTTCTTTTTAGGGTGGATGCTTCTTGCTTGAGTTAGGGCTGTTGTCTAGTTCTTCAGCCGTTGGCATTTGAACTTTATCTCATCAGGACGGGCTGGTGCTGGAGGTTGATTCTATCACCCATACATACCTCATTCACACATCTCAACTAGACTAATAAAATTACAGTATGGCTTGCAAAAATGGAGGCTGCAGCACAAGCCTTTTACAAAATGGAGTTAGCATTTTAAAATGGGTTTTGAATTACAATATTGCACAGAAGTTACAATGTTACAATGTAGGCAAAATGGCAAGTGTAATGAAAGTTACAATGTAGGCAAAATGGCAAGTGTAATGAAATGGTGAACAGAAGTTACAATGGTACAGTGAATAACTAAAAATAATTTCATTCACATTGGTTCTACACTATTCCCTCACTTCCCCACTTCCTGTCAGCAACTACCTGCCTTAGCTCTTGTAGCCAGCCAGGAGCACCTCTTGCTCCCCCAGTCCCTGCAAGCAGACTTTCCCAAGCTCAGTCCTGCCTGGACTTAGCTGCCCATGGTCCTGTTTCTCTTCCAGCCAGCCAGGAACCAAGTATTCCCTCTTCCAGCTCCAGAACAGCAACTAACTGCTCTGCCTCTGCTGCTCCCTTTTATATGCTCCTTCTGGCCTCTGATTCACCACTCCAGCAGCCCCTCTGCTTCCCTTGCAGCCACTCTAGGAGGACTTCTCTGCTCTTTTCTGGGGTGAGATGAGGCAGGACTGCAAGGCCTCCAGCAGGGAGCCTCCAGACCTAGTCCACCCTGTCACAGAGGGTTTAATAACATGCATCAAAAAGGCAGATGATTCACAACAACAACAAATTGCTTGTGGATGCAAGGCACTTTAACATGAACTAATTCAACTTGCAACAAATGTCAAGTGTACACAAGCCATAAACCAGGAAAACTGGTGTTCCCAAAATTGTATTAATAAGGAAATACCGTGTAATGATATCTAGTAACGTTACAGGAAATGTAAAGGTAATAACAGGGCTGCCCGGGGGGGGGGGGGGGCAAGGGGGGCAATTTGCCCCGGGCCCTGCAGGGGCCCCCATGAGAATATAGTATTCTATAGTATTGCAACTTTTTTTTATGGAAGGGGCCCCCGAAATTGCTTTTCCCCAGGCCCCCTGAATCCTCTGGGTGGCCCTGGGTAATAAAGTCATTTTCCTAGCTTATCACTTTGACCATATCAGCCCTCTCTTTGCATCCCTTCATTAGCTCCCTCTTCTTCATTACATCAAACACAAGCTATTGGTCTTCACTTTCAAGGCCATTGCTGGTCTATCCCTAACTGTTTATCTCTCGTATGCTATTAAGATGTATACACCTGCCTCTGCTCTTTCAGTGATGCCTTCCTTCATTGCCTACTTGTACATTTTCAAGCATCCTCATGCTTTTGCACATAGCCCCTTCACACATGGGAGGAAGTCCTTGTAATCATCCAGGAAGCCATCTTGTTGTCCTACTTTAAATCCATTCATAAATTTCTCCTTTGCCATGATGCCTAAACCCACCAAAAAAACTGGACAACAGTTAGGCGCTGAGACCACTGCCTATCATGTTGATCAGTATTGTTTCCTTATACTCCCCTCTCTATCTGTCTTTATAGTAAGATAGTATACTCTTTTGAGGTTGCACTGTCTTTGTTCTGTGTTTGTACAGGGCTTTGCACAATGGCTTTGTCCATGACTAGTGCTCTTAGATGCTGCTGCAAAAACTATTTGCTGTGAACTGTAGGGAAGTTGTGTTAAAAACAGACACAGAGGAGTTTTTGCTTCTTTGTAAGCAGTCAGTTATTGATTGTTAAATAAAGTTAACTCCAGTCACATACCCTGTTTTTTATTCTTCATGGCATCAAGAGAAACACTGCATAATAAGGGGAGAGAGAGAGAGAGAGACTGTGTATTTCACTGTAAATGGCTTCCATAATTTAACCTACTGGAGGATTTTGATTGTAGCCATCCAGGAGCCCTAATCTCCCAACACAGGGTACAAGTATCTCTCATTGCAGTTACTTTTTTTTTTAGTCTCTAAAGATAAAATACACACCAAACTTTTCCATTATCATTTAATAATCACTTTGAAATATGGAATTAAATATTGTTCTGCCTCTCTTTATAAAGGGGAAATAATTATACTTTCCCAATTTCCTCATTCAGCCTCGTTGTGATCCGACCTGTGTTAAGCACTGCTACCAATAAAGCTCATCTCCTCCACCCCTATCCTGCAGCAGGAAAATACAACTTTGTACATATTAGCAGACTATTGTGAGGCTGTAGATAGTATATAGGACTGCATCATCAACAAACTTCTTATTGAGCTCCTAGATAAAGTGCTGTCTAAGAAATTGCTATTAGAATCTGACTTGATTTTTGAGAAAGGAATCATCCACATGTAATTTTGAATTCATTAAATGTAAGTTATCAGGATTTATGAAAGAGTAGATCAGATGGTGCTGAAACCTTGATCCTTTGAAGTGAATGCACAAACTGCAGCACACCTGTGATGGGGTGGACTAGGTCCAGAGGCCCCCTGCTGGAAGCCTCCCAATCCAGAAAAAAGGAGAGTCTGCAAGGGAACAGCCAATCAGAGGGGCTGCTTGAGCATCCAATCAGGGGCCAGAAGGGCCATATAAGGAAGCAGCAGTGGCAGAGTAGTCAGTTGCTACCTGGAGCTTAAAGAGGGGGGACTTGGTGCCTGGCTGGCTGGAAGAGCAGTAGGATCACAGTCAGCTCACTGCAGGCAGAACTGAGCCCAGGGAAAACTGCTAAAGACTGGGAGCCTGGCTGGCTGGAAGGAAGAGCATCAGGAACATGGACAGGTCAGTGTGGGCAGGCTGAGCCCAGGGGACTGAGCCCAGAATCTAGCCAGACCAGGTGAGGGTACCATGATGGGCCCTACTGGCCTGGTTGAAGAGTGGGCCCAGGTGTTGGCTGCTGAAAGGACACCAACCCAGGGTACCGAGATGGGCTCTATTGGCTGTTAAAGAAGGCAGTGCCTCCAGGGAGGAAGCCTTGGTGCTACAGCCCCACACCAGGGCCAGAAAGTGGGTGCTCATGAGAGGCGGGTGCTGACCCTGTTACAACACCACATTTGAAACAAGGTCCTTAATGTGCTCTTTAATAGGGTACATGGACAGAGTCCTAACTGTGCAGCCCAAACAGGCAAATGCAGGAACACAAGAAAATGACAGTGTATCATTGATGTGTGGGTCAGTTGCCTGCCCACATGATCTAGTGAGCATGGGAGGTGAAGTTAAATATCAATTATAGTGAAATCACACTTTAAATTTACATAAGAGATCTTGCAAGTGTGGTCTGTGTATTGAAGTCAGAATGCTCTTCCTCAGAACTTCCTTGAACTTACACAGTTCAGCAGGGGAAACAACTGCAAAGCTCAGTATGTAGGCAAAACTAAATACAAACCTATTAACTAATAATTCAAATGATATGCTATCAGGGGACAATAAATGAACACCTGTTAAACTCTGGTCTAGTAATGGGACTGGTGTGCCAGCTGGAAGAAATCTATACCAATGCTTTGGGCAGAAAAGGCTTCAATCATGTTTCCCCAGTCAACACTATTAAACTGAAAGATTAAGCAAATTCTTACTGTACTCACACTCTGGGGAATATCACTCCCATTGTGCCTCAAAGCCAAGGAGTAATCAGAATGCATAGTTAGCTGTGGTGTTATAAAAGAAATAACATAACCCACTGAGTGGCACACATCTACGGGTACGCACTGCCTATGAATAATGCATCAGTCAGCTCACATGGGCTGATTTGAAGCAACAAAATAAAACTGAGAGAGAACGAGAGAACTTGTCCCTCCCACACTGATATGCCATATTCCCCAGATTAACTGATGCTTTAGTATTTCCAGTTTGGAGATGGAAGGGCTGGTGCTTACTGGCAGTCTAGGTAGTGCAGCTGGGTTAATGACCCTTTAAAGCAGCTGATCAGTTCTGTTGTTGCAGTTGCCTTTTCATAACTTGCTATCCATCAGAACTTAGGGCAGTCTGGGCTTACTGCTGCTGTTCCTGGACTCTGTTCCTGGACTCTGCTGATATCTCTATTCTGTCATCTATTTCAGGACCTCTCTCACATTCCTCCAACCCTCTGTGCTCTAGACACCACTTGTATGGAGGTGGCATTCCGATCATGCCCCTGAACCAGAATCAGAGACAGTCTACATTTTTTGACAGAAACCATTCCTGTTGAAAAATGTAGATTAATCAAAATTAACATTTTGCCAGGAAAAAACATTATATTGTTATGAATTTTCTCAATTATCCTGTTGGAAAAGAAAAAGGAAATGTGTTTTGAATTGACATTTTGAAATGAAACAAATACTTTTTCTACTGGAAATAGTTTATTTTGGAAAATAAAACATTTCAGTTTTCCATTTTGGGATTTTCTGGGACTTTTTTCTTTTTCTTTCCCTTTTTTATTCCACTCTCCTTTTTCTACTAGAAAGTATGGAGAGAGGATATATTTGAGAAAGTGAGAGGGGAAACTACTCTGCCCCCTCTTTTTTTTTTAACTGTTTTCCAACTAGAAAAGATTTCTGCTTTTCCAACATTTTCCAGTTGAGTCTGTTACAATTCCTCTAAATGTCTGACTACCAACTATTCAAACCACTGATAAATAGCTAGAGCTAACCAAGAGCAAAGGAGATGTTAAAAACTACTTCTGTTTATTCTGATATACAATCTGTTGACAAAGCTGTCTGTTACAGCTTTCCCCCTATTCCATTTTGTTTCTTACAGCTGTCCCCTTACTCCATTTTGTTTTTGTTCTCCTCCTGTGGCCGCCCCTCCCTGGCTGTTAAGTTGTTTACCAGGGCCACTGCCCTTCTCAAAGGGAGGGCCCCTTAAGTTGTTTACCAAGAGCCATTATCCTTCTCAAAGGGATGGCCACTTGTGCTGCGTGCTAAGTGGGACCACTGCCCTGTTCAAAGGGTTGGTCCTGTTATCACCTTGTTAAACCTGGGCTCGGTGTAGGGTAGGCAATGTCCAGAGCTGCAAGACCTAATGTGTTTTTTTAGATCCTGGGCATGAGTCATAGGCCTCATGTGCTTTTGAGTCCTGAGGTGGGAACTCACGCCTATGGTCCAGGACTCTGCCCAGGCACGTCTCTATGCTCACCTGCAGTTTTTCCCTGTATCTCCTCCCCTGTGACAGAAGGAGCCTATCAGGATTACTGGTGGGGAAACTGCCTGAGATTGCCTTTAAGAACAGGCATTTTTGAAACAAACATCAGAAAGGTTCCTGCATTGCTACCTGGTCTGATCAGCCAGGGGTTCGGGGGGGTCCTTTCTCCGCTCTCGTTTTATTTTTGAGCGTACCCCCATTTTTAACACCCCCCCCACGAAGAACGAATTGCTGCCTGAGAGACCTCCTGATTATCAAGACCGTACCGAGCCCTCCTTGCTTCTTCTGATGTTGTTGCTGCTTCTGCCTTTGCTGCTGCCTTGGGGACTGGTAAGAATCCCTCTGTGAAACTTTCTATACTTTTATTTCTTTAGCTGCTGGCTCTGTTTCCCCAGCACACAGACTCAAGCTAAACCTTGGTCTGTGTCTTAAAACCTCTCTTAAACTCCTTGGTCTGTATCTGTAATCTGTTTCTTGCTTTGCAGCACCTTTGCTGCTAGAAATAAGCCTGTGCCTTCCTGGACTGTATCCTGGGCTGCCAGCTTGCAGCCAACCCCCCACCCCTCGCTTGCAGCCACCACTAGTTAAATCCCCCTCCCCCCTTGGAGCTGTATCCTGGGCACACACCACTCTGCCCTCTGGAACTACCCCTAGTATAAGGTGCACCCATTAGGTTAGATTTTGTCCTTTAGTCTAGATAAGTTGTAATTTCATTTTGCATAGCTGTAGTTAAGTTAGGTTTAGAAAATTGCTTGCATTGTACCCTGTAAGTTAGGCTTAAAGAATTGTTGCATTGTGTTTTGTTACTTGCTAATTTGTGTAGTTTTGGTTAAGTTAAATCATAGATAAGATTTTGCTGTGTTTTGTATAATTGTCTCTCTGCTCTTTAAACTTGCAGCCTGTCTGTTCTGTGTCTCCCTGAGTTTAAATCTCCCTCCACCACGTGCTCCTCTTCCCCCATCCCCCAACCTCACTTCTCTACCACTTTCTTTCTCTCTCTCTCTCTCTCTCTCTCTCTCTCTCTCTTCCTCTCTGCTGTTTAAACTTACAGCCTGTCTGCTCTCTCTCTTTCTAGCACAAAACCCCATTGGTTACCCCTTTTCTCTCTAACACACCTCACATTTTACATTTACACCACTGTGACACATTTTTACCTAAAGTTGTTGGTTATTTAACCCATTTTACCCATACTGTTAGTTGGTTATATGCTGCTGTGACACACTCTTTACATAGAAATTGTTAGCTACCTGTTACATTTATACTTCAGTGTTAATTGGTTACCAACTGTATTGTACCCCACTGTATTGTACCCCACTATTGAAACCCCCTATCCCATTTACTAGAAGAACCCCCCCATCATTGTCTATTGTAAACACCCTATACATCCCATCCCATCATATTTCATTGTTAAATTCCCACCACTTCCTTTTTCCTTTAATAAAGAAATTAATTGGCACCCCACCTGTGTGGTAATTGCTCCCCAAGATCCCCATATACCTGCTGGCAGGGACAAAAGCTTGTGCCTACTGTGGCCCTAGTACTTAACAGAATGTCTACACATCCTTTGAATGTGATTGCTGCAGAAGCATTGCAGTCCTAAGAAATGTGAAGTTTATACAAACCTCCAAACCAATGTCTAACTGTTGAAACAGACTGTGCATGTCACTACTGAAAATATGGAATGCCAGACTATATTATGGTGCAGGGGTCGGCAACGTTCGGCACGCGGCTCGCCAGGGTAAGCACCCTGGCGGGCCGGGCCAGTTTTGTTTACCTGCTGACGCGGCAGGTTCGGCCGATCGCGGCCCCCACTGGCCGCGGTTCGCCGTCCCGGGCCAATGGGGGCGGCGAGAAGCCGCTGCCAGCACATCGCTCGCCCGCGCCGCTTCTCGCCGCCCCCATTGGCCCTGGACAGCGAACCGCGGCCAGTGGGGGCCGCGATCGGCCGAACCTGCCGCGTCAGCAGGTAAACAAAACTGGCCCGGCCCGCCAGGGTGCTTACCCTGGCGAGCCGCGTGCCGAACGTTGCCGACCCCTGTCATGGTGTGTAGTAAATAGTGACCAGGCTAATATATTGGAAGCCCTCCCAGCAGTATCTTGACTTTCTTCTTACAGAGGAATAATCTTTGCACAGTCTGGAGGAATGCTGTTTCACAGCGCATCATCATTACCCAATCAGAAATGTGGCAAAATAATTCCTACAAGGCACCACAATCAATGTCCACTTGGGGAACAAAATGTTGTGAATGAATAAGGATGACTGTTTGGTAGCCAGAAATTTGGGAAGATATCTCAACGATTGTAGTAAACTATAAACTTTGTCAAGAAGCTAAGACTACCCGGCCTAAAGAACCCTTAATATTTACACACATGCCAGGCTGAACCTAGAAGAAAAAAGGGGCTGACATCTGTAAGGTATGGAGACAGAAGTACTTGATTGCAGTAGAGAGAGAGTTGGTATCATTTATGGACAGATACATGTACTGTGGTTACACTTGCATGGGGTCTGTCCATAAATGACACCAACTCTCTAAAAGAATGGTACTCATCAATTCATAGTATAATTGAAATACTGAGACAAGGGCAGTTCCACTTCTGCTATACAGAAACCAGAGACAGAATCTGTAGTGAAGTCCAAATTGTCAAGATCTTCAAAAGTCAACAATGATGGATTTTCCAGATCCTGGGATCAAAATATCCACAGGGAGAGGGATCTAAAAACCTGAGTATTGCATAAGGATTTAATAGACAAAGCAAACAAATGTCAAAGAATAACATATAGCTTGATAATAAGGGTGTGACGGGTTCCCCCCGGGGTGCCACCTGAAACTGGAGTGCCACTGAGCCCCCTGACCCACCAGCCTGGGCTCCCTCACACTGTACTGCTGTGGGAAGCTGCAAAGACCTCCAGCCTGCACTTTCACCAGCATTCATACAGGTAGGGACGCACCCAGCTGCAGTTACATGCAGGCTCTCTAACCACCAGCTTCCCAGCCTGGGACCCGAGAGTAGTACCATCCTGCCCTTGTCAAATCTGCCCAGTATACAGGTTTAATACCTGGTTCCCCTCTCCCTCAATGTGAAGAGAACAATGCACACTTGTGGTAACCAAGCAGAGATTTTTCCCAAGCACTCCAGTCAAAGCTCACTGGTTTAGATTATGACAAGTTTAACTACAAAAGAATGGATTTTAAGTGATAGCAAACAGATCAAAGCAGATTATCTAGTAAATAAACAAAACTGCAAACTGAGATTGACACACCTAGATAGGTAGAATATGAATTAGCAAATCCTCACCCTGAGTGATAAACAGGCTGGCAGATTCTTAAGGCACAAGATGCCTTGGCTTTGCAACTTGCTTTTTCCAGGTTTTCATACACAGGCTAGAAATCCCTCTAGCCTGGGACCATCACGTCCCCAGTTCAGTCCTTGTTCCTCAGGTTTTTCCAAGTGTGTTCTTGTAGGAACAGTGAGGAAACATCATGAGGTCATTTCCCCCTTTTATATCTTCTTCCCACATGCTGGAAAGCACTTTTGCTGTGACCTGGGTCAAACAGTTCCCATTGTGTAGTGCTATCTCTGAGAGGTTTCTATTGTACATAGTTCCTGGGGTAATCCTTGTGGTTGTGTGCATTTCCTCAATAAGCCATTAACATTGTTTGGCCTTTTTACTGTTGTACCTGAAAGGCTGCTTGTGGGTGTTTTCAACCTCACAACATGTTTCAGTAACACATACATAGCCAAACTTCATAACTTCATATACGATGATAGCACATACAATCCAATGAGATATTACTGTCTAGCAGATCTAGCCTTTTAGAATGATACCTCACAAGGCATACTTTGTACAAAACGTATCCTAATTACATGTCATTGGTGAATATTGGGGTGCCAGGGTGTCACAAAGGGTAACTGTTAATCTACCAGGTACCTCAAGCTTGGTAGCCTATCTGCCTCTCCCAGGGCTGTGTTTGCTCTGAAGTGTTAACAGGAGTAACAAGTAGTAAAAACATATCTACAGTTTGTCACCAAAGTAAGCAAATCTGACCCTGAATACACAGCGGGATCTAATCTGACCAGTAAATAGGTTTTATTTGTACACATTTCAGAGTAAGACCCACAGCGGGAAGCAGCGGCCAGTATGTCCCTCAGCCTGCACCACTTCCTGCAGCTCGCATTGGCCTGGAGCGGTGAACGGTGGCCACTGGGAGCTGCGATCAGCCAAACCTGCGGACGTGGCAGGCAAACAAACTGGCCTGGCCCGCCAGGGGCTTTCCCTGAACAAGCGGCGGCCCTAGTTTGAGAACCACTGGTCTATAGGAGCTGCAAATTAATTCACACAAGTAGTAATCGGAAGTAAATCTTCAAAGTTAATCCTTCCTCTGAGCTTCCCAGTGCATCCTGTCTTCTCCATTTTGTTTTTTTTAGATCCTGATCTTGCATTCACAAAGTGTGAATTCAAGTATTCCATGGACTAATGGGACTACTCACAAGCATAGATTTTTTTTTTTTTTTTTTTTTTGCAAGTGCTTACGTGTTTGCAGGATCTCATTACCATAGATTATCAGTGCTCTTGGGGAGGACTTGTCTTCATTTTGTGTCTTGTGTGTAACCATTAAAATCTTTTTTCATTGGATGACCCATAATTCTCCCTGATGGGCCAAAGGAGGGACTGTGATGATATTATGTTTTGAACTGTACTGTGTACTAACTAACAATGCACCATATTGATGCTACATTTTAATAAGCTATATATAGTTATGATATAATAAAGTTGTTGTTTTCCCAAAAGTTGTTATGAGAAGATTACCAAATGCAATCCACGTTGATGGGAAATCTCTTGAGAATAGCCTGGGACTGCCTGTGTGTCTCCCAAAGTTATTCTGAAAGTAGCACCTATCACTTCAACAATGCCCCATACCATTCCCAGTTTGAGTGCTCAGATCCAGCCACTACCTTTGGAAATTCCCAGAAAAGTCATTTTCCACTTAGACTCATAGACTTTAAGGTCAGAAGGGACCCTTATGATCATCTAGTGTGACCTCCTGCACAACGCAGGCCACAGAATCTCACCCACCCACTCCTGTAACAAACCCCTAACCTATGCCTGAGTTATTGAAGTCCTCAAATCGTGGTTTAAAGACCTCAAGGTGCAGAGAATCCTCCAGCAAGTGACCCGTGCCCCACGCTGCCAATCTGCCCTGGAGGAAAATTCCTTCCCAACCCCAAATATGGTGATCAGTTAAACCCTGAGCATGTGGGCAAGACTCACCAGCCAGCACCCAGGAAAGAATTCTCTGTAGGAACTCGGATCCCACCCTATCTAACATCCCATCACAGGCCATTGGGCACATTTACCGCTAATAGTCAAAGATCAATTAATTGCCAGAATTAGGCTATCCCATCATACCATCCCCTCCATAAACTTATCAAGCTTAGTCTTGAAGCCAGATATGTCTTTTGCCCCCACTACTCCCCTTGGAAGGCTGTTCCAGAACTTCACTCCTCTAATGGTTAGAAACCTTCGTCTAATTTCAAGTCTAAATTTCCTAATGTCCAGTTTGTATCCATTTGTTCTTGTGTCCACATTGGTACTAAGCTTAAATAATTCCTCTCCCTCCCTAATATTTCTCCCTCTGATATATTTATAAAGAGCAATCATATCTCCCCTCAGCCTTCTTTTGGTTAGGCTAAACAAGCCAAGCTCTTTGAGTCTCCTTTCATAAAACAGGTTTTCCATTCCTCGGATCATCCTAGTAGCCCTTCTCTGTACCTGTTTGAATTCATCCTTCTTAAACATGGGAGACCAGAACTGCACACAATATTTCAGATGAGGTCTCACCAGTGCCTTGTATAACGGTACTAACATTGCCTTATTTTTACTGGAAATACCTCGCCTGATGCATCCCAAGATCGCATTAGCTTTTTTAACAGCCATATCACATTGGCGGCTCATAGTCGTCCTGTGATCAACCAATACTCCGAGGTCCTTCTCCTCCTCTGTTACTTCCAACTGATGTGTCCCCAATTTATAACCAAAATTCTTGTTATTGATCCTGTGACGTTGTGCAGTCTACATGGTTTTATAAAAACATGATAATAAGTGAATATAATGTAACTGGGATAGTTTTATAAAAAATTTGATAATAAGTGACTATAATGCAAATGGGATATGCTTTGTGCAAAAGGTCTCTTGTAAGGTATCATTACAAAGCTCATAAGCTACTGAGTGTGATCATCCTATTTGTAGAAATGTACCACTCTTGTATCTAAAACTAGAAATATAAAATGTAACTCTGAGGGCCTATTGTAATTATGTAAAGTGTGGGCCATTAATGAGGGTTTGGAATCTTGATGACTCCCATTGTCTGCAGATGGCTGTTTACCTGTGAGTCTCCCTGTATATGTGTGTGCTGGCAAGTGAGTAATGAAGTCTTGCAGTGACATGTGATCATGTCACCTGAACTGGAATCCATCTTTAACCTGGTGCTTTTCCAGTGAGGGGAGGGGGTGGAAACCCAGAGGAACAAAGGGTTCCCGCCTTATGCAAAAGATATATAAAGGGGTGGGAGAGAACAGAGGGAGAGAGGAGCCATCATGGAGAATCCCCTAGATAACACCTAAGCTGGAACAAAAGCTGTACCAGGGGAAAGAATTGTGCCCAGGCCTGGAAGGTGTCCAGTCTGAGAAAAACTTACTGAAGCATCTCTGAGGGTGAGAGTATCTGTATTTAGTTTGATTAGGCATAGATTTGCGCATTTTATTTTATTTTGCTTGTGACTTACTTTGTTCTGTCTGTTACTACTTTGAACCACTTAAATCCTACTGTCTGTATTTAATAAAATCACTTTTTATTTAGTAATTTACTCAGAGTATGTATTAATACCTGGGGGAGCAAACAACTGTGCATATCTCTCTATCAGTGTTATAGAGGGCGAACAATTTATGAGTTTGCCCTGCATAAACTTTATGCAGGGGAGGGACCTTTCGCTGGCCAGCAAAATCCCCCCCCTTTCACTCAGGTTGGGTTTGCTTCCAGCTAGAGTCCTTGGGGTTTGTTCCCACCGCAGCAGTCACCAGGACCCCAACTTCCCGCTCCAGGATACATGTCTCTGTGCACCTCTTCCACTCCATTACAGCCAGGTCATGCTTCTGGGTCTTACTTGCTTTGTCTCTTAAGTCCAGGCTGGTGGGCAGCCTTTTCTTTTTCCAGGTCAGCCTTTTTCCAGGCAAATTGTACATCAATTTCCATTTGTTTTCCCTTGAGACCATCACTTGATGAGCTGGGATACCACAGAGAACACCCTCCTGCCAGAACAGGCACCCCTCCCCTCCTGTCTTGCTAGGTTAGACACTCCAGTCCGCTTCAGCACAGACAGAGGTTGGGCCACACCCATCTGCAGTTCACTGAAACTGAGATGTACTCAGCTCAGGGGCTTCTTAGTTAACAGAGACATTTCCAGCGCCCATTGTTCAGTCTTTCTGGGCAATTTGCAACTTGTGTAGTTTTAGCTTCTTTTGATCTTCATTCTTACTTATTTTGCTTCCTTTTCTGTCCCTAATTTCCTTTCCCGAAATAAGCAAACAGAAAATAACAAACCAGTAACCACTTTGTCTGTTCTCCAGCCACCACACTTAAAACTCACTTAAAATCACTACCAGTATCTCAAAGCAATCAGCTGTGCACAGATCCTGCTCGACTACGCCACTGTGACGGGTTGGATCACAGAAACCCCCTTGGGAGCTGCCACCCAATGTGCAAAGACTACCCCTGCTTCTGTTTTCCCTGCCAGCTCAGGATTCCAGCACCCTGTCTTGCTGAGCCAGACACTCCAGTCTGCTCTAACAAAGACTCAGGGTCTGAATTACTAGTCCCAAAGCTGCAAGTTTACCCGAAACCAGCTCACAGGAGTGTGCTTGTCTTTAGCACTCAGATGCCCAACTCCCAATGGGGTCTAAACCCAGATAAATTTATTTATCCAGATAAATCCGTTTTACCCTGCATAAAGTTTATGCAGGGCAAACTCATAAATTGTTCGCCCTCTATAACACTGATAGAGAACAAAGTAAGTCACAAGCAAAATAAAATAAAATGCGCAAATCTATGCCTAATCAAACTAAATACAGATAATCTCACCCTCAGAGATGCTTCAGTAAGTTTTTCTCAGACTGGACACCTTCCAGGCCTGGGCACAATTCTTTCCCCTGGTACAGCTTTTGTTCCAGCTTAGGTGTTATCTAGGGGATTCTCCATGATGGCTCCTCTCTCCCTCTGTTCTCTCCCACCCCTTTATATATCTTTTGCATAAGGCGGGAACCCTTTGTTCCTCTGGGTTTCCACCCCCTCCCCTCACTGGAAAAGCACCAGGTTAAAGATGGATTCCAGTTCAGGTGACATGATCACATGTCACTGCAAGACTTCATTACTCACTTGCCAGCACACACATATACAGGGAGACTCACAGGTAAACAGCCATCTGCAGACAATGGGAGTCATCAAGATTCCAAACCCTCATTAATGGCCCACACTTTACATAATTACAATAGGCCCTCAGAGTTACATTTTATATTTCTAGTTTTAGATACAAGAGTGGTACATTTCTACAAATAGGATGATCACACTCAGTAGCTTATGAGCTTTGTAATGATACCTTACAAGAGACCTTTTGCACAAAGCATATCCCATTTGCATTATAGTCACTTATTATCAAATTTTTTATAAAACTATCCCAGTTACATTATATTCACTTATTATCATGTTTTTATAAAACCATGTAGACTGCACAACGTCACAGATCCCTAAATACATGACCTTGCACTTTTCACTATTAAATTTCATCCTATTACTATTACTCCAGTTTACAAGGTCATCCAGATCTTCCTTTATGATATCCCAGTCCTTCTGTATTAGCAATACCTCCCAGCTTTGTGTCATCCGCAAACTTTATTAGCACATTCCCACTTTTTGTGCCAAGGTCAATAATAAAAAGATTAAATAAGATCGGTCCCAGAACCAATCCCTGAGGAACTCCACTAGTAACCTCCTTCCAGCCTGAGAGTTCACCTTTCAGTATGACCCGTTGTAGTCTCCCCTTTAATCAGTTCCTTATTCACCTTTCAGTTTTCATATCGATCTCCATCTTTTCCAATGTAGCTAATAATTCCCCATGTGGAACCCAGGGGCGGCTCTATGTATTTTGCCGCCCCAAGCACAGCAGTCAGGCAGCCTTCAGTGGCATGCCTGCAGGAGGTCCGCCGGTCCCGCGCCTTCGGCATATCCGCTGCCAAATTGCCGCCGAAACCGTGGGACCGGCAGACCTCCCGCAGGCATGTCACCGAAGGCAGCCTGACTGCCGCCCTCACGGCGACCGGCAGGCCGCCCCCCGCGGCTTGCCACCCCAGGTATGTGCTTGGTGCGCTGGTGCCTGGAGCCGCCCCTGGTGGAACCGTATCAAATGCCTTACTGAAATCGAGGTAAACTAGATCCACTGCATTTCCTTTGTCTAAAAAATCTGTTACCATCTCAAAGAAGGAGATCAGGTTGGTTTGGCACGATCTACCTTTTGTAAAACCATGTTGTATTTTGTCCCAATTACCATTGACCTCAATGTCCTTAACTACTTTCTCCTTCAAAAATTTTTCCAAGACCTTGCATACTACAGATGTCAAACTAACAGGCCTATAATTACTCGGATCACTTTTTCCCCCCTTTCTTAAAAATAGGAACAATGTTAGCAATTCTCCAGTCGTACGGTACAACCCCTGAGTTTACTGATTCATTAAAAATTCTTGCTAATGGGCTTGCAATTTCATGTGCCAGTTCCTTTAATATTCTTGGATGAAGATTATCTTGGCCCCCCGATTAAGTCCCGTTAAGCTGTTCGAGTTTGGCTTCTACCTCGGATGTGGTAATATCTACCTCCATATCCTCATTCCCATCTGTCATCCTACCATTATCCCTAAGCTCCTCATTAGCCTCATTAAAGACTGAGGCAAAGTATTTGTTTAGATATTGGGCCATGCCTAGATTATCCTTAACCTCCACTCCATCCTCAGTGTTTAGCGGTCCCAGTTCTTCTTTCTTTGTTTTCTTATTTATATGGCTATAGAACCTTTTACTATTGGTTTTAATTCCCTTTGCAAGGTCCAACTCTACATGGCTTTTGGCCTTTCTCACTTTATCCCTACATGTTCTGACCTCAATAAGGTAGCTTTCTTTGCTAATCCTTCCCATCTTCCACTCCTTGTAGGCTTTCTGCTTTTTCTTAATCACCTCTCTGAGATGCTTGCTCATCCAGTTGGTCTACAACTCCTGCCTATGAATTTTTTCCCCCTTTCTTGGGATGCAGGCTTCTGATAGTTTCTGCAACTTTGACTTGAAGTAATTCCAAGCCTCCTCCGCCTTTAGATCCACAAGTTCTTCAGTCCAATCCACTTCCCTAACTAATTTCCTTGATTCTTTAAAGTTAGCACTTTTAAAATCAAAAACCCTAGTCCCAGATCTATTTTTGTTTATCCTTCCATCTAGTTTGAACTGAATTAGCTCATGATCACTCGAACCAAGGTTGTCCCCTACAACCATTTCTTCTATGCGGTCTTCACTACTCACCAAAACCAAATCTAAAATGGCATCCCCTCTTGTTGGTTCTTCAACTACTTGGTGAAGGAATCCATCAGCTATCGCATCCAGGAAACTCTGAGCCCTATTATTATTACTAGCACTTGTCCTCCAGTCTATATCTGGGAAGTTAAAGTCTCCCATGATCACACAATTCCCATTAGTGCTTACTTCATTAAAAACATTAAAGAGGTCTCTATCCATATCCAAATCGGATCCCGGCGGTCTGTAGCATACCCCAAGCACTATCTCAGGGGAGGCTCTAGTAGCTTTCTTTCCCAATGTGATTTTTGCCCAGACAGACTCTGTCTTATCCATTCCATTACTTCTTATTTCTTTACAGTCTACCTCATCATTGATATACAATGCTACTCCACCACCTTTGCCTTTATTTCTGTCTTTCCTAAACAGCACATAGCCTTCAATACCTGTACTCCAGTCATGACTACTATTCCACCATGTTTCTGTTATCCCTATAATATCTGGTTTCACTTCCTGCACCAGTAGCTCTAGTTCCTCCATTTTGTTACCTAGACTCCTCGCATTAGCGTACAAACATCTTAATTTTTGCCATTTGGCTTCACTGACATTCTTTACCTGATTAGGCACAGACATTCTACTGCCAGTATCACCTATTAGACTGGTATCTACAGTACCCTTCCTCCTTATGTCCATTCTCATACCCACGGGTGTATCCTCTCTTACTTTGTTTTCTTCCTTCTCAATGTTAAATTCCAGTGTGGAGATTACCTGGACATCTTCCAACCATCTCCCCCAAATTCCTAGTTTAAAGTTCTCTTAATCAGTTGTGCCAGCCTCCATCCTAGAAGTCTATTTCCCTCCTTGCTCAGGTGAAGTCCATCCCGAGAGAACTGTCCTCTGTCCATGAATGCTTCCCAGTGGCCATACATCCCAAAGCCCTCCTTATAGCACCACTGCCTGAGCCATCTGTTGATCGCCATAATCTTGTCACACCTTTGTTGCCCTTCTCTAGGAACAGGCAGAATCCCACTGAAGATCACCTGAGCCTCGATTTCCTTAAGCATCTTCCCCAGCCTGGCATAGTCTCCCTTGATATGTTCCAGCGAGAATCTAGCCGTATCATTTGTTCCCACATGAAGGACAATCAGTGGATTCTTTCCCACTCTCGTTAGGATCCTTTTCAGCCTCAGGTCCACATCCCATATCTTAGCACCCGGCAGACAGCACACCTTTCTGTTCTCCGGATCAGCTCTAGTTACAGGCCTGTCTATTCTTCTCAGTAAAGAGTCCCCAATCACATAGACCTGCCTTTTCCTGGTGATGGTGCGATTCTCCGGTCTATCCCCTGCTCCCTCTGGCTGCAAGTCCTCTCGATTTCTATTGTCCCTTGCAATCCTCTGCAACCCATCCCGTATCCTCCTGGGGCTCATATTTGGTGGTGTTATCTCCATTGACTCTTCCCCTCTTCCTATAGGACTAGCTGCTCTTCTCTTCTTCCTTGCCCTCTCCCCTTCAGCAACCACCTGCTGTGCTCCTTCTTCATTCTCCAACTCCACAAACCTGTTCCTGAGCTCTATTTCTCCTTCACTAGTCCGTCTTTTCCTTTGCCTGGTTCTCTTAGTCACATTCTTCCACTGTCCACTTTCCTCACCCAGCAGTCTCCCCTCAGAATTCTTTGGTCCTGCTTCCATCTGCAAGTCTGAGCTTTTTCCTTCAGCCTCCTCATGTCTTTGCTCCATCATCTGCTTGACCCCCCTTCTAAACTCAACCAGAGTTTCCACCTGCATCTCCAGTCCTCGGATCTTTTCTTCCATCAGCTCTATCAGGTGGCACTTCATGTAGACGAAACTCTTTTCAGATGCCGCAGCTTCCACATCCGGTCATCCTCATTGTGTCTTCCACTGCTGTCTCTGTATCGGTCATATCCTTCCCACCTAAAACCTGTTAGTCTGGCAAACACAAACCAAACCACCACCACCCACAGCAAAACAACCCCCCAACGGGCACCAAAACACTGGCAGAACACCATCCACTCCCGTCACTAGCCGGTCTATTCCTCTGCCTAGCTCTCTTAGTCTCCCCTTGCAAACTCCCACTGAAACTTCCCTGTTTACAGCTCTGTTTGTTTTCTCCTGTGCCACTGCAGCTGTCACTTGAGTTAGCCTATAAAATAACACGGTAATCACTAGCCTCATTATGTGGTATTACAGGTGTATATGCTGTTGAACTGGGCGTTAAACTGTCAATGCAATGAATTGCGGGTTAACTACATAACTCCCATTGCTGTTAGTAGACCTTCCATAGCTACTGTAAATCCCTCTGTGTTTTCCTGAAAATCCACTTATAGCAGATATTCCAGTCATTTTCCTCTTCAAATTCCTTGTATTGATTTAAGGCTATAATCAGAGCTCTGAATACCTTCCCTGAAACAATTGGTCTTAAGTAGATCTATATCACAACCACTGTTTCCTGTCTAAATAACACTACTTTTCATGAAAAGAAGAGAAAAAGGGACTGAGTGAAAAAAGAAAGATAGTATTTATTACTTTCATTTCTATTTTTGCATATCTTTCACTATCTTAGAATCAATTCAGGAACTGTGGCCACTGAAGTCTGAAACATGAAATTCAAAATGTATCTTACATTATTGAAATAAAAACCAATATAACTTTTCTGTTTATTTTGATGATGCAAATGTATCAGCAAAATAAGAAACCCAGATAAAAACAAGGACACTGCTAGTTCTGTTACATAGAACATCTAGCTTTGAATTTGCTGTGCACTGCTGGATCAGTTAATGGGTTCAATAACATTGGTCGAGATTCAATATTGTCTGTGGTTGTTAATGGATAAATTATGAATAATTCATAAACATGAAAATTAATCAGTGAACTCTAATTTTAAGGACTGTGTTTGAAGAAAAACAAATTCCTTACATGGTTAAGTTTTGTTAAGTCTGACTTTTAATGTATATTTTGGGCTTAAAATTCTATGTCTGATACAAAATAAACAAAGTCCAGTTTAAGAATAAATGTTCCCTTGACTGGGCAGAGTATAAATGAGTGAATTATACATGAGCATTAAATATGGTCATGTTGAGAACACATTTTTGGCCTCTTTTAATATAGCTCTAAATCATGATAAATTCTGAATCATTTTAACCGATGACTCTTAAACTACATAGAAAAATATTATTTATATATTTCCTATATAACTAACATTGCAATCTTGTTTTTTTTTTTTTTAAATATAGTGGCCTAAAAACAAAGGTTTACTCATCTGTTTTTAATGTTATACATTTTTTGTCAACCTTGTAATTGTCTGCTTGTGGAAGGACTGGGGGGACTTTGGATCCCGCATAAAATAATTCTGTCTGTTAGAATTACTTACTATATGTACCAATTATCTTGCCTTTCTAGTCTCATCTTTTTGAATATCTATTTCAGCCAAGAAACCCAGGAGCAACTAATACTTACATGAGGCCTGATCCTATTGCCATATGCTTGAAAGCAAAACTCACACTAACAGGAGCAGGAACAGAACCTAAATTCAGATATCAGGATTATCCATAATTCCTACAGCCATACAACCTTGCATGCAATCCTGTCAGATCACACAAGCTAAGAAAAGATTTAACCGGGTCACCATTTGGATAGACGATCTACCAATAGGTGCTAAAGGAAATGGTGGAGTTGGTGAAGAAATTAGCTCACTTCTTTCAGAGTTTCTAGTATACAAATTCTCCAGATTCCTGGAGATTATGATGCAAATTCTGATTTTAATTTAAGTTGTGTAAATCTGTGGTAATGGCACTGACTTCATTGGGGACATTCCAGATTTATGCTGCTGTAACTTAAATCAGAATCTCACTCACTGCCTTTTGTCTGAGATATAAAATCAAAGTCTTGATCATTTGTGGTCATCAGAATCCCACAATACTTTTCAAAGGGCTAGGAGCACTAATCCCAGTGTTGGGGCCAATTCTAAATCATGCAACATGTCTGCCCCTTTCATTTGGATATGACATTTTCCCCTTCCTCTCTTTCACTGAGTATTGTTATAAGTAGATATTTTATCAACACTTACCTCAATGTGATAGCTGAGATACCACAACACACCACTTCGACCAGGAATAAAGTGGTGATTTTTGCTTACTGCAATGTGGTAACTAACAATAAGTGTAGATCTTTGAAAGTTGACCAGTATGAGTGAGTATGTATGCATGTGCGTCTGAGAGAATAGCACAGCAGTGGTTTCATTTCACAATAGCCAAGGCTAAAACTAGACTGCTGAAGCCAAACTGCATCTTTTTAAAACGTTATTTGTATTGTTTTTATATAAAATATAAACACAACAAAATAAATGATATATATAAATATACACACTAGATAGAAATAGCATATACACAAATAAGAAAATTCAAGTGCATGTTTAATGGAATATTTATGGAATTCTGTCTTAGAAAACTCAGTCTGACTTTCCCATTTTTATTTATATATTTAACAACACAAGAAGAAAACAAATCTATTTAACTAGAAAATACCTTTTTGGTATTCTGAACAATTTCCCTTGGGAAAAGAGAAATATTTTTTTAAAAAGTTTTAAAATGTTAAACAGCTAAAATGTCTTCAAAATGTTTCTATTTAGAATTCAAAACTACTTCAATGCTAATCTCCAGTGATGCAGATTAATTGACAATGGCGTGACTTACATTATTTATCACATTCTTAGATCATTTTATTTCATTGAATTCTGTTCATAAAGACAGTATACCTTACTTCTATTTTAACAACTTTATGATAAACAGAGATGAGCCTTTTCTGACTGTGGAATTTACACATGCCATTTTTATCTAGAGTAAGGTTTAACTGATGCATAGTACAAGGATGTTCTCCTGTAACCTAGTGTGCATGCATTGTTATGTTCACTCTACTTTCATGCTACTCCAACAACAAAAATATTTAGTGTTTCCATGGTTTTTCTCCTGCTATAGACAGACAATGAATTTGTAATGTTCTGTGAGGTCTGAGTCATGTGTGTCAAGCTTGACTCTAGTATCTTGTACAATTTTTCAATTAATATGCAACCTAGACTTGTTGCCTAGAAGAAATGGCTTTAAATAATTGAATTATATGATGAAGGCCAAGTTTGCTCAGAGTGTAAATTTAATGAAAGAGCAAAGAGTCAACTGCAATTAATCCTCCTGTGATCAACGACAGAGGAAAGGAGAAACATTTCTAATCAATTGTTAAGCCAAAGCAAAGTCAGTGGTTTTAGGTTTCTTACATCCCCCCCCCCCCCCCCCCGAATTTTAGAGTTCAGGAAACAGCAACCCTCAAAACTTAAATATCCCCCATTTATCCACCAAATATTTTTTACCATGAGGAGCTTTTTTCACTGACACAAGTACCAACTTACCCTAGCCATCTGGAGTTTCTGTATTCATTCAGCCCTTGGCCTTTCTGCTAAGGTTTTTAGTGCCAGTTTAGCAATGTGGACATTCGTATGGGTGGACTGAGATTACCATATTTCCCTGGGGCAATTAAACTGAGTGGTAGAGTGGATAGGGCACAGGATAAGAGACCTGGGTTCCATTTCAGGTCTGCCACTGACCTTGAGTGTTTGTACTGTGCCTTGTACAACTGGGCCACGATCTCAGTTGCATCTTCTCAGCACAACTGTAATATTATTGCTACTAATAAAATACCAGCTCTCAGATGGTGATAATTTGAATCATCTCCAATTGAAGATCTACTTGAACATGGCATGGTGTTATGTAGAGGCAAGAGTGTGTACAGTCCTAATCCAAAACTCATTGAAGTCAATGGAAATGGCCCCAAATCTCATTATCAAATCCATGAGCCACCCACTCATCCAATAGGACCTATGCTCATTTCTAGGACAGTCACAGTATGTAGACAGAAATTATTCTAGCGGACTGTATTTTAAGAAGAGAATTTGGTATCGTTCATATAGATTTAATCCAGGATTTACACTGAGGTGTGAATTGGTTTATCAGTTTTCATTGTCTTGCCTTAGAGAGAGCCCATGTTCTCTCACTAAAGGAATGAATGTATGCAACTAGAGAAAAGTGACTCGTATAAGGATTCTTAATCAAATATACAATATTTTTTCTCTTTTTTTAAAAAACCATATTTTCCATTTAAAATTAACCTCTTGTTTTGGAACACTTACTTGCACAGGGATATTCTATTCAGCCTTTATTAACAAAAATAATAAAATCCTGATTTCCAATGTTAAAAATTGTAAGGAGCCAAATCTGCTATTTTTATGGTTAAGTAATGTATATTTTTATACCTTCCTATGAAAACCTATTTTACTTGGCAAAAGCCTGAGGAAATTAAGCATTTAAACTGGAGGGAAAGAACTTTAAAGTTGACACTTTAATTCATGCAGTTATAGGTTTTTTCATCCTAAGAGTGACACTATGCCCTTAACTCACTTTAACTTCAAATTTCCTGCTTTTTATTGGTTTGTGTCACATCTTTAATATTATTAAAAGATTTCTCTTTATATTTAATTAAGCAATGATGACTGTTACAGGGCATTCCTAGCTATTAATGACTGGCTGGAAAAAGCTGAGTGTCTGAGGTACAGCTAACGTTGTATGGTCTAGGAGGAAGTTGGACTGATGGGGTAGAGTAGGGGTCCTAAAGAGGGCAGATTGTGCTAAGCTCACTCAGACTTTGAGGCACTCACCTGAAATGTGTCCAGGCACCTTGCTTTTTGCACTTAACCAGTCACAAAGGCTTTATATACACTAGCATTTTTCTTAATATGTCCCACTGCAGTATTAGCACCAGTGCAGTTCTACCAGTATCACAATGGTTGGAGTGCTGGGTATAGATCAGGCACCGTCACTTGAACAAGCATAGCATCTAACTCTACTCTGAGGGGGTCTAGCTCACATAGTGGTTAAAACACCAGCTACTGCCAGCCTGTCAACATTAGTGATCTCACTGTTGCCACAAGAGGTGGAGATATGCCAATAGTAGGGCAATTAAGAGACATTTTCAGAAAAATGCTAGTTGAGACAAGACCAAAGTGCAAGTGATTGTGAAACACATTAGCTCTTAATTGTTGGTAATAGGAATGTTGGAGAATGATGCTTTCACAAGCTAAGGGCTTGGCCTGGTTAACAATTGTACCTCCATGCAGAAACAGCCTTAGGTATACAGTAGGTAGGCAGCATGGTCACTTATAGAGGGAATGCCCATATTATTTTGGTTGATACAACTTGTTCCTCAGCTGGTATGTCAGCATGGAAAGGGTGATAACCTCACCCCCTTCTCGCTACTTATTTAAGCATAAGGACTGCTATTGTGCCTGGCCTTTGTTCATGGAAGGCTCCTTGTGCCCTTCTACTCTTGGCATATGTTTGGCATCCACTTGGCCACACACACTGTTGCTCTTGAGGGAGTACCCAACTAGCCCTAGGGCATGTCATGGTCACTCTCCGACAGGCTAATTCCAAATTATCCCTTTTAGAAAAGTTCTGTAGAATTTCATAGAATGTCCTAGTCTATAGGACTTTTAGAACCATTGTATAGTATTTATCAGACAATTGTATATACTCTATAAAATTCTGTTTAAAAAAACTTAAGAAAGGAGATTTATTATATAGGGTTTTTTTTACAGTAATTCCTATAAAATCCTCTCACATTTCTATAGGACCCTGTTGGTTTCCTTCCTATTAAATTTTCTCATATTTCAGTATAAATGATCATTCCTGGCCTGCAATGAGTCTAGTCCAGGGTTTCTCAAACTGGGGGTCGTGACCCCTCAAGAGGTCGCGAGGTTATTACATGGGGGGTCACGAGCTGTCAGCCTCCACCCCCAAACCCCACTTCACCTCCAGCATTTACAATAGTGTTAAATATAAAATAAGTGTTTTAATTTTATAAAGGGGGTCACACTCAGAGGCTTGATGTGTGAAAGGAGTCACCAATATAAAACTTTGAGAACCACTGGTATAGTCACCTACTCTCCACTAATTGCTATATGTAATTAAGCAGAAATGGAGACACCCTTTTTATGATGGTAGGAAGAAGGGAGCAGAGAGTGATGAGGGAGCACTAAACCACATCATTACTTAGTGTGCAGTGAATGTATAACCTAGGAGCCAGAGAGAACCTTGGTCCTGCAGGCAGTGGAGTCGTTAATTCAGTTTAATATAACTTTTCTACTCCTAGATTCAATTTCAGGTTCTGGAGGGAAGTGATAGCTTGATGGTTTTGTTTACCTTTCAAGTAAATGAGTTCCCATGGTCTCTTAACATACTTTGGAAGTACCTTCAAGGTGGAGGAACCACATTCCTTTGTCTAGGGTAGGATAACTTCAACCTTGCCTGGCAGGTACACTTTAAGAACATAATTACCTATACATTTGTAATCTTTCATTTATCCTCTGTATGTACACCATGCAATAATAATGATCAGTATGTTATTAGCTTTTCACTGACATCTTACATGACACCTTTTAGATAGAGGTTATGACATTAGTGAGTTGGGGTACCCTGAAACAGTCAGTCCAACTGAAACTCACTACCGGATATAAGTGAGCTCCTTGCCCTCTTGCATTGGGATGCTGTTAGGTCACAGGTACCTTTATCCAGGTGATGGTATGAGGCCCAACTCCAGAAGAGGGTCCTGGATCTAGAGGGCCTTACTAATGAAGAGCCTGGAGGAGGAGAAGGAGGGACTCAGATGCAGGTAGACTGAAATTAACTCTTCCCCTCCTCCCTAGCTATGATGCTGGAGTGAAGGCTTATTTTCATGCCCTATTTGGCCTTTGATTAAATTACTATACCCTTGAGGCGGCACTGTCCACTATATACAAGCCTAATTGAACTTATTGATCCCTGGAAGGGAAAACTGAGGCAAGGACACAACCATGTCTGTGCCCTACTTATTTCCTCCCAACAGTCCTTGAATCAAAAGTGTGTATAGATTTTCAGAAGAACCTTTGAGAAGGCCCCTCACCAAAGGCTCTTAAGCAAAGTCAGCAGTCATGGAATGGGAGAGAAGGTCCTCTCATGGATCAATAACTTGTTAAAAGATAGGAAACAAAAGATAGGAATAAATGGTCAGCTCTCACAATGGAGAGAGGTAAATAGCGAGGTACCTTAAAAGTCTGTTCTGGGACCAATGCTTTTCCAAATATTCATAAATTATATGGAAAAGGGGGTGAACAGGGAGTTGGCAAAATTTGCATACAATGCAAAATTACTTCAAAGTTAACAGCAAAGAGTTACAAAAGGATCTCACTAGACTGGGTGACAAAATAGCAGATGAAATACTACGCTGATACTTACAAAATAATACACATTGGAAAAAAATATTCGAGTTATATATACAAAATGATGGGATTTAAATTTGCTGTTACCACTCAAGAAAGAGATCTTGGGGTCTTTGTGGACAGTTCTCTGAAAATATCTGCTCAATGTGCTGTGGCAGTTCTAAAAGCTAACAGAATGTTATGAACCATTCAGAAAGGAATAGATAATTGGACAGAAAATATCATAATACCACTATATAAAGCTATGGCATTCCCACACCTTGAAAACTGTGTGCCGTTCTGGTCACCATATCTCAGAAAAGATATGTTAGAATTGGAAAAGGTACACAGAAGGGCAACAAATAATTAGGGTTATGGAACTGCTTCCACATGAGGAAAGCTTAAAAAGACTGTGATTGTTCAGCATAGAAAAGAGATGACTGGGGGGGAGGGAAGGATTGTGACAGAGACTATAAAATCATGAATGGTAAGAAGAATGTGAATAGGGAAGTGTTGTTTGACCCTTCATATAACACAAGAACTAGGGGTCACTATATGAATCTAATAGGCAGCAATTTAAAATAAGCAAAAGGAATTATTCTTCACACAATGCTCAGTCAGCCTGTAGAACTCAGTGCCAGGGTATGTTGTGAAAGCCAAAATTATAACTGGGTTCAAAAAAGAGTTATATCTGAAATTGAATTGTTCCTATGCCATCAGATGTTTCTAAGAGCATGAACAAGACTCTGGCATTACTGGCTACCATAGCAGTTGCCGGAATGGCTACCTTATTGTGTGCCATGAAGGATAGCTCCATCAATGGCTATTAGCCAAGATGGTCAAGGACACAGCCTATGCTGCAAGTGTCCTAAACCTCCTAATTCCAGTAGCTGGGACTGGACAACAGGGGATGGATCCCTCAAAATTACTTTGTTTTCTTCATTCCCTCTGAAGAATCTGGGACTGGCCACTGTCAGACGACAGCATACTGGACTAGATGGACCATTGGTCTGACACAATATGGCCATTCTTATATTCTTATGCGCAGATGACTTCTGATGATGTCACCAGGCCACTGGGTTTGTGATGTGCTGCTGCTATAGTTTTTATATCGCATGGCCCTGGGGATTGGGGATGATTAGGGAGATCTAGTGCCCCCACAGTTCAGATCTGACGGGATGGATCTAGCTATTCTATTGGATTACTAGTGGTTATATGGCACTTATTGCAAGGGTAGCAATTTTGAATTATTGGACTTTAGTTATTGGATTCATCTTACCTCATTTCCCTCTGTAGTTTCAAATGCACAGGGTAATCCACTTCATTCCTCTTCTTATATGTTGTGTAGTGTTCCTTTCTGATGTTATATTGCTGCTGAATTTGAGCAGTGGATGAATACATTCCTGTATAACGTAGGCCCATGTACGCCCTGGCTGAGCATTTCAGAGGAGGCCAAAACTGAGATAGGGCCATTTAAAGGGAGAAGTGGCTTTCAAGGATGCACTCTCTTTCCATGAAGCCACCTATCTCCCCACAACAAAACCCCAGCATAGCCCCAAAATTGTGTGGAGTGGAGGATGGTTGGGGATGATTCCAATTCCCTACTGGCAATGGGTGTGCTGGTGGTTCAGTTTGCACTCATCACCAGGTGGAGAGAAGGATGTTGAACATAGCCCTTTATATTTAAAATAGACTATAGTAAAGTCTCCCTTCCCTATGGACTGCATCTTGACATGGTGGGGTGGTCTGTGTGTTCCAATTACCATGAGAGGTAGGCCAGTAGAAGACAGTTCAAAGTGTAGGGACGAGACAAGAAGCAGTCAACAGGCCCTCCAGGGTTGGGGTTGAGCAATAGGCCAACTACCTATCCTCATAAAAAAATAGGTTATATAAACACAACAAGGTAGCCATTCTGGCAAATAGTATGATAGCCAGTAATGGCAGAGTCTTGTTCATGTCCTAAGAAACATCTCATGGCACAGAAATTATTCAGGTTCAGATAGTCTTTTTAGACTTGCAAAATTCCATTGACTCTAATGCAATAGACGTGTATTTATCACAAAACCTGCAATTAAAAGAAGACCATGTGTTCTGTAACATGAAAGACTTATGTTAAATACTATCTGTTATTTAAACATCATGCATTTACCTTACCATAAATACCACTACTAGCCTGTGATCATCCAAAGGGAAATATACAGCCCTTTATACCTGTTTGAATCCCATTGATCTCCGTGAAAATTGCATGAGCCGATCCCGGGTAATATATTTCTCTAAATGTCCTTGGGATAGTTGAAAGGCCAAATATCATTACATTATTTTTCATGAAAGTGATTTCCCAGTGAAACTTCTGATACGAATAATTTATCGATATACTTAAAAAAACATAGCTCAGGTCTATTTCTACCATAAAATCTCCTTGACAGGGAATTATTTTTAAGTCTTTCAAACTGTCCGTTCTGAATTACTTTACTTTTAGAAATGTGTTTAACCAATTTAAATATAATACAGAATAATGATTTCATGAGGACTTTTGGACAGAAAATAATGACCTTAACCATCCGCTTTAGCAATATGAGTGATGTTCTGTACAACCTTCAAGGTAAGGCACCTGCAATTTACTGTTCTCTTTATCTCCATGTTTAAAGCTTCCAGAGTCTACCTTCAATCTAAAAAAACCCTTGGAAGCTATGTCCTAACTGATTTCTTTAGAAAAATAAGTTTTAAGCCTTCTGACTCGCAGGTTATTACAGAAAATTGAGATTTTAACCTTCGTACAGTGCTACAGCATAATTTGGATCACCCCGCTGGGGGACTTAATCTAAATTGAAATTATGAAGGGGAAAAGGCGTTAACTCCTTGACAGTGAGTCAGAAGATTTCAGAACTAAGACAGAATTCTATTCTCAGACTGCGGTAGGTCCACTAACTTCCATGGAGTACGCCTGATTTACAGAAATAGACTTGAAAGGAGAATCAGGCCATAGAGTAGTAAATATCTCCCATGGAAGTGAGAGACAGAAAAGAATTTAGTATATGAAAGAATCAAAATGTGTCTCTACTTTTTGGTTCAAAACTATTGTGTATGAATCATTATTGCTCTATTATATGACAACTTCCCTTCCCTCTACCACCCCTAATCATAATTCGGTCACCCCTTTTGACCCAAGTGGTTAGCCAAGGTTAGGGGTCTTATGGGTTGTTTCCACTACAGTATGTTTATTTACAAAGAATGTACAAAAAGTCCTATTTCCCTCAACATAGTAGGAATCAAACAGGAGGCAGCTTCATTGCTTCACAGTTCTAAGCCTCTTTCCATTCAGCACTTTGCCCAAAATCTCTTATCTTTTTCTCAGTCACACTACAAGTGCTTCTCTAGCTGTTCATGGGGCTTCCTTGTTGCCCACTCTGCCTGTTTCTGAGATTTCTTCTGCTCCTGTCTCTCTCACACACAGTTCCCTCAAACAATACCCAACCCTCCTGTATTTGCATTGAGCCCCTTGTCATACCCTTACTCCCATGTAGCTCAGATTCCTAACTGGCCTTGCATGTGGCCAGTGTTTTGGATGGTGATTCCAAATGTTTCAACCATATATTCTATAAAGGAGCTTAATTGTGTTTTTACATTTATCCTGAGTGAAGGGAAGCTGTTACGCCCACCAGTTTCAGTGAGGTTTCACCCAACTCCCATCATAGCAATCCACTTTCATTTATATGGAGACAGAACACTAAATCATGGGCCAAATTTTGAAATGTCTATGCACTTGGTTTTTCTTACAAGAAAGTTAGACTTTAGACACATGCGCTTGTGCAACCCATCTGACATCACATGATACGTTGCATGCATGCAAATGATGCACAGTTTCTGTGAGTGCAGTCTCTTCAGAAAATGTAGGCCTACATATCCATAGAAGTACGACCAACAAATGTTCTTGGAGCATGCAAAGATAAGCAATTGTAAAACCTGCAGCAGGAATATAGAGAATTAAAACTATATAGAATTGTCAGCTATCCTCATCAACCCTTCTACATAGCCATAAACAGTTGGCTCATGACCCAATCCAGCAAAACAATGAAGCCTATGCTTAACTTTAGATTGTATTCAGGGATTGTCTTTTTACTCTGTCTTTACAGTGCCACAATCCACTGAGTGCCCAATCCTGACAGGAGCCTTTGGATACCACTTTAATATGAGTATTTACTACTACTAATAATAACTGTAAGGATGTGAGTAGTCCCACTGAAACACATGTTTAAGTACCTTGCTGGATCAGGGCCCAGTATTTTATTTTAAACTTTGCTACCAGAGCTGTGGGTGTTTCAGATTTCAATAACAATTTCCTCCTCCCTTATGTCCATCTTCTGTAGATGGACATTGAAAATTTTTTCTCAATGTATGTCAAACAAGGTTTTAAATGGCTATGAACATAAATGACACAATGCAAATGTTTTGAAAGGAACACCTTTAGCTACCATTGACCTTTCGGTATTAACAACTGTTTTCATTTATGCTGTAAGTGATGAGCAAAACTCTCTCTTATCCAAGCATCACAGGGTTAATTTATTTAATAGGCATCTAAGCTTAATTTATCACAAATTTCTATTGTACATCTGCAGCGGAACTGCCCTTTTTAAATTTCCCATGACTCTCATACTCATGAAGTACTGCCGAGTTCTCATTTCTTCAGTATATTGTGTATTGTTGATTTTTATTTTATGCCTGCTGTTTTGCATACAATCCATCTTACTGCAGTTCCGTCAGTGATCTACGAGGCAAATGATTCTACCTGTCAGCTCGCAGTGCCTCACAGATCCACTGCAAATGAACACGTTGGAAGCTGAGCTCAAGCTATGCTCACTTCTGATTTGCTTGTTTCTGAATCAGAGCACTATTCCTGAGCAGTCATATTGTGTGCTGCTCTTTCATTGTGTGGGTCAATAAAACAAAAAGACCATTTTACATTTTAGTTTGCTGCTATGTGGCATGCAGTGCTACAAATAAGAAACATAAAAGCAAAACTATTTTATACATATACTAACAGCAGTGATGCTGTGCTAAATACAACTGAACCACAGAGGTCTGAATTTGTTAGATTTAACCACCAGGGGTTTACATTAAGGGTTAGATTTTGAGAAATGTTTGCATATAGTTAGGGAACAGATGAACCAATATCTTAGATGTATGTATGGCTACCACTGAAGTGAATGTGAGCTATATGTAAATGTACACAGGCACCGTTTGGTCCTCTGTGTGTTTTTGGTATAATACACATAACAGATATGTGCGAGTGTATATGATAAATTCCTATTGAATGTATAGTGGACTCAATTTAGACTGTAAGCCACACCCTTGGTATGAGCTGGCTGAAGCATGAGCATTTCTATGAAGGTATAAGTGTGTACCACCCCAGTATATGTACTGTGACTGCTATTTGTTACATAGAAACAAACAAAACATTAGCAGTTTCTCACATATTCTTGTGACCTGAAACACTTTTGTAATACTGCCGCCTTATGTGGTCAGCTGTTAGTTTTTTATTGACTGATAGTTAATGACTGTGAGCAGTTCACTTGAATCTCTCTTAAAATAGGGAAACCTTGGCACAGGGTAATTCTGATGCTGCAATATATGTTAGAAAACAAAACCCTGGGTGAAATCTTGACTGCCTTGAAGTCAAAGGCAAAATTCCCATTATTCCATGAAGCCAGGAAATCACACCCAGTATTTAAACATATTTCATATTTACGGTAGCATTTCTCTTTTCTTTCATGTTTTGTCAAGGTTACCCCATCATGATTTTAGAGAGAGGTCTAAAAAAAAATGGCACTTTCCTAAATATGTGCACAAGCAAAACACATAATGGAATGGTATGAAGCTTTATTGATATAGGTTGTTGGAACATTTTTGACTAAGTATTTTTGCATCATAATATTCTATTCCATTGAAGCCAAAAGTTTCTGTGGAGACGTATCAATTTCAACAACATTTTCAACAAGAAGTTTTCTGGGGTTTAGGGTGGATTCTGAAGAAACACAGAGAGAGAGAAATCCAAATCAGAAACCAGGTTTTTTCAATCTGAAAACGGATGTTTTTCACACAATTCCATTTTGTTGGGTTCCATTTTGCAGAAAGAAAACAAAACTTCAAAACTGCAAAAGTTGTTGCTAAATGGAATTGTCATTCTCCAGCCAGTGCTATTTATTGGCCTTCATATAGGCTGACTTGCTTAATTCACTGCTGGCTTCACTATCCATAACTTCTGATGATCCAAAAATCATCCCAATAAATCCTTTATATCATGCCACTATACCATGTATTCTCACTCACTGATATATACATTTTGCAGCGATCAGAGAGGATCCAATTTGTTTCAAAAAATTGTCCCTCCTTTTTTTTCTGCTAAGGGACCAAATTGTGTTCTCCATTAAAGCCCGTGAAATCAAAAGCAAAATTTGTCCAATTTTGCAGTCTATCCTTCCAAACTCATAAAAGTGAAGTCTTAGCAAATATTCTCAAGATTGTAACAAAAACAATTATGTCAACAAGACTTTAAGTTGTGATAATTACCAGAAACCCAATGTCTGCCGGATACAGTAACTGGTCACATAATTTATTATACAAATCTTGAATATTTTCTGCCCTATTTTTTTTTATTCTGTTCATGAATAGCAAAAATTTCCTAGAGTTTATTAAGGAGTCAGTCTGTTTCCCTCTGTCACTGAAATGAATCTGTATTTGTTTTACAAAATGGATATTCACCATCTGGTACCCAGATTGATGTAAAGCTAAGCATATTTAATATGCATATTAACATCCATGATTTGCAAGCCTGGAGGGATGTATATTCTAAATAATCATTGATTATTTGCAAGAAATGTATTTAGGAAAAAAAGCTTTGGGAATTAATTTTTTAATTCCCTAATAATAATGGAACCAGTTTATTCAACTGAAGAATAGAGTATGTGACTTCTAAACTATAACAGTGTGGTCCAGTTAAATGTAACATTTGGGCATTGTGCATTTATATATTTTCCAAGCTGATGATGGGATTTAGACACAATATCCCCATTAAAATGTATGGGACTTGTTGATCTAAATCCCTTAGGTATGAAAAGCTTAGCCCAAGTGTATAAGCTTTACAATTTTTACAATGAGCTAACATAATACTGGTAATGCAAGTAATACGTTGTTTGTTACCCTCCCACAAACAGAGTAGAACAAAATAATATATAGCCCTTGTATGTTGAGGGTCACCTTTATATTTCAACCTGCTATGCAGACCAGATGAGAGATAAATCAGAAAAATCTGAGGTAGTTGGGGAAATGATAGAAAACACTGGCACCAGCTCTATGGCTCCCAGTCTCTTTCTACATGATATTCTCAGGATCCTCTCCAGCAATAAAAGCACAGCTGGTTTGTGGCCAGGCTTCCATTAGCTGGCTGCCAGAATCTAGAATGGGAGTCACAGAGTACATAGGAGAAGTCAATGATGGCTCAGGCAATATTGTCGAAAGTTTTTTTGTTTGTTTGTTTTTTACACTGAGTTTAGTCTGCGGGAAGAGGAGGAATATACTAAATAGCATGATGGCTCCTCATCTCTTCCTGTTCCATGGCCACACCTCTTTTTCTCTAACTGCCCATAAGAACGAACATAAGAACAGCCATACTGCGTCAGACCAAAGGTCCATCTAGCCCAGTATCCTGTCTTCCAACAGTGACCAATGCCAGGTGCACCAGAGGGAATGAACAGAACAGGCAATCATGAAGTGACCCATCCCCTGTTGCCCATTCCCAGCTTCTGGCAAACAGGATAGGGACACCATCCATGCCCATCCTGGCAAATAGCCATTGATGGACCTATCCTCCATGAATTTATTGAGTTCTTTTTTGAACTCTGTTATAGTCTTGGCCTTCACAACATCCTCTGGCAAGGAGTTCCACAGGTTGACTATGCGTTGTGTGAAAAATACTTCCTTTTGTTTGTTTTAAACCTGCTGCCAATTAATTTCATTTGATGGCTCCTAGTTCTTGTGTTATGAGAAGGAGTAAATTACACTTCCTTATTTACTTTCTCCACACCAGTCATCATTTTATAGACCTCTATCATATCCCCCCTTAATCATGTCTTTTCCAAGCTCAAAAGTGCCAGTTTTATTAATCTCGCCTCATAAACTTGCTGTTCCATACCCCTAATCATTTTTATTGCCTTTTTCTGAACCTTTTTCAAGTCCAATATATCTTTTTTGAGATGGGGCAACCACATCTGCATACAGTATTCAAGGTGTGGGTGTACCATGGATTTATATAGAGGCAATATGATATTTTCTGTCATATTATTTATCCCTTTTTTAATGATTCCCAACATTCTGTTGGTCTTTTTTGACTGTTGCTGCACATTGAGTGGATGTTTTCAGAGAACTATCCACAATGACTCCAAGATCTCTTTCTTGAGTGGTGACTTATTACTGTTTAGTTTATCAATTTGTTCCAAAACCTCCTATAATGACACCTCAATCTGGGCCAGTTCCTCAGATTTCTCACCTAAAAAGAATGGCTCAGGTTTGGGAATCTTCCTCGCATCCTCAACCGTGAAGACCGATGTAAAGAATTCATTTAGTTTCTCTGCAATGGCCTTATCGTCCTTGAGTGCTCCTTTAGCATCTTGATCGTCCAGTGGCCCCACTGGTTATTTAGCAGGCTTCCTGCTTCTGATGTACTTAAAAAAATTTTTTTGCTATTACTTTTTGAGTCTTTGGCTAGCTGTTCTTCAAATTCTTTTTTGGCCTTCCTAATTACATTTTTACACTTCATTTGCCAGAGTTTATGCTCCTTTCTATTTTTCTCATTAGGATTAACTTCCACTTTTTAAAGGATGCCTTTTTGCCTTTCACTGCTTCTTTTACTTTGTTGTTTACCCATGGTGGCTCTTTTTTTGGTTTTCTTACTATATTTTTTAATTTGGGGGTATACATTGAAGTTGAGCTTCTTTTATGGTATCTTTAAAAAGTTTCCATGCAGCTTGCAGGGATTTTACTTTTGGTGATGTACCTTTTAATTTCTGTTTAACTAACCTCCTTATTTTTGTGTAGTTCCCCTTTCTGAAATTAAATACTACAGTGTTTGGCTGCTGTGGTGTTTTCCCCAGCACTTGGATGTTAAATGTAATTATATTATGGTCACTATTACCAAGCCGTCCATCATTCCGGCAGCTGTCTGTTGCAGGACTGGAGATATCTATGAAGAAAGGAAAAAGTTGCACATAATCATTTTTTCCTCCCATAGTTTTTCCACAGTTTTCTCACTTTGCAGTACAGTTTTCACTTTTTGCCATCAAGTTTCCCACACAGTTAACATAAAGTAGCATGCAATATTAACTTTCCATTGGACTTATTTTCTTATTGTGTATATATTGGAATATTTAGCAATAGGAATGTAGTTTCATTAGTGTCTCAGTTAAATAGAATTAGCTTTTCATAAATGTTTCTCTATTATTTATTAGTATTATGTAGCACCTAGTAGGTACCCATTTATTCCATTTTTTTAAGTGAATTTAATGCATGTGAAATGTGCCGGTGACAATCCTGGGAAATGAAGTATGTAGAACAGGCCCAACATGAGCATGCACAATAATTATTTCCCCACACTGTCCTCATAATGTGATTTAGCGTAGGCCTGATTGGGAGGGATTACTTGTAAGGGCTAGAGGAGAGTTCAGTACTCATGCCATTCAGTCTTTGGCTTCTTTGCATACACGGCCATGAAGAAAGTGTTAGTGCTGATAGACGATTTTGTTCATGTATGTGATTTGTCATCTTTATTTTTAGGTGACTCTTTTAAAAACCTGGAAAATCTTAAAACAGTTTGTAGCTGGGTCAGATGATTGGTGGCCTATTTACAGTGAGTTGGTAGTTTCAGATGTCTGCATCATTAGTATTTTTAATAGAAGTAAATAAATCCACATTCCTTCTTTGTAGATAAGGTCCATTTTTAGACCAGATCAAAAGCCCATCAAAGTCAATGGGAGTCTTGCATTGGACCTTCCTAAAAAGAACCTTGATACTTTAAGAGATACTGAAACAATTGTTAGCATCAGGCTGAAAGGAAGCCAATTCGACACTTTCCTCTTAACAAGGCTCAAAGTATGTGAAAAATGTTTTGAAGCAGACATTAGGCTTCAGAAATTAGGAACTGAGACCTAATTCTTTAGAAAAAAAGTTTTGGTAACCAAAACAACAGTCAGTGAACACAATTTTAAAATTAGAAAACTGAATTCTTCTGGAATAGTGTTTTGTATAGGTTTTAATGGACCCATAATAGTTACAAAGTTGCTTAGTACTTTGTCTTTTCTAATGTCTGAGGTTGCAGTTTGGACCAAGAACATTTTTTGACAAGTTAGTAAATGGTGGTGTTTTTCACAAATCTAATGAAAGGCAAACAAACTAATTCTGCCTCTCCATTTAACTCTTTTATATTTGTCTTACAACAGAAATCCATCCAAGATTGGATATTTTTAACCATATAGGTACATGCTAATAAGTCTATATTTGAAGTATCATTATCTGTTTGCAGCAATCTAACTAATTTTTAGGTTAAAAACCTTTAAGGAACAATTATCATTGGCAGTCTTATCCAGTTAATCTAATGCAACAGTTAAATTCCATAATGGGGCTATCATACTAGGACATGCAAGATTTATTAATCTTTACCACAGTGTCATTTTCTAGAATGACTGAAAAATAAATCTGTTTAGGATGTTGCATGTATGTCTGCAGTCTCCAAAGTTTTAATAAAATTGCTTTCAAAATCTAAATTAATTCTTGTTTTTAATTAAATGAGAAGCTAGAGCTGATTCCCACTGTTATTATAAAGTGTGGAAGTCTGATGTAAGGGTTTTGCTTGCTTTAGATTTAATAAGCATTTGACTTGAGTATAAAGAAGCTGTCAGATCCATGTCTGGTCCAAGATATAAATATACTACACATCTGACTTAAGCAAAAGATTTGAGGATTTTCACAATTCAACAGCTGCGGCATTTCAGGAGGTTTGGGTGTTGTAGGCAACAAGATTTTCACATAGAGAATTTCCTATCTAGGATATGGTATTGAATCCGTCATGGAAAACTGAATCACATCTTTTTTTGGAATCTGAATGATCTCTGAGACTTTACTCAGCTTTAGTAGTAAATCTGCATCCAAATTTAATAATGAAATCATTATCTGACCCACAAGCAGCAACTTATCAACATTCCTGAGTTTATTATTATTAAAAAGAAGGGGACAGCTAATGTCTCTCTAATATGACATTTGAAATGGTCCTTGTTTTGGCACCTGGTATTGGGACCTCGCAAATTGAAAAATGAATGTGATGAATAGCATAGATCTGTGGCCATCTAGCACGGTATAGGGATGCAAAACACAATACCTGTACTCCCTTGCCTCTGATCCCACTTCCAAAACCCTTCCACATACGTAAGTCCCACACTACATCAACTTTTGTAGGATGATAGGGAGTGAGGATGGGGTACTTCCAAGAGGGTAGAGGAAAATCCACTTTCAGAGCATCACCTGTGTGTACAGATCACCAAGGGATGATCCAGGCCATGAGTAATTTTGTTTTGTAGTTTTGGAGGAGAATTATTATACTCATAAATTTGTTATTTCTTCAGAGTGACACCTTGCTAGATGTATAGTATGGTGTAGTTTAAGCTTGAGGTCATTATTTGTCTTTGCTCAATATGCTTCAACCAGGTTTGGGGCTGTCTAATCAAAAGTGTGATCTGTCCCATCTCTCACTCTTTTACACTATTTTTTAGCCACATTGTATAATTTTCTGCTGAGTATGATCTAGTGATGCTTTTTCTCCAATCTGCTATTACTAATATAGGACAAAATATTTTTGTTTGTACATTCGTTTTAGTGGAGGTTTAAGAGGGAAAAATCTCTCTTAACATAATAGGCTAGGTACTTATTATAATAACATAAGAGTTGCCATACTGGGTCAGACCATAGTCCATCTTGCCTAGTATCCTGTCTCCAACAGTGGCCCATATCAGAACTTCAGGACAAGTGTACAGAACATGGCAATTAGGGAGTGATCCACTCCTCTCTTCCACTCTCAGCTTCTGGTAGTCAGAGGTATAGGGTCACCCAGAGCATGGGATTGCTAATAGCCATTGATGAACCTATCCTCCGTGAACTTATCCAGTTCTTTTGAAACAATTATATTTTTGGCCATCACAATATCCCATGGCAACGAGTTCCAGGTCAGTTGTGCATTGTGTGAAAAGTACTTCCTTTGTTTGTATGAAACCCGCTTACTATTAATTTCATAGTGATCCTGGGTTTTTGTATTGGGTGAAAAGGTAAATAACACTTCACTATTCACTTTTTCCACAGCATTCATGATTTTATAGACCTCTATCATATCCCCCAATAGTCATTGCTTTTCTAAGCTGAACTGCTCTAATATTTTTAGTCTTTCCTTGTGTACTAGCCATGCCATACCCTGGATCATCTTTTTTGCCCATCTCTGAACCTTTTGCAGTTCCACTATTTCTTTTTTTCAGAACTGGACACAGTATTTAAGGTGTGGGTGCATCATGGATTTATATAGTGGCATTATGATATCTTCTGTCTTATTTTCCCTCCCATTCCTAATAATTCCTAACATCCTAACAATTCCTGTTAGCCTTTTTGGCTACTGCTGTGCATTGTGTTGAAGTCGTCTGAGAACTGTCCACGGTGACTCCAAGTTCTTTCCTGGTGGTAATAACCCATTTAGAACCCATCATTCAAAAAAAGAATCCCAGCTATACATATACAATGCACATACTTTGAATTTATCAACACTGAATTTCATCTGTCACTTTGTTGCCCAGTCACACAGTTTTGTGAGCGCTTTCTGTAATTCCTCACAGTCTGCTTTGGAGTTAACTATTTTGAGTAATTTTGTATCATCTGCAAACTTTGCCACCTCACCGATTATCCATTTTCCAGGTCATTAATGAATATGTTGAACAGCGCAGGTCCCAGTACAGATCTTTGGGAGACCTTGTTGCTCACCTCTCCACTGTGAAAATTGACCATTTATTCCTACCCTTTTTTTTCTGTTTTTCAACTGCTACTGATCCGCGGCAGCACTTTAACGTGACTCTGTAGTCGCAGCTCCAGCGCCTGGAGAGAGCTCTCCCAGCTCTGTAAAAAGAAAAAACACCTCCGTGAGGGGAATGGCTCCCAGCGCTGGTGCACTGTCTACACTGCCACTTTACAGCACTGAAACTTGCATCACTCAGAGGGTGTTTTTTTACACCCCCGAGCGAGGACAGTTTCAGCGCTGTAAGTGGCAGTGTAGACAAGCCCTTAGTTTCTTTAACAGCCTTTGGTGAGGAACCTCGTCAAAAGCTTTCTGTAAATCCATGTACACTATATCAGCTAGATCACCCTTATCCACATGCTTGTTGATTCCCTCAAAGAATTCTTATAGATTGAGATATGACTTCCCTTTACAAAAATTGTGTTGACTCTTCCCCCAACTAATCATGTTTATGTGTGTATTTGATAATTCTGTTCCTTACTATAGTTTCTATCAATTTGCCTGGTAATGAAGTTAGGCATACTGGAGCCCCTTTTAAAAATTGATGTTTCATTAGCTACCTTCCAGTTATCCGGTACAGAGGCTGGTTACAGTGATACTATAATACTATACTATATACTATACTATAATAAGTAGTTCTGCAATTTCATATCTGAGTTCCTTTAGAACTCTTGGGTGAATACCATATGGTCCTGATGACTTATTACTATTTAGTTTATCAATTTGTTCTAAATGTATTTCAAAGTTTTCCCATAAACTTATATGTTTGTGTGACCAACATGTTGGATCTATAACTAACACCAGCAAATGATGTTTGTGGTGACCTATTTGCCCACCCTCACTTCAGCTGATGTTGAACTAAGGCCTGGTCTACACTATGACTTTAATTCGGATTTAGCAGCGTTAAATCGAATTAACCCTGCACCCGTCCACACAATGAAGCCATTTATTTCGAAATAAAGGGCTCTTAAAATCGATTTCTGTACTCCACCCCGACGAGCGGAGTAGCGCCAAAATCGATATTGTCATTTCGAATTAGGGTTAGTGTGGCCGCAATTCGATGGTATTGGCCTCCGGGAGCTATTCCACAGTGCACCATTGTGACCGCTCTGGACAGCAATCTGAACTCGGATGCACTGGCCAGGTAGACAGGAAAAGCCCCGCAAACATTTGAATTTCATTTCCTGTTTGCCCAGCGTGGAGAGCACAGGTGACCACAGATAGCTCATCAGCACAGGTAACCATGCAGGCCGATAATCGAAAAAGAGCACCAGCATGGACTGTACAGGAGGTACTGGATCTGATCGCTATATGGGGAGAGGATTCAGGGCTAGCAGAACTTCGTTCGAAAAGACGAAATGCCAAAACTTTTGAAAAAATCTCCAAGGGCATGATGGAGAGAGGCCACAATAGGGACTCAGATCAGTGCCGCGTGAAAGTCAAGGAGCTCAGACAAGCCTATCAAAAAACAAAGGAGGCAAACGGTCGCTCTGGGTCAGAGCCGCAGACATGCCGCTTCTACGCCGAGCTGCATGCAGTTCTAGGGGGGGCTGCCACAACTACCCCACCTCTGACCGTGGATTCCGAGGTGGGGATAATCTCATCAGCTTCACCTGAGGATTCTGCGGGCGGGGAAGAGGAGGAGGAGGAGGACGAGCTTGCGGAGAGCACCCAGCACTCCGTTCTCTCCAACAGCCAGGATCTTTTTCTCAGCCTGACTGAAGTACCCTCCCAAGCCAGTATCCAAGACCACGACCCCATGGAAGGGACCTCAGATGAGTTTACCTTTTAAAATATAAAACTTGTTTTAAAAGCAAGCATTTTTTAATGATTACTTTGCCCTGAGGACTTGGGATGCATTCGCGGCCAGTACAGCTACTGGAAAAGTCTGTTAACGTGTCTGGGGATGGAGCGGAAATCCTCCAGGGACATCTCCATGAAGCTCTCCTGGAGGTACTCCAAAAGCCTTGCCACAACGTTTCTGGGCAGTGCAGCCTTATTCTGTCCTCCATGGTAGGACACTTGACCGTGCCATGCTTGCAGCAAGTAATCTGGTATCATTGCATGACAAAGCCTGGCAGCGTATGGTCCCGGTGTTTGCTGGCATTCAAGCAACATCCATTCTTTATCTCGCTGTGTAATCCTCAGGAGAGTGATATCGCTCATGGTAACCTGGTTGAAATACGGGAATTTAATTAAGGGGACAGAGGTGGCCGTTCCTACTGGGCTGTTTGCCTGTGGCTGAAAAGAAATCCTTCCCTGCAGTTAGCCAAGCGCAGGGGGAGGGGGGGAATTGGCCCAGAGCTTTTCACATTTGGCTAGCAGGGATCTTCCCTGATACCAGCCACGCGGTGGGGGGAGGGGTAAAGCGATCATCCCAGAGAATTGGATGGGGGGGGGGTTAGTTTGTTTTCTGCTGCTGAAGGTTAACAGGAAAACCGCAGCACTCAACGGGCTTTGCTTGGTATGTGGGAAAGGAGGGCGCAGAAGCTGAAAGACAATGGCTTACCATGGCCGCATGCAAGCCGAATTCTGTTGCCCGGACCTGCGTCTGTGATCTCTAGCAGCAAAGCCACAGGCACTCAATATTAAGAGGCAAAATGCGACCTTGCACAGAAATCACATGTGCTATGTAATGTGAATAGTGTTGGTCACCGTGAAAGAGTATAAGCATTGTTCTGCAAAATGTATCTTTTAAAAAAATTCTCTCCTTTTTTCCCTCCCTCCAGCAGCTGCAAATTCTTCAAGCCTTCCTCCTCCGTCCCGAAGGCTATCTCAGATAAGGTGTCGGAAAAAGGAGACGCGAGACGAGATGTTCGCAGAAATCATGGAATCCACCCGCAGTGAAAGAGCTCATCTGAATGAGTGGAAGGACATGGTTTCAAAGTATAGGAAAGAAGCCAGTGAACGTGAGGACAGGAGGGACCAATGTGAGGAGAGGAGAGATGCTCGAGATGAGAGGTGGCGGCAGGAAGATCAGAGGAGGCAGGATGCAACGCTGGGGCTGCTGCGTGAGCAAACAGACATGCTCCGGCGTCTGGTGGAGCTTCAGGAATGGCAGCAGGATAACAGAGTGCCGCTACAGCCCCTGTATAGCCCCCTTCCCCCCTCACCATGTTCCATAGCCTCCTCACCCAGATGTGTAAGAACGCGGGGGGGGGGGGGGGGGGGGAGGCTCCGTACACCCTCCCATTCCACCCCAGTGGACAGCCCAAGCAAAAGGCTGTCATTTTTTTAACCTTTTTTTAGTGGCCTTTTCCTTCCTGACGATCCTCCTCCCAAACCCCACCCGGGTTCTCTCCCTCTTTTTATAATCAATTAATAAAGAATAAATGATTTTTAAATGATAGTGACTTTATTTCTTTTGAAAGCAAGCTGGGGGAAGGGGGAGGGTGGGTTCCTTACAGAGAATGAGTCAATAAAGGGGGCGGGTTTTCATGAAGGAGAAACAAACAGAAATTTCACACTGTAGCCTGGCCAGTCATGAAACTGGTTTTCAAAGCTTCTCTGATGCACAGCGCTTCCTGGTGTGCTCTTCTAATCGCCCTGGTGTCTGGCTGCGTGTAATCAGCAGCCAGGCGATTTGCCTCAGCCTCCCACCCCACCATAAAGGTCTCCCCCTTACTTTCACAGAGATTGTGGAGCACACAGCAAGCAGAAATAACAATGGGGATATTGGTTTGGCTGAGGTCTGAGTGACTCAGTAACGATCGCCAGCGACCTTTTAAACAGCCAAATGCACATTCTACCACCATTCTGCACTTGCTCAGCCTGTAATTGAACAGCTCCTGACTCCTGTCCAGGCTGCCTGTGTATGGCTTCATGAGCCATGACATTAAGGGGTAGGCTGGGTCCCCAAGAATAACTATTGGCATTTCAACATCCCCAACGGTTATTTTCTGGTTCGGGAAGTAAGTCCCTTGCTGCAGCCCTTTAAACAGAGTAGTGTTCCTGAAGACGCGGGCATCATGAACCCTTCCCGGCCATCCCACGTTGATGTTGGTGAAACGTCCCTTGTGATCCACAAGTGCTTGCAGCACCATTGAAAAGTACCCCTTGCGGTTTATGTACTGGGTACCCTGGTGCTCCGGTGCCAAGATAGGGATATGGGTGCCATCTATCGCCCCACCACAGTTAGGGAATCCCATTGCAGCAAAGCCATCCACTATGACCTGCACATTTCCCAGAGTCACTACCTTTCGTAGCAGCACCTCAGTGATTGCTTTGGCTACTTGCATCACAGCAGCCCCCACAGTAGAATTGCCCACTCCAAATTGATTCCCGACTGACCGGTAGCTGTCTGGCATTGCAAGCTTCCACAGGGCTATCGCCACTCGCTTCTCAACTGTGAGGGCTGCTCTCATCTTGGTATTCTGGCGTTTCAGGGCAGGGGACAGCAAGTCACAAAGTTCCATGAAAGTGCCCTTACGCATGCGAAAGTTTTGCAGCCACTGGGAATCGTCCCACACCTGCAACACTATGCGGTCCCACCAGTCTGTGCTTGTTTCCCGGGCCCAGAATCGGCGTTCCATGGATAGAACCTGCCCCATTAACAACATGATCTCCAAAGCACCGGGCCCCGCGGTTTGAGAGAATTCTGTGTCCATGTCCTCATCACGCTTGTCGCTGCGCTGCCGCCGCCACCGCCACCGCCGACTCCTCGCCTCGTTTTTCTGGTCCTGGCTCAGCATAAACTGCACGAGAACTCGCGAGGTGTTTACATTGTTCATGACTGCTGTCTTGAGCTGAGCGGGCTCCAGGCTTGCCGTGGTATGGAGTCTGCAGTGTTCACCCAGGAAAAAAGGCGCAAAATGGTTGTCTGCCATTGCTTTCATGGAGGGAGGGGTGAGGCTGTACCCAGAACCACCTGCAACAATGTTTTTTGCCCCATCAGGCACTGGGATCTCAACCCAGAATTCCAATGGGCGGGGGAGACTGCGGGAACTATGGGATAGCTATGGGATAGCTACCCACAGTGCAACGCTCCGGAAATCGACGCTAGCCCCGGTGCATGGACGCACACCACCGAATTAATGTGCTTAGTGTGGCCGCATACATTCGACTTTATACAATCTGTTTCCAAAATTCGAATTATATAAATTCGGATTAATCCCGTAGTGTAGACATACCCTAAATTGTGTTCATTATACTGGTGATCACTAGACATATAGAAACATGTGATTATGTTCCACAGAAAATGGCTCCCTGGTGGAAAGGGTGTGAGGGGTATGCGCATTGTGGGAGATATCTGCCTAGGAGTCATCTTCTATCATTCTCTGAAATTCTGTTTCTTATTTTTCTTTTACGTGCTGTGACTTGCCTATTTCTGTACTGTTTAGAGCTGCATAGAGAATAGCAATTTGCCCTTTAGCTCTGCCTGCTTTTTGGAGTCTTTGCAATTTGTTTTCACACTTGGACATAGATCACTATATTTCTGTTAAAATTGAAGAGCTCTATGAAAATCTCAATTTTGAAGGTCACATTGTTGGAGGAGCTGTTCAAATGATTTTAGGTCTGTAAGAGTTTATCTATTATTTGAATTTATTTCTTTCCCATCTAGCTTTGGTCTTATTTCATTCCCATCTAGCTCTGGCCAAGGAGGAAGTTTGAAGGGTTCAGAAATGTTTACTAGCTGGACTAGAATGTTTTGCCAGCAATTTATTTTAGAGTGCTTTTAAATTAAGGCATTTTTAACCATTTGTTAGTGTGAATTTTGGTTTTGATGTCTGTTAAGGGCACTTTACAGTAGACCCAGATCCTCAGTGGTATTTAGGAGCCTAACTACTGTGGGAGCTAAGCACCTAAATAGCTTTTGAGGATCTTAGTCTTAGGCACTATTTGAAAGTGGGACTTAGACTCTTAAGTCACTTAAGTGTTTTTTGAAATTTTTACCCTCTGTGACTCAGTTCCCCATCTATAAAATGGAGATAACAATACCTCCTTTCTCACTTTGTCTGTCTTACCTTTTTAGATCCTAAGCACTCTTGAGACAGGGACTGGCTCTCCCTATATGGATGTATATATCTAGCCCAGTGGAGTCCAATTTAATTTGAAGCCTCTAGGCACTTCTGTAATATAAATAATTAAGCTTGAAGAGCTGATTGACCTATGTTTATTCATAGATTTTAAGGCCAGAAAGACCATTGTGATTGCCTAGTCTGATCTCTTGTGAATCATAGGCCATAGAACTTCCCCCAAAATAATTCCTACAGCATATCTTTTAGAAAAAATATCCAATCTTGATTGAGAATTGTCAGTAATGGAGAATCCACCACGACCCTTGATAACTTGTTCAAATAGTTAACTATTCTCATTGTTAAAAATGTATGCCTTATTTCCAGTCTGAATTTGTCTAGCTTCAACTCCCAGTCACTGGATTGGGTTATGCCTTTCTATGCTAGATTGAAGAACCCATTATCAAATATTTGTTCTTTTACACTGTAATCAAGTCACCCCGAACCTTCTCTTTGTTAAGCTAAAAAGATCGAGCTCCTTGTGTCTATCACTGTAAGGCAGGTTTTCTAATCCATTAATCATTCTCGTGGCTCTTCTCTGAACCCTCTCCAATATATCAACATCCTTCTTGAATTGTGAACACCAGACCTGGACACAGTATTCCAGCAGAGATCATACCAGAGTAAAAAAAAAAACCTCTCTACACCTACTTGAGATTCCCCTGTTTATGCATCCCCCATGTATTGCATTAGCCCTTCTGGCCACAGCATCATGCTGGGAGCTCATGGTTAACTTATTATCCACCATGACTCCCAAATCCTTTTCAGAGTCACTGCCTCCCAGGAAAAAGTCTGCCATCCTGTAAATTATGGACTCTATTCTTTGTTTCTAGATGCATATATTTACATTTAGCCTTATTCAAACATATATTTGCTTGCACCCAATTTACCAAGCAATCCAGATCAATCGGTATCAGTGACTTGTCCTCTTTATTATTTACCACTCCTCCATTTTTTGTATCATCTGCCAACTTTGTCAGTTTTCTTCCAGGTCATTGATAAAAATATTAAATAGCACAGAGTCAAGAAACAATCCCTGTGGAACCCCATTAGAAACACACCCTTGTTTCCCCATTTATAATAACATTTTGAGTCCTAGCAGTTAACCAGATTTTAATCCACTACACCTGCAGCCATGTGACTCCCATGATGCACCACATTGCTCAGACAGAAAGAAGTCTGCAATGCATCATGGGAGATATAGTCTGGCCATGGATCCCAGCCTATAGGAGAGAATGGAGGCACAAAGTACAACTCCCATGTGGCAATGTATCACAATAGGGAAGTGTGGTTTAATGTAGAACTGACTCAAAAAAGCCCCATTTTGGATCAGTTCAACAATCAAAATATTTTCATTTGAGTCTAACCGACACAAAACAAAATATATTGTTCTGATTTTCACAATGGAAAGTAGAGAATTTTTGGTGAAATCATAATTTTCCTTTGGAAAATTTTGATTTTGTAGAAACTAATTTTCTATCAGATAATCAGGAAAATTCCTGACAAGCACTACTCATTGTCCAATTGGTCTTAAATATTTGCTATTATGTTTTTGTTTTTAATTAATATTGTACTGTGGAGACATTTAACTTTTAAATTAATCACTATTACAGACAAAACATTCAGATTTGTATATAATAGAAGTTATAAAGCAGACAGATGTTGTAAATAAGCAAAATTATGAACTCCGTTATAATCTATAAGCATTATAAAATGCGATCCTAAAATATATTCCACGAATGCAGATACTTGATTGATTGCAGTAGGATTCTGGAAGGGCAAACAGTGGTCCATGCTTACTGATCATGTTGCAGGACTGAAGTCTTTGAGGTTATTGGTAAAATTTTCAAAAGTACGCAAGCAATTTAGGAACCTAAATCCAATTGATTTTCACTGGGATTTAGGTGCTTTTGAAAAATTTACCCTTGGTGTATTGGCTTTGAAATACACTCAGAAGAAGCCAGGGGCCCAAATCCTTAAGGACAGTGGGGACTGGCTTATTTGTTGTAACTTTCACTGGGATTAATTTAAATAAACAATGTTGGAGAAAAGAAACTTCTTACCTATGAAAAGTCTTTTTGGATCCCAGAGAATACACACAAGGACGCTTTGGCAGTTTCATAATATAGTATATTTTGAATCCATTGTTGAGACTATATAACCTAAGCATGTTTCGCTCCAATACAGTAATCCAAATTGGAAAGTCTCCCCTTAAGCAGAGACTGCTCTAATATGCCCAGATTGTATTGGTTTTGGAATACAATTATAGAATACAATTCTATACAATTATAGAAATCAGGATTATGCCAATGCAATTCTATTTACTTATACATTTTACTAATAATGACTATTGAGAGTCCCTCCAATAAACTCCATGTTTGATCTCACTTTTATGTGCAGTAAATCTTTTTCTAAATAGGATCAACAAAAGTTAATTTAATAATTTTACAGAATTTAAAATCTAAAGTTAGTATGGATGAATAAAACCAATTTGGAAACAACAAATTTTGTGCTCTCACCACAGCATTTTGCCATAACAACTGTTATTGGCAAAAAGAGCATTTTGTTTATTTTGAAACTACCGACACTACAGGAGCAATTCTGCTACTCTTGGGTCAACTTATCTGTAAGCCTCTGACATATTTAAAGCTGTTTGTCTGCACTGAATGTTGAGAATGCTACAGCTAAGAATATCTGTAGTATTTAACCCTCTAGGAGAAAACACAGTAGATCTTCTGCAACAGAAAAGGATGTTTGATAACTGGTTAATGTGGATAAGAGAAGACTATCTCTGTATTCTGATCCCAAAGTCTTATGAAAAATGTATCAACTCGTGTGTAAGGGGTATGTGGCAACTTTCAGGTAAGATACAGATCTATAAAAAGCATCAAAAAAGTGAATATTAGATTAAACCAGCAACAAAACAGGCTGCTATGAAAACAGCAGTAATTCTGGAGAACAGGCCTTTCTTTGCATTGAAACACAAAGTACAAGATTATTCTGTGTCTTTTCCTGCTGTGTGCTAGGGACAGAGTGGGAAGTGAGCTGAAAGGCCATTCCAGCACTCCTCTGGTGGCCTTGTAATCTTCTGCTGAATTTGTGTGTGTGACAATCCTCTTGTCTATAGCAGTTGATCATTATAGCAGAATAATCCAGCTAATGGATATCATAGGTGTTAAAGAGGAAAAATACTTGTTAGGTCATATAATCCATTTGCTGCCGTGCACGGTTACTCCCTAGAGTATTTCCTCCAGGGCATTATTCAGTTCATTTTTATATGACCTGAAGTTACCACTCCTTTCTGTATTATTCCACAGCTTATTAGGAAGTTTCCCACCATTATGAACATGTTTCTTGATTTCCCCCCGCCAGATATTTCTTTTTTTAACTTTCTCCCACAACTCAGTTGCAGACCAGAACTCAAAGCAAGCCACTAGCAATGGATAAAGTGGGGTAGTAGTCAGCAGAGAAGAGAGGAATTCTGACCTTTATTTTTCCCCTCTTCAATCCCTGCATGGGGCTATGAACATATTTCTTTCATAGAAGCTACACTCTTTAATTGATTTTATTTCTTACCTGTTGGCAAGAGACATTAAAACAGCTTAGAAAATGAAATTACATTTTAACTAAAGTTTTCTAGCTCTTGCTTCAAAAATATACCTTTAAAAGGAACTTGAAATATTACCTGTTAATTTGATATTCCAGGACTGATAGAAAAATGGGCCCAGATCCTACAAAGATTTATGCATATGCTTAATTTTACATACTATGGGTAGTTTCATTGACTTCCCTGGGGCTACTCACAGTGCATAAAGTTAAGCATGTGCATCAGCAGTTTCTGTAGGATCAGGGCTTTAGTTTGTTCTTTGAACTGCACACACACACACAACACATTTATGTTTCCTATGCTCCCTGTTATATTTGTCACAACAGTATGTTCAGCACAGGCATGTTAGGAAGAAATGTGAACCTAAGATCATTTTTTACAATTTTGAATTGGGATAAAATCTTGATTTACTAAGAATAAGCACTTCAATAAATGGCAATCATATTCTTTTAATGTATTGAGAAAGTACAGTAATTTTGTGACATGGGGCAACCAGGCAAAATGAATATTTTCAAAAATAAAAATCTGCATATATTCATCTTACCACTTTCCATAATATTTTTACTAGGAAATCCATTTGTTATGGCTCTAAATGTAAATACTTTAATGCATTTATCCCCCAGGCTAAGATAATATAGTCATAGCCTGTGTGGAATTTCAATATTTAAACTTTAAAACCTCATTGTCATATCACCAAAGCATATACTTTTCACCCCTTTACTTTAAAGCATCAACATGTACTGAAACTACTTCTATCTAAAGCCTGCTGGTAGAAACTTCTCAAGTAATATCTAATTAAACAAAATTGTTTGTATTAAAGCCCACCCTTATTTGAGATGTTAACTAAACCACACTGCAAGGCCGTGTACCCTCAAAACGTATTAATTGTACATGGTATTTTAAGCCAGAAAGTAGTTAAGGCCCTGATTCAGCAGTCTATCCTTATTCAACAAAACACCTAAGCATTTGCTTATCTTTATGCATGTCATAAACAGACAGTTAAGGGTTAATTCCTCTTTTACCTGTAAAGGGTTAAAAAGTTCACATAGCCTAGCTGACACCTGACCAGAGGAACCAATGGAGGAACAAGATGTTTCAAGAGGAAGGAGGGAAGTTCTTCTTTTGTTCTATTCATTAAGTTCTGTGCCAGAGTAAAAAGATCCAGGAATCAACCAGGGTAGTGAGTATTAGAGAAGGAATGAATTAGCTTATGTTTATTTCCTTTTGTGACTTTTTTTTCCTTTTTGCATAGAGGAATAATCAAATTGGGTTTTCTTTTGTGTAATTAAGGTTTTTGCCCAGGGGAACATCCTCTGTGTTTTGAATCTGTTGTCTGTGAGATTAGCTTACATGCTAATCTCACAGAGGTATTCCTTTCACCCCTTTTCCTTAATTAAGTCTTCTTTTTAAGAACCTGATTGATTTTTCCTTGTTTTAAGATCCAAGGGGTTTGGATCGGCGTTCACCAGGAAATTGCTGGAGAAGTCTCTCAAGGCTACCCAGGGAAGGGTTATAGCACTTGGGAGGGAGATATTTTGGGGGGAAGACAGAGTTCCCAAATGACTCATAAACGGTTGTTTAAATGATTTGGTGGTGGCAGCATACTGATCTAAGCTGGTAATTAAGCTTAGGGGTTCTCATGCAGGTCCCCACATCTGTACCCTAAAGTTCAGAGTGGGGGTGAAACCTATGACAATGCATTTGCAGGATTTAAGCATGTGGTTAAAGTTAAGTTTGTGCTTTACAGCTTTGAATACTGAAAGACTTCAGGTTAAATGCTTTGCTGAGCTGGGACATTTAAAAGACTAATTATGGACACAATCTTTCACATGTGAATCAGGCAAAACTTCATCTGAAGTTAATGAAAATTTTACCTAAATAAGAAAAACATCTGGAGAGCAAGTTCTGGGTCTCTCCTGTAGCCCAGTGGGCCAGCTTACCTCTATTATATTCACTGCTTTGCATCATATTCTGCTTTTTATATTCAGCAATAATGCAAGGAACCTACAGGCTTGTATCCTGTAAGACATTGGCTTCAGCAGTTAGCATGAGGCTTGAGGCCTATGAACTTTGGCATAGATAAACTTAGGTAACACAAAAGTTTTGGGGAACGGGAAGTAGAGTGTAGGAGGGAATTTTGTCCATAATGACATCAGCCAACCACAGAACATGTACTAACACCAGCTTCTGGAAGGTTTTGGATGGAACATCCGACCAAAAGAGTGCCATGGCAACAAACTGATGTATATAATAATGGGGTGAAATCATAAATACACTAACCTATATAGAAGGACATCTTAACATTGGTAAGGGAAGGAAATACAAATAAGGAAGAGGGGAGAAACCTCTATTGAATATGGATTAGACATGATAACGTCAGCGTAACATATTATAAAAGTGGTATTCCAGCCTGGGTGCAGTAGTAGGGAGAGATGTAGCCCTTGGGAGGGGCCAGAATGATGGCCACTGGTGAAGATGAGGAGGGTGACAGTGATGAGGAAGATAATGGCTAACACTTCAGGTTGTTCTGCAAGGGGTGCTATGAGTATGGATGTTCAGATGTACTTTTTGTATTATCTTTATGTGCCTTATTGAGTTAGAGTGTGTGTGACTTTGCTAAATGTATTAATACATTATTTATTCGTAAATATAAGATTTCCTATAGTGTGAATATCAGGGTTGGAAGGGACCTCAGGAGGTCATCTAGTCCAACCCCCTGTCAGATTTTTGCCCCAGATCCCTAAATGGCCCCCTCAAGGATTGAACTCACAATCCTGGGTTTAGCAGGCCAATGTTCAAACCACTGAGTGATCCCTCCCCCCCGTATTGCACCTATGCACATTGGGGTTCCCAACCATATAATAATTTTAATAATACTGGGCCTGATCTTGGGACAAGGAACTGTCAACCATCAAAGTGATAACTATGATTTTTTATTCATAATCTATAGATCAGGCTACACTCTTTCTATAATTTATGTCACAGAGCCTTGCACTAAGAAGTGATATTTTGGCTAATAAAGTTTTTGCACAATGCAGTCAGTTAACACGAAAACAATTCTTAAACTTTAGGCCAAGTTAGGTATTAAAGTTAGGTATGCAAAGTCATATTTATGTATCTAAACAAATTTATTTTTCAGACTCACTGAACAATCACAGCCCCCACAGAGTTGTGAATGCTCAATGCTCTTGAACATGAGGATATGTCTACACAGCCAGTAGCAGCCTGCTGCTGGGAGTCTAAGGGTAAGTTTACACTGCAATAAAGCACTCACGGCTGGCCAGGGCACAGAGACATACCCTTAGACTAATATCCTGACCTTGCAAAGACTCATGTATGTGCCTTACTGTATGCACTGTGAGATGGAGCTTCAATTTAAGCACATAGTAAGTCTTTGTAGGAGCAGCACACTGGGTGTAAGAACATAAAAATGGCCATACTGGATCAGACCAATAGTCCATCAAGCCCAGTAGCCTGTCTTCTGACAGTGGCCAATGCCAGGTGCTTCAGAGGGAATGAACAGAACTGGTGATCATCGAGTGATCCATCCCCTATCGTCCACTCCCAACTTCTGGCAAACAGAGGCTAGGGACACTCAGAGCATGGGGGTCCATCCCTGCCCATCCTGGATAATAACCACTGTTGGACCTTATCCTCTATGAACTTATCTAGTTCTTTTTTGAACCCTGTTACACTTTTGTCCTTCACAATATTCCTGGCAAAGAGTTCCACAGGTTGATTGCTTTGTTTGAAGAAATACTTCCTTTTGTTTGTTTTAAACCTGTTGCCTATTAATTTCATTGGGTGAACCACGGTTCTTGTGTTGAGTGAAGGAGTAAATAACATTTCCTTATTCACTTTCTCCACACCAGTAAAGAATTTATAGACCTCAATCATATCCCCTTTTAGTCCTCTCTTTTCCAAGCTGAAAAGTCCCTGTCTTATTAATGTCTCCTCATACAGAAGCTGTTCCATACTCCTTGTTACTATATAGGCTTGTTTGTCAGCCTGAGACAGAATTATGGGTTTGACCTTTGATACTCTTATATCCTTACTAATATGTGTGAACAAAGATACTGTGCGTGTTGCTTCTACCTGGCCATATGGGTTGTTAGTACAATGGGAAGAGATAAGGGATAGAGCAGTTAAAGTGTTACAGGGCATGGTGGGAGTATAATATATAAGAACACTTTAAGATTGCCTCGACACCTATCTCAAGGCAATGTCAACTAACCAGTTAGGAGGTGCAAGGGGGTTGGGGGAAGGCATAAAACGCACTAAAAGCCAAAAAAAGGTCTGGCCTTGGCCAAAATACAACCTTACTCCTTACCCCTCCCGTGAAATACAAAAAAGGTGGAACGAAGACCCCAGACCCACAACCCAGCAAAAAAACCATGATCATAAGTTGTAAGGGGTGCAGTCAAGGGCGTGTATTGCAGGTATATTTGGGCCTGCTAAGAAGGAGGAGGGGGGAATGGAGAACAGGAACACAGGCAATGATCTGCGGGGTCAGAGCTGGAAAGGGGGACATGGGGTAAATGCTCTACGAAGTCAGAGCTGGAAACAGAACACTAGGAAACAGACTGTGCCAGCATGCAGAGAGCTATGAATATGTTTGCTTAAAAAAAACCCAATAAACATCACATTGCTTGCACTTTGGACTTCTTGTCTTCTGCTTTCTGGCTATTATCCAGGATGGGTAAAGAATGGTGTCCCTAGCCTCTGTTTGTCAGAGGGTGGAGATGGATGGCAGGAGAGAAATCACTTGATCATTACCTGTTAGGTTCACTCCCTCTGGGGCACCTGGTATTGGCAACTGTCGGTAGACAGGATACTGGGCTGGGTGGACCTTTGTTCTGACCCAGTATGGCCATTCTTATGTTCTTATGTCTGCGTGACAAAGAACCAGGGGAGAGGGTGAAGGGAAAGCCCTCTAATACTCTGAATAATATATGTTTTTTGAGATGAGGCGACCAAATCTGCATGAAGTATTCTATATAAATCCATGGTACACCCACATCTTGAAGTATTATGATATTTTCTGTCTTATTACACTAGTCTACAATTTTTGAGAAGTCGTCTGCTTCAGAGATAAAATATGCTATTTATTATGTATTTTGATGTGCTGAATTCAAATATGACAATTAAAACAACTGATTGGCTACTGTTTCTAAGATATTTAAGTTTTTACATTTTATGTCTATGTATATTGTGTAGATAGTAGAGTTTTAATCATAAATTGTAAACCTAGGTCTTTTCATGTGTTTATGGTTGCTTTACATGATAATATTTCACCTGTCCTGTTTATGGAACACTTTAGAAATCAGCAAAAGGGGTATATAAATAAAATTTATTATGAAACAAAAGGCAAAAAACTATTCTGTACATAGTTTAGTCCTATTCAGTGTCTACTCGGCACTTCTTGGCTTGTCTCTTGTATTCATTAAATGGAGCATCACTTGTCACTGTCCAGCAATAGTCTGCAAGCATTGACGGGCTTCATTTGCCCTGATAGCGTTTCTCCATTGTTGCAATGTCCTGGTGAAATCATTCGCCGTGCTCGTCGCTCACTGCTCCGCAGTTCGGTGGAAAAAAATCTAGATGAGAGGGCAAAAAATGTATCTTTAGTGACATGTTGCAACCAAGGCTTTTGTATGCCTTGAGGATAGGGTGACCAGATATCCCGATTTTATAGGGACAGTCCCGATATTTGGGGCTTTTTCTTATATAGGTGCCAATTACCCCCCACCCCGTCCCGATTTTTCACACTTGCTATCTGGTCACCTTACTTGAGGAGGTTTTCCACCAACAACCTGTAGTTGTCTGCCTTGTTGTTTCTGAGAAAATTTATTGCCATTAACTGGAAGGCTTTCCATGCCGTCTTTTCCTTGCCACACAGTGCATGGTCAAATGCATCATCTCGAAGAAGTTCACGAATCTGAGGACCAACAAAGACACCTTCCTTTATCTTAGCTTCACTTAACCTTGGAAATTTTCCACGGAGGTACTTGAAAGCTGCTTGTGTTTTGTCAATGGCCTTGACAAAGTTCTTCATCAGACCCAGCTTGATGTGTAAGGGTGGTAACAAAATCTTCCTTGATTTAACAAGTGGTGGATGCTGAACACTTTTCCTCCCAGGCTCCAATGACTGTCGGAGTGGCCAATCTTTCTTGATGTAGTGGGAATCTCTTGCACGACTATCCCATTCGCAGAGAAAACAGCAGTACTTTGTGTATCCAGTCTACAGACCAAGCAAGAGAGCAACAACCTTCAAATTGCCACAAAGCTGCCACTGATGTTGGTCATAATTTATGCACCTCAAAAGTTGTTTCATGTTGTCATAGGTTTCCTTCATATGGACCGCATGACCAACTGGAATTGATTGCAAAACATTGCCATTATGCAGTAAAACAGCTTTAAGACTCGTCTTCGATGAATCAATGAACAGTCTCCACTCATCTGGATCGTGAACGATGTTGAGGGCTGCCATCACACCATCGATGTTGTTGCAGGCTACAAGATCACCTTCCATGAAGAAGAATGGGACAAGATCCTTTTGACGGTCACGGAACATGGAAACCCTAACATCCCCTGCCAGGAGATTCCACTGCTGTAGTCTGGAGCCCAACAGCTCTGCCTTACTCTTAGGTAGTTCCAAATCCCTGACGAGGTCATTCAGTTCACCTTGTGTTATGAGGTGTGGTTCAGAGGAGGAGGATGGGAGAAAATGTGGGTCCTGTGACATTGATGGTTCAGGACCAGAAGTTTCATCCTCTTCCTCTTCCTCGTCTGACTCAAGTGAGAATGATTCTGGTGCATCAGGAACCAGCAGTCCTTCTCCGTGGGGTACTGGGCGTATAGCTGATGGAATGTTTGGATAATGTACAGTCCACTTTTTCTTCTTTGACACATCTTTCCCAACTGGAGGCACCATGCAGAAGTAACAATTGCTGGTATGATCTGTTGGCTCTCTCCAAATCATTGGCACTGCAAAAGGCATAGATTTCCTTTTCCTGCTCAACCACTGGTGAAGATTTGTTGCACAAGTGTTGCAGCATATGTGTGGGCCCACCTCTTGTCCTGATCTCCAATTTTGCAGCCAAAATAAAGGTGATAGGCTTTCTTAACCATAGTGGTTATACTGCGTTTTTGTGATGCAAAAGTCACTTCACCACAAACATAGCAGAAGTTATCTGCACTGTTCACACAAGTACGAGGCATCTCTGCTCACTTTGGCTAAACAGAAATGTGTCCCTTTGCAAAATCAAACACTGACAAATAAGAGAGCGTGACACTGTATGATTTCTAGAGCTGATATAGGGCAATTTGTTCAGCAGAGTGATGTAAGCTTCGTTATGATTGCATCATCCATGACTTCTAGGAATAACATGATGCAATTCATATCATGTATGATGCAATACCAGCTTCAGATTCCATCATTCATTGTTTTGCCTAAAAAGCAAGTACTGTCCAAACCCAGTCATAGATTTATTCATAGATCCAGTCAAAGATGTATTTTAGTCATTTCTGGTTTAAATTGAGATCCCTTCCCTTTATAACTCACTTATCCTCCGCCATTCCCAAGTCAAGGGTCGTACATACTGACTCAATAGCATATCTTGAAAACTAGAGCCAATTAACAATTTTAAGCATCATTTTCGTTCTCAGTGACCCAGAATTAGTAAAGTTTGACTACATTTATTTCAGAAGCATTTTGGCTGTAGAGCAGTGTTATCTATCACTTTCCTAACGGTATCCGAACACTGCTAGCTTTTTAACTGCTGCTGCACACCGAGTGGATGTTTTCAGAGAATTTTCCACAATGACTCCAAGATCTTTCTTCAGTGGTAACAAATAATTTAGACCTCATCATTTTGTATGTATAGTTGGGATTAGGTTTTCCAATGTGCATTACTTTGCATTTATCAATATTGATTTCATCTGCCATTTTGTTGCCCAGTCACCCAGTTGTGTGAGATCCATTTGTAATTCTTCACAGTCTGCTTTGAACTTAATTGTCTTGAGTAATTTTGTATTGTCTGCAAAGTTTGTCACCTCACTTTTTACCCCATTGTCCAGATCATTTATAAATATGTTGAACAGCACAGGTCCAAGTACAGACCCCTGAGGGACACCACTATTTATCTCTCCCCATTCTGAAAACTGACCATTTATTCCTACCCTTTGTTTCCTATATTGTAACCAGTTACTGATCCAGGACAGGACCTTCCTTCTTATCCCATGACTGTTTACTTTGCTTAAGAGTATTTGGTGAGAGTTCTTGTCAAAGGCTTTCTGAAGTCCAAGAGCACTATATCCATTGGATCACCTCTGTCCACATGTTTCTTCATCCCCATAAAGAATTCAAATTGATTGGTGAGGCATGATTTCCCTTTACAAAAACCATGTTGACTCTTTCCCAACAAATCATATTTATCTCTGTCTGATCATGCTGTTCTTTACTATAGTTTCAACTAGTGTTGCCAGGTACTGAAGTTAGTCTTACTGGCCTGTAATTGGGATTGTCTGTGGAGTCTTTTTTTAAAAATTGGCATCACATTATCTATCCTCCAGTCATCTGGTACAGAAGCTGATTTAAATGATATGTTATATACCACAGTTAGTATTTCTGTAATTTAATATTTGAATTCCCCCAGAACTCTTCAGTGAATACCATCTGGTTCTGGGGACTTATTTCATCCACAGCCTCCTCTAATGACATCTCAATCTGGGACAGTTCCTCAGATTTGTCACCTATAAAGAATGGCTCAGGTGTGGGAATCTCCCTCACAGTCTTTATAGTGAAGACAGATGCAAAGAATTCATTTAGTTTTTCTGCCTTATCTTCCTTAAGAGCACCTTTTGTACCTCGATTGTCCAGTGGCCCCACTCATGATTTAGCCTTCCTGAATCTGATGTACTTAAAAAAATGTGCTGTTAGTTTTTGAATCTTTGGATAGTTGTTCTTCAAATTCTTTTGGCCTCCCTAATTATACTTTTATACTTGCCAGAGTTTATTCTCCTTTCTATTATCTCAGTAGGATTTAACTTCCAATTTTTAAAGGATGCCTTTTTACCTCTAACCACCTGTTTTACTTTGTTGTTTAGCCATTGTGGCATTTTTTTTGTCCTCCTACGTTGTTTTTTTTAATTTGGAGTATACATTTAATTTGAGCCTCTATTATGGTGTTTTTATAATGTTTTCATGCAACTTGCACGTTTCACTTTGGGGACTGTACCTTTTAATTTCTGTTTAACTAACTTCCTCATTTTTGTGTAGTTCCCCTTTCTGAAATTAAATGCTACCATGGGACTTCTTTGTTGTTATCCCTCCCCCCCTCCCCACAGGGATGTTAACTTTTATTATATTACAGTTACTATTAACAAGTAGTTCAGCCATATACACCATTTGGACCAGATCTTGTGCTCCACTTTTAAATTGAGAATTGCCTCTCCTCTTGTGGGTTCCAGGACTAGCTGCTCCAAGAAGTGTAGTCATTTATGGTGTCAAGAAACTTTATCTCTGCATCCCGTCCTGAGGTGACATGTATCCAATCAACATGGGGATAATTGAAATCCCCCATTATTATTATTTTTTAATTTTTATAGGCTCTCTAATCTCCCTGAACATTTCAGTCACTATCACCATCTTGGTCAGGTGGTTGGTAGTACTGCTATATTCTTATTATTCACACATGGAATTTTTATCCATAGAGATTCTATAGTAGTTTGGTTCATTTAAGATTTTTACTATATATTTGACTCTGCTTTCTTTCTCATTTAGTGCTACTCCCCCACCAGCATGACCTATTCTGTCATTTCTATATATTTTGTACCCAGGTATTTCCATGTCCCACCGATTATCATTCCACCAAGTTTCTATGATGCCTATTATATCAATATCCTCACTTAATACCAGGCACTCAAGTTCACGCATCTTAGACTTCTAGCATTTGTATATAAGCTAGTATAACCATGAGTCCCATTTTGGCCGGGACAGTTCCCTTTTTAAACCCTGTGTTGCACATCCTGACTTTTTTGGCAAAACTGGGCATTTGTCCTGTTTGCTCTTGCCAGCTGATTATCACTTGGCAAGAGCAAACAGGACAAATGCCTAGTTGTGCCAAAAAAAGTGGGACTTGGGCCCTGGAGGGGTATGGAGGAATGCTCAGGGTGGGGAGTGGTGATGCCAGGGATTGTGTGGCAGGGCTCTGGCTGTCAGCCTCAGCTCCACGCAGCGGGGCTCGGACCAGCCCCACAGGGGAAGGGGGGAAGTGCTTGAACCAGCCCAGTGCAGAGGGAGGGTGGGCTGTCACCCCCAGCCTTGGGAAATATGATCACCCTAATATAAGCACTTATACATGTTGTCACTTTTTAGTTGTCTGCCATTATGTGATATAATTGAATAGGACTCTTTTTTTCATTTGATTTTTCTCATCAGATCCTACCTGTACTTTATCATTTTCCATCCTCTTCTCTTCTCTAGGAGATAGAGAATCCCCATTAATAGATCCTCCCCAAGGGATGTCTCTTTTCAAACTGTGTGTGTGCCTCTGCACATGTTGGCTTTCCCCCAGCCCTTAGTTTAAAAACTACTCTACAACCTTTTTAATTTTACCTGCAACTAACTGCTGTTGAAGGGACTGAAGCATTCACAACAAAGAGATAATTTAGACTGCTAACTTCAGTGATCTGAAGTTAGCAGTCTAAATTATAGATCTGAAATTGTAGGGTGGGATTTTGCAAAAGTGCCTATGTGACATTAGAGCCCAAGATTTGTGTCATTTAGATTCTTTTGTAAATTCCACCCATAGTCCATTGACTATTAAATCAAGAGACAAAATGTGTATTAACTCTAATAATGAATAGAGTTATTTTTATTCTAAATTATTGAATTTCTATGAGTTCAGCAGTTACATATACTGTGCTATACATATATGTGCAGAGCAATCTCAGGTATTTAATGAAAGGAGAAGTTCCCCAGTTTTGTTTAGCATGGATTTTTCAGCATTCATAACTGTTCATTACAGTTCAGTACATCTACAAACTGCGTAATCATAAACTGCAATTGTCTAGAGTCAACTGCCTGCACCAGTGGAGCCCACAACTCAGGTTAGGATTAGTCCATTAGGGAGGGCAAGCAATGTTTCACACACCTGTCTTTCTTCTGTTGGGTGCTGCTAATGGGACCTTTTACTTGTGGAGCCAGTATAGTCCCTGCAGGGCAGGGAAAGGGGAGCATTCAAAGAAATGGCTCAAAGATATTGTTCAGTTGTGTCATTATGCTGTCATTAGGCAGATGTCCTAGGATGGAGTCACTTGCTTGTTAGATGCCAAAGAATGTTGGGAGATTATTATGCAGTGCCATATGGTGGTAAGGAAGGTAGGGTAAAACTTTAAGCCCGTGAATGACCTAATACACAAATGGGTGGCTGTGTATGGGTCTAGCAAATAGTATCTGTCAGCCATTGCTTGTCTAGCAGCACTTCTACACCTGTAGTGTAGATTTAAAAGATTAAATAAGATTATTTTGTTTAACAAAGAAGAACGTTAAGGGGTGACTTAATTTCAGTCTATAAGTACTTAATTGGGGAACAAATATTTAATAATGGGCCCCTCAATCTAGCAGAGAAAGGTGTAACACAATCCAATGGCTGGAGGTTGAAGCTAGATTAATTCAAACTGGAAATAACGTATATGAGATGAGAGTAATTAACCATTGGAACAATATATCAAAGGTCATGGTGGATTCTTCATCGCTGACAATTTTAAGATCAAGACAGGATGTTTTCCTAAAAGATATGTTGCAGGAAGTTCTATGGCCTGTGATATACAAGAAGTCAGAGTAGATGACCATAATGGTCGCTTCTGGCCTTCATATCTAGAAATCCTGAAGTAAAAGGCAGCTGATGTAAAGCTTTCTTAGTTTGTAAGTGAACATCTGAATTTGGGCTCCTAAAATATCTCACTGAAGATTTATTTGTTTAAGTAAAGATTAAAGAACGCACACAACTAGAGAGAGGTGACTGTGCCTTTAAAATATTGCTGAATTTAACTCTTAGCACATAATAATTTTCTCTCGGAAAGTATGCAAACAAGCCAGTGCAAAGGAGTGTGTGACACCCATTACTGTGGGTGCTGGGAAATCAGAAGCAGAAGAAGTTTTGGAAGTGATTTCAAGTGATGCAGGAAGAAGCAGTTTTGATTTCTGAGGTCCCCCACATCCAAAGTTTGCAAGTGATACATCCATAATCAAAACAAGCTGATCAGGAGTAAAGGAAAACACTGCATTTCAAATCAGAAAAAAAAAAATTAAAATATCGTGCTTAATTTATAGCTCACATTTTTAACCACATTTACACTTAAAAGGAGTGTGGTTTCTAATTCTGATGACATGGCCAACTGTTCTGTCTCATGTGGTTGCATGCATTGCTTTTCCTTGGTATAGGCAGCATGCAAAGCAATGCAATTTTTCACAGCCTGCCATTGCTAATCCTTCACAGGAGCAATCCTTTATGCAACTGCTTTGGCAACAACAGCAAAAAAGATTTTGAATAGCTCTTCCAGCATAGCAATGCGATGAATAAGGGGACAATGGATTGTATGTTCCTGCAACCCCTGAGATGATCATCATGATGACCACAACTGTTTTCAAAACTCTACAGAACGAATGTTCGGAAAAGAAAAAAATCTGTCCTATCGTCCTCGCTCCAGTGGAAGCTGTATATATTGTATAAGGCAAATAGCACATCTGGCAGCTGGCAAATATCTTCCACTTTCTAATTATGTGTATTTTAACTAACAGGAAAAGACTGATTGCAGCACATACTCCTAACTAAGTGAATTTTAAAATAAATGTTAATGTGTGGACCTCAAAAAAGCTGAGAAGACTGATTTGGTATGGGTAACACCCCCCATCTGCAAGATACATTCACATTTTATCTGCTGAATCTAAATCTCTTGGCTATGCAAAACTGGATTTGCAAATCTCACAGGACTAGCCTCTTTCATAAGAAGAATCTTAACACTTTCCAGGTAAGGATGAACCTGAAAAAAACAGGGTTTTTTTAAAAACGAATGTACTGGTGTGCAGAATAAGGTAGTTATATGTAGTACTCTTTACAAATACGATATGCCTCTCAGGTTATCTGTGTAACATTATTCTGCCTGAATGCATAAAGTTATATCAAAGGGGTTTTTAAAAGAATCCACATGAAAGGCAAAACTTTGACACAGAAGAGTCTTGAGAAGACAATGGGGAAGGTGATTATTAGGGAACAGGCCCTGCCTGGCTCCAACCAGGGTAAGAATTGTTAACTCTTTCCAAGACTAAGCCTAGGATAAAAAGCAACAGAGAGTCCTGTGGCACCTTTAAGACTAACAGATGTATTGGAGCATAAGCTTTCGTGGGTGAATGCCCACTTCGTCGGATGCAAGCTTATGCTCCAATACATCTGTTAGTCTTAAAGGTGCCACAGGACTCTCTGTTGCTTTTTACAGATCCAGACTAACAGGGCTACCCCTCTGATACTTGACACCTAGGATAAAAGGTGATCCTAAACTTTAAAGATGAAGTCCTCAGGAAAGAGTGAGGACTGCCCAGGAAGTGAGAGCCAACAGGCATGCAAGGAGACATAAAGATATATCTACAATGCAGCTAGGTGCAAGCTAGCTTGCTAAAAAGAGCAGTGTGGATATTGTGGCACAGGGAGAGGCTCAGGCTAGTCATCTGAGCTGAATCCCATCCTACCACCTTGGTCAGAGCGTGGTTGGCTAGCCCAAGCCACTGCCACAACATAAACACAGCTATTTTTAGTGCACTAGTGCGAGCCTCACTAGTGCAAGTCTGTCTACCTGAGCTGGGAGGCTCACTCCCATCTGCAGTGTAGATATAACCAGAAAAAATGTGCTGCAAGTAGCCGAAAGCACAGCTTGCCCAGTAACTCTGAGAATAGGTAATAGTCTTTTAAGTGCACAATAAAAGCATTTATTCAGGTTTGATTTGAGTCTGGGGCCAAAACGTCTGAACTGGTTCTCATGTTTCTGGGGTGGTTCCATTACTAATATGAAACTAGGTAAGGCTGACTCCAGATAAAATAATAGACCACATAATGTAAATATAATAAATTTAATAGCAAGCCAAAATGTATTCACTCAAACTGAATCAGTTATTAATAAAACATCTTCAAAACCAGCTTCCATTTACGTATCATTTCTCCCTTCTCTTTTTTCATGTTTTCCGCTAAGTCTACTCTGAAACCTAGAGCTGAATTAGTCTCTTATTATTTTCTTTTTGGCTTGATGGTGCAACCTTTTCTTGCCCTGGTGAGCCTTTACTCACATGAGTTGTCCCCATTCAATCAATATTGAAAACAACCATTAATCCCATTGAAACCAGTATTTTTAGAAAGCAATGAATAGGCCAAGATTTTCAAAAATAGAAGCCTAAAATAGGTGTCCTAAACCCATGTTTAGTCATTTAAATAAGCAGTTTGACTTTTAAAAGTGCAGAGCAGCCTGCAGCTCACATTGACCACATTGGTCCTCTGGAAAATCAGACCATTTACTTAGGTGACTAGCTATGGATTTAGGATAACTTTAGGCTGCCAGAGGCACATTCCTTGGTGGTGTGAACTGGAGCAGTCCCACTGAGGACAAGAAAGACTACAGCAAATCTTGACCAGTATGTTTCAAGTCCTAGAACTTTAACTGATGAACGGCTTGATTGTGTAAGTGTTGTTACTCACAGTGATGTTGTGTCCACAAGACTAGGGCAGGTCTACACTACCACTTATGTCGATATAACTTACATCACTCAGGGGTGTGAAAAAGCCACCCCCCTGAGCGACACAAGTTACAACGACCTAACTGCCGACATAGCTTCCACCTCTTGCAGAAGTGGAATAATTATGCCAATGGGAGAGCTCTCTCCCATCAACGTAGAGCATCTTCACCAGACGCACTACAGCGGTGCAGCTCCTTTAATGCAGCTATGCTGATTTAGCGCTTCTAGTGTAGACTAGCCTTAATTGTATGAGAAAGGTCTGCCCAGACCTTTAGTAAGATGCAGTATGTATAATTCAATGTCCATTTTTTAAGAATGTGGGTTTCTTTTCATTAGTGGTAGATATTCTGCTCCTGAGAGATACCGAGCAGCCTCAACACCTATGTCAACACGTAGCAAATGTCAGGCTCAGGCTATTGGCCAATCACAATGGCTCCAGTAGAACTAAAATTATTCTCATATGGTATGTTCAAATTAGGGTTTTTGATCATTATAATTCTGGTGCTGGGTGTAGCCTTGCCCTAGTTTTTGTTTGTCTGGATCATCATTTTTCACAATATAATTCTCCCCTTCAGATGAGCCTTCATTACTTGAGTTTCCAGAATAGATTCCTCTCGCCCTATACTTTTTTTTTTTAACCTTATCTTGGGATATAGGCAGACACTTGCCACTTCAACTTCTTCACATTCTTCATGCTAATTCACCACAGTTTCCTCTCTTATCCATGTGTTCTTCCCTTCCTTATTATTTTTGGCAGTACATTATTCACTGTCTGCAGTTGATCCACTTTTGAGAAATTAGTTATGAATCCTGCCTGCTCTAATGGCTCATCGAAGTCCAGAGGTCCCTGCAGTCTGGTCAGCAGCACTTCTGTGAAAACCATGTGTAACATTGGCAAAAGGCCTTGAGATAATTCATGTCTCCTTTCTTTTTGATTAATAGCAGTATTGCAGTGTCCTGACTTGATCACACCGTATTCTTCTGGCCTATTGTAAAAACTAAACGAAAAGAAAAAGGCAATCTGTCTCTGTACCATTGCTCCACCATTTAAGAATATATCATGGGTAACTCCATATTCTCTTGGTTTGCACTTTTTGTGTTCATTACTAGTCAATACAGGAATTTCATAATATAGGATTTTGAATAAGTTATAGCACTATAAAGTCACAAATTTTCCTATAAATTGTTCTCTCACCTCCTCCCTCCACCTCCATCCCCCCAGTTTTACATGGTTGTAGTTCAGTCTAGCTAACAGTTAGGATTAGAGCTGGGAAAACTCATTTTACCTTATTTCAAACACACACTATTCTCAACTGGGTTTGCAAGTTCACTATTTAGGTTTCTCTAAATTATTCTGGGGGCCATGATAGCCCCCATCCAACTTCAGGATGGGGAGGATAAGAAAGGTAACATGAACCCACTTTACTTCTGTGCTATCTCCTTACCTGTACCAAGCATAAGAAGCTGAGGAGTTAGAACACATAAGTGCTCTAGGAGTTAATGATGTCTGATATCTATTCTTTTTTCTAATGTCTGTAGTGTTTGGTGGGCATGGTATCAAATTCACATAACAGATATTTGTGTGAAATACAAAATCCTTATCGCTGGTGGTCAAAATGATTCATCTTTGTCAAATGTGTGGTTATATTACTCTCAGCTAGGGTCCTGTGTTCAACAAAATTCCATCCTTTGAAGGAGCACGTTTTGACTAGAGATTTAGCACTTTGTTAGTCTGCCTGAATTCTTCAGCATCCGAAATAGCAATATTTGTATGCCACAGTTTTTCCCTTGCCTGAAGTGTTTATTAATTCCACTGGAAACTGATATAAGTTGCCTTTTATATATGAAAACATATCAGGTTGCCTAATGGATAAATAAGAAGCTTTAAATAATTGTGATGTCTTTTGAGAATGCAGTATTTTGAAATTCCATGAAGATACCTTTCTCAGGATTATTTATTACTATTTAATCACCTTCACACAAGCTACACAAGACTCAGATAATTGGACCTGAGGCTAAAATACCCCAAACTACACATTTTCCGGGGAGAATCTTATCTCTGTTCCAGAATAGCATTATGCCACTCATCTGAGTTCAATCTTGTCTCTTTTGTAGGTCCCCAACATTCTATCAGGTCAATGGGGTATTCAGCATCATTATTAATACATTTCAGGAGTTCCATTAAGATTACCAGATATTATATGCACATATAGAAGAAAAGATGTCCTAAAAATAATTCAGCAACATACAGTACACCATAAATAAATTAAAACATATAGGTGCAAACATCAAAGATGCAACTGAAGATTTAAACAGCTGAAAAGCTTTGTGAAACTTTTTTTTTTTTTTTTTTAAGAAAAGACTTAAAACATGAAAAGCACTTGGCAGGGCAGAAGAGGTAAGCAGTGTCATAAGCACTGGCCTCATACAAATATTTGTGGAGCTCACACTAAGTGGGGGGAAAATGAACTCCCATGTATTCCCATTTCCTTTCTCCCTTCTCTTTCATTGCACACTATCCCCTTTTCACTGGGCTTCCCATCTCTCTTTCTTTTCCCTCTGCTGAAACAAGGAGCTTGCCCATTACTCACCCTCTGCCTACAGATAGTGTTCCTGACAGTGGAGTCTTGAGGTGAACTCCTGGCCCTACTGAAGTCAGTGGAAATTTTGCCATTGACTTCAACAGGATTTCACCCCTTCAGGCACAAACCTTTCTGTCTGACCTTCCCCTGGTGTTGACTCCCAGAACACATCATCTATGCCTAGTTAACTCAAACTCCAGGGATGAGCTCCTGCAGTGCACACGTCTTCTGGCCAGCTGACAACTTCTTGCAGTTGAATTCACTCCATTCATGATGTTGCTCTGAAACCTGACATCCAGCTTTTGCCTAAGGTTTTCACTGGAAAAAGAGGAATGTATAATATCAATGAGGGGGAAAGGATAGAGATGAAACAGGAGGCAGGTTTAGCAGGCACAACAGGTCAGCCTTTCAGAGGAAATGGATCCATGTATATTTTAAAACTTTTGGCAGGGTTTTTTTTTTGGGGGGGGGGGAGGAGAGTTGTTTGTTGCTTTGGGGGGGGGGGGGGTAGAGAGGAGGCCCATAGTTATTCTCTTATCCTTCCATAATGTGTTATTAAAACTTGGTATTGATTTAAAATTTCTGTTATCAAAGAATGCAAATGGTATTATTGTTGTAGACAGGGTGTTTTCCAAGATAAGATTTGTTTATATATGTATAAGACCAAACTCCTTTATGTGTACATCCTGGGGCACAAGCAGGTGATACATGCACATAGGCTTTCCAAAGGGCAGGGCTAGATATGTTTATACCATAGTATTATTGCTTGCAAATGGGAAGGCATGTCTTTATGGACAAGTGAATGTCATCTATTTTCAGAACAGAGCACAATGAATTCAGGCTCTTTTTGCATGACTGTGATTTAAGAGTAGTTTTGGCAAGTGTGAGCCGGAGGCACAGGGAAAGAAAGTTTCCAGTCACTGCTGCACTGCCTGCTGCATCAGTCAGCCACTCCTACTCAAACACACACCAGCTTCATTTGTGATTGTCTGGGGAAACGACAAGCTTTGTGACTAGATCCGCGCCACTGCTAAGGTTTCTTTATGCTTCCACTATGGCAAAAGAATTACATTAAGCCTATACTTAAAGCACTTTGTCTTAACTTACACCAGTTTGGCCTCAACTAGACTCAGGATTAGGTGAGAGGGAAATATGTTAAACTTTGCCTCTTCTTCCCTTAACTGGGTTGAGCGGGATACTGGAGCAGCTGAAGCCTGAGTCCTTGCTGTTTGGGTCATGGTGTCACACAGGGTTGTGGCATAAGAATAGGGTGAAAATGTGGGTCTGGGAGGAGGTGGCAAGGAACAAGAAGTAATATCATATCTATTTGGCCTGATGTGGATCCAAGAAATGAGGCAGGCATGAGAGCTGGGGCAAAAGAAGGGAGGACTATTGCGGACACTACTGGAGTCCTCCTTCATCTGGAATATTTTAACACTGACCTATGTTGGGTGTGCAGCAGTCACTAGCATAAGTTAGTGGTTCATTTGTATATGTTACTGTCACATTTGGAGCATAGCCATGCTTCCCTGTGTGTATGGCTAAGTAGCACATTTCTTGAAAATTTTATAAGACCAAAATGTGTGCATGCCCAGATCTTGGATACACTTGTGTTAGGCCTAATTTTCATAGGTTTAAACATACCACAGGCTAGGTAAGAAGCCATCATTCTGGCCAGCAGCACACAGAAGTGTGTGCCTCCAGGCATTTTCACATGTACATGTTCTTAGATCACTGAAACTTTATCCTAGCAGGTTGTCTGTTTTGACTTTTGGAATTTAGTTGGCTAAAGCATAGCTGAGCTATTAACAACAAGGAATCTTTTTTGAAAGTGATCAGTCAGCATGGAGATAAAAATGCACTAAAAGTGGAACTAAAAGGTAAGCATATTACAGAGGGGTCTTTTTTTAATAGCTTATTCCCTGGAGTTTTCTAATGTACCTATGTAATGGCTTTGAATCATGATAAGAGAAAAAGTGTCTGTCTGTTGTCAATTTAAAAGAAATGTTAAGAAGAGTTAGCAAGAGGTAGCTCTTTTGTTGTTGTTGGGTTATTTACAAAGGGTGGGAGAAAGGTGCACAGACGAGATCCTTGTTCCTGAGCCTGACAGAAAAGGGCTGTCTTTGTTATTCTGATTAGCTGAAATCATTATCTGTGCATGCTACAAATTTTCAGCTGCTGTGAGATCATTACTAATGTTGATATTTTATGGCATCTAACCTGCTGACTTCAACCCTGCTTGTCGAAAAGTTTAGGGATAGCTAAACACTCTATTTATGGGAAGGATAATGTGCAATTATACCATTCATTTGAGCAGCAGGTATTGTATGTGATAAATAATTATTGTTAATATTTATAGCACTTTATTTACCTATATTGTACATTTTATTAGCGTTACAATGTTTACACTAAAGACAAAAAAGTCTAAAATAATTCAGACAGAATAATACAGAGCAAGACTGCTGACTATCGACATAACCAATATGTCTTTGTTAGTGTCTCACAGAGCTGTAGTCTGTAAAATATATATCTATTTACCTAGAGGGAGGAGGTGCTTCAAAGGGGAAAGCCTGAAATGTATCTTCACAGTTCAGAATGGATTCTAGCAATAAGGATCATTGCTGGGCTAGGGTCTCAGGTAGTGTAATCAGCATAGCTCTATTGGCTTCCGATGACATACACCAGCTGAGGATCTGGCCCTTAGACTGCAATCGTCAGAGTGACTTAACTGTGAAAGAGTTTCTCCTTGCTTCCCTGTGTGAAAAGCAAACACGCAATTTAAAGGTGGCTTGTCTGAAGTCTAAACATGGAAGACCACCTCGGAAAGCAGTCTTATGGGGAAGAAAATCTCCAAAATGATGGAGGGCCATTGCCTACCTAATAAAAATGTCTGACTGTGTCTGGAGCAGGGACCCCCTTGCTCATCTGGGAAGATAGTTCAGCTTGAAAAACAGACATAGAGATTGGTCCCTAGTACATAGGTTTCCCCAAAATATTCATATTTGGCTTGATTCCCCAAGATAAGAAAAGTGTCCAGATACAATTATATAATAGAACAATGTCAATTCCAAATAGTCAATATCATGGCTTGGTCCAGCATCCGGTGAAAATCAGTAGGGATCTTTCCATTCATTGCAATGGGCACTGTAGCAGGTTCCTAACACAGAAGGACTGTGACCAGCTCTACCAGAACCTGTATTTGGGTGCTCCCTTCTACTAGCAGAGCAGAAACAACGAAGAACAATGAACTTTGTTTCCTTCCACTTTGAAGGAAAGACAGTCTATAAATGCCAGTCATTTTAATTATTTTTCCACTGAATTATTGAATCCATTGTTTTAGCTATGGACAGAGTTCTTAAAATCAAAAGACTGAATCTTATTTAATGAAAATTTAAGAAAAACATTAGTTGCTCAGAATTGTCATGCTGTATCATTTATCTTAATTATATATACTGCTTTCTATAGCGTGCTCTCACATGTGTAACACAGTAAAAAATATATGCAGAGATTACAAACATTTTTGTTAGAGAAAGAAAAGATACCAGCTTCAACACTTTGAATCCAAAAGGGAAAACTAAAATAAAACCACACCACACTAAAGCTGTACTAGACTTTAAATATACATTATATGTACATGTTCCATAGTTTATTGTATGTCATTGCCCTACTTTATTCTGTAAAACAGTCTAATCAAAACAATGCAGGTTCTCATTGATGACAAGTAACTAATCACTATCACTCCTGCTTGCATTGACTGAGGGCTTTTTTGTTTCTTTGTTTGTTTCTTTGTAACTCTTTCTTGTCCTTAGTACAAATCCAGAGAAAATACTTGCTATATATAGGTCAAATTCTAAAAAGAACAAGGAAATGTTATTAATATTTCATTGAGCCGCACTAATTTTCTAGGTGGAAGATGGTTTAAGGTAGTATTAGATTGCAATCCATGCTGATGCTGTCCTGTTGCTTTCCAATTAATTTCTTTCAGAGATTTTTGAAAAAGAGGCAGACTGTGAGCTCATCTGCTGTGTGTGTGAATGCACACACCACACACACTCACACAAAATAAGATGCACCAGATCTCCAACTGGAGTAAACTGACATAGCTCCATTGAAGTAATTGGATTTGCACTGATTTACACCAGCTGCGGATCTGCCCTATCAGAAAAACAGTTAGTAGCATTTCTGTCTGTGATAACATCCCTGATTTCCTTTTGACCATAACTGTCTGTCAAAGGAAATACCTGCAATGTAGGAGTACTGTTATCAAATACCTTTTAAAAACAGAAATGGAGTGTTTAGTGATATGGTGAGATTAGTACTAATACTTACAGTATATAGCAACTTTTAGCCAAGGCTTTCAAAGCAATTCACAAACACTATTTAAACCTCATAATATTCTTTCAGGTAGGGAAATATCATTAGCCCCATGGGAAACTGGGGCACAGAATGGTTAAATGAAGTATACAAGATCATACTGCAAGTCATTTCAAAACCATCAAGTATTGCAAATCTCATGAGAATATTTGTTACCTGACATCCAGGCCAATGTTTGCTGTAGTTATGCAGTGACCTCTTATTTCAGGAAATAAGAGCAGGAAGGGAAGTATGGGGGTGTATCTCTTTTTGCCCCCATCCCCGTGAATAGTCATTGCTTCCTTTTATTTACTCATTTACATAGTTTGAAAAGAGGCCAGGCATCCCAAAGAATAGAAAGTTAAACGTGTTTTTTTTTTTAAATGTATAATGTGGCTAGTATATTAAGTGAAGTCTGAGGCGTACAATTACTTTGAAGCCCTGATCCAACAGTTCATGAAGTCATTGGAAGTCTTTCCATCTACTGATGCAAAGTCTTGTATAAGAGTTGGATATTATTATGGCTATTTCTGAAACAAAAGCTTTCCCCGTAAGGGAGTTGCTTACTTTGTCACTGACAGGAATAGGGTCAGGAGAGGATGGAAAAAACTACTCAGACTCCTTGAGTCAAAGTCTGGCTGATGCTTCCAATGTTACCCCAGAATTTGACATTCCTGCATGTACCCCAGAATTGGACAGTACCGCAGTCAGCAATTTTGTACGTTCAGCCACTGATAGCTGAGAATCAAACATCACATTGCTAGGAAAATATTAAGCCCTGAGAGGTAAGGCTACATAGCTGCATCTTTGCAGCTTTGCTATCAGAATGGGAAGATGGGATAAGAAATGAATGAATTGTGAGAATAGACGGAACGTTTGGACTAATGACCTTGGTCTTGAGCACCTCTGACACCTTTGACATGAAAGTTTTATTGTTGTTATGACTAGTAGCCCCTCTAAAGCCTGGCCACTAATCCCTCGGAACCATTTCAGACATTTTGGGTGACTATAAATGTTTGGAATGCTCTAAACCTGTTGCAACAGCGTGTGTGTGTGTGTGTGTGTGTGTGTGTGTGTGTGTGTGTGTGTGTGTGTGTGTGTGTGTGTGCGCTTGACATCTAATAGAAAAGTAATTTTAGGTGAAAGCACTTTTGCTTGTGCCAATAATTTATCAGACGGAGGAACTGTGCCCCCATTGATTTTATTCCTGACACCGCCTGGAGAGAGATAGGTAAGTTAGCTCTGCTTTGGGTTCTGAAAACCCTGGGTAACACCAACAGCAACATCAAGCCTTCAAGCTGCAAGGAAGGTTGTGCCCTCAGTCTAAGGTATCTATTGAGGGTGGGGGTTAGGAGCAGAAATAGTGGATGGAGATATAGGTAGAAAGAAAAGAATCTCACCAGGAGTCAGGGCTGACACATGCAAGAAAACCTGCCCTATGCTCCCTCCCCTTCCATTGCTTCTCCCTCAAAGGCCAGAATCCACTGCCCAGCAGGCCAACTCCTTCTATTCCCCATCTTAGTAAGAGGTGAGATGCTTGTTACCCAGGCATCCCCATTATTAGGTGGGGAGGGCATAGATTTGTGTAATACAAGTACGTGCTTACTGGTACTTCCTATTCGAACAAGGGTCCACATACTCCTTTAAGTGTGATTGTTTATATTTAAAATAGTCAATTTCCATTTCTACTGGTTCTAAAATAATAGGTGAAATCCTTGCTCCATTGAGTGTTGCCATTGACCTCAACTGAGCCAGGATTTCACCCAATAACAATAACAAACTTAATCCCATCAGCCCTGGTGTGCATTTATATGCTGTGGAGATATCTTGCATTTTTTTTTTTACAGTAGGCTTAATCCTGTGTATACTCTGATGACTGAATATGAAATCCCTGGATAGGTAGAAATACTTACCCACTCCTCTGAGATGCTGAGTGCTGTGAGCAACCATTGATTTTGGTACCTGACAGGGTTGGGAGAAAATGCAGCCTACAAATGAATACTAATTTATAGCTACAGATGTGTTTTCTGCCACCACTTGATAAGTGTTATAAAGTCTGAAGTCAAACATTATCACATTTTAAAGTGTAGAAAGCCCTATCTAGATATTAGTTTCCTTTTGTGTATGAAGTATTTCATAACAGGATGATGGAATTTGTATTTCAAACCACATTGGAATTGTATATAATCCAATATTTTTACTTTGGAGTAGACCATATTTTAATACTAGCCTGGACAATTTCCATAAATCTAAACACATTTTTATTAAACTCAAAACTACTGTATAATGAACACATTTTCAGAGATGAAGTAAAAAATCTTTATGTCAAAGTTGTGCATCTATTCTAATATTTTAATATAAGCTCAAACTGTAGCATAGAAACATTAATTTTCAGATTCATCCTGACCCATGCACATTAGACATTTTACTAAGCTTAACAAAGCTGAATATGTAAAATCATTACATGAAATCATCCATGCTCACAATGAGAACAAACCAATATCAGTACGCTTCTTGAACAAATTGTGTAGATATCTATTTTATTTTTCCAATGTATAAAAATGCACTTATCTCTAGGTATATGTACAGAGGGATATAAAATCTACATGTATACATTAATCAACTGATACAATGTTAAGAAGTAATAAACAACTCCCAATCACAAACCACCCAGTGAAAATAGCCCTAAGGAAAAGTATACATAAATTGATAGGCCTTACATGTTCTGAAGTTCAACAAACTGGGAGCTGAGAGCCCTCCACTAAGAATGCCCTGCCTCACTTTTAGGGGAATGAATCTAGGGAACATCACCTCAAGCATCCTGGCTCCTTTCAACTGACAACCATACAGAGGTAGAACCTGATGCTGTCCCACTTACGGTAATAGGCATTTCACCACAGATTTTGTTGGGGAGCTGGATGAGGCCCATGGTCTCTAAAATAAAAAGGACCCAAATTATAAAAGGCTGTATTGATCAAAGTCAGCATCTTGAATTCTCCTCCACCTGATCTGAGCTCTTTCCCCTCTTCCCACCCTATGTAGAGCACAGGTCAGGAGGGCTGAGTATCTCTGTAGGGACTGAGTTATGGCTGGAATGGCAGCAGTAATATGAGGAGGAAGAAATTTGCTTTTTCCCATGCCTCCCCAGTTCCTGGTGGGTTCTAGCAGTCAGAAGCTTTTGTTTTAGTTCTCCACCTGTAGAGATACCCTTCACAATCCATTTCTGGTTGCACCCTCCTGGTTGAGAAGTACTGTTACAGAGGATTCAAACAAGAGGACTGACCTATATAATTAAGCCATGTTGTTCATAGCACATTTCTTAATAACACATTTTATGACCTCTTAACACTTGCTGGAATTTCCTTATTCACAGCTGAACTATAACTTGAGCTGAGGTTGGCAGGCCAAAAGTGAGCAGTTACAGTACATCCTAACCATGATGTTACAGAAGGGCAGAGGGTGCATAGCTCAGAGAGGAGCAGAAGCTAAAGCCTTCACATTTTAACTACCTCTTTTAAAGCACACTGCAGTATTAACAGCACTCTACTAATGTAATTTGGCTTGGAGAATGACCAAAATTATTATTTTTCCTTTTACTTAATTTTTGGTCATGCTCCAAACCAAGTGGAGTGTTGTAAATATTTCAGTATGTTTTAAAAGAGGTAGTAAAATGTGATGGATTTTGCTTCTGCTCCTATGTGAACTGTGCATCATTTGCCCTTCTGTAACATCTTCACTAGGATGTAGTTTAAATGGCATTCTTTAGCTTGCCAACCTCAGGGTCAACCCAAGTTAAAATTCAGAAGAGAATAATGACATGTGTACAAGTGTCAATAGCTCATAAAATGTGTTGTGAACAAGAATGACTAGGGAGCAAGATGAGAACTTGACTGTATGATATTCTCAGTCCTCCTTACATTGAATCCTCAATAGATGTTGAGAGCAGAACATAGTAGAGTATTTATAAGAGCTTAGCCATCAGCTGTGGATTTGCATTGCATCACTTACATTAATGAAATTCATAGAATCATAGTAATGAGAAACTTCATTAGGTCATCTAGTTCAGTCCTCTGCACTAAGGCAGGACTAAGTATTATCTAGATCATCCCTGACAGGTGTTTGTCTAACCTGTTCTTAAAAAACCTCCAATGACAGAGATTCCACAACCTCCCTAAGTAGTTTGTTCAAGTGATTCACTGCCCTTAATTAAGGAAGTTTTTGGTAATGTCTAATGTAAATCTCCCTGTCTACAATTTAAGCCCGTTAGTACTTGTCCTGTCCTCAGTGGACAAGGAGAACAATTTATCACCTTCCTCTTTATAACAATGTTTTATGTACTTGAAGACTGTTATTATGTTCTCCAGTCTTCTCTTCTCCAGACTAAACAAACCCAATTTTTTCAATATTTTCTAGAAGGTCATGTTTTCTAGACCTTTAATCCATTTTGTTGCTCTCCTCTGGACTTCCTCCAATTGGTCCACATAATTCTCAAAGTGTGTTGGCCAGAACCGTACACTGTACTTCAGATGAGGCCTTATCAGTGCTGAACAGAAGAATTTATTCTTCTGTCTTGCTTGGGATAGTTTGCTCTTCTGCCGTTAGTAATGTCTCTTCAAAAACTGCCAAATCTCCTGAACTCTGTTTTCCCTTGGATTTACTTCCCACAGGATCTTACCTACCAATTCTCTGAGTTTCCTAACCTCTGTTTTCTTGAAGTCTGTTGTTTTTATTCTCATGTTTTCCCTATTACCAATCCTTAGAATCATGAACTCTATCATTTCATGATCACTTTCACCCAAGCTGCCTTCCATCTTCAGATTCTCAACTAGCTCTTCCCTGTTTGTCAGAATCATATCCAAAAAGCCTCTCTCCTACTCGCTTTCTCCACCTTCTATAATCAACAGTTGCCTCCAGTACATCTGATAATTTGTTGTATAATCTCTGTCTTGCTGTATTGTTTTCCCAACCAATGTCTGGTTAGTTGAAGTCCCCCATTATCACCAAGTCCTTTGTTCTGGATGATTTTGTTAGTTGTTTAAAAAAGCCTCATCCACCTCTTCTTCCTCATTAGGTGGTTTAGAGTAGACACCTACCATGCCATTATGCTTGTTTTTACCCCTTTTATCTGAACCAGAAACTTTCAACTGGTCTGCCTCCCACTTCTATCTCAACCTCGGTGCAAAATGTATAGATCTTAGATATACAAGGCAATACATCCTCCCTTTTTCCCCTGCCTGTCCTTCTTGAACAGGCTGCACCCTTCTATATCAATATTCCAGTCATGTGAATCACCCCCACCAAGTCTCTGTGATGCCAATTGTGTCATAATTGTAGTTATTCACTAATATTTCTAGTTCTTCCTGTTTATTCCACATACTTCTTGCATTTGTATACAGACATCTAAGATTTTTATTATATTTCCTTTCTATATTCCCTCGTGTCTCTCCGTTGTCCATACTATGATTGCCAATGTTCACTCCAGATTCTGACACTTCACCCAGGTCTTTTGAATTTGCATGTGGGCTTTTGTATCCTGCCCCTGTCATACCTAGTTTAAAGCTTGCCTCACTAGATTAGCTAGTGTGTATCTGAAGGTATCCTACCCCTTCCTTGATAGATGGACTCCATCTCTGCTCAAGAGTCCTTCTTCCTGGAATAAGATCCTATGGTCAAGGAAGCCAGAGCCCCCTGGTGACACCATCTGTGCAGCCATGTATTTACCTCCAGGAGGTGTCCATATCTGCATGGGCTCTTACCCTTCACCAGAAAGATTGATGAGAACACCACTGTGCCCTCAATTCCTTCACCTTCATTCACAGAGCCCTGTAGTCACTTCTGATTTGCTCAGGGTCATATTTTGTAGTATCATTAGTGCCCACATGGATGAGAAGCATGACATACTAGTCAGAGGGCCAGACGATCCTTTGTAATCCTTCCATAATGTCTCGGATATAGGCCCCCGGAAGGCAGCACGCTTCCTAGGTGCCAGGTCAGTCCTTCAGATGACTCTGTCTCTCTCAGAAGGAAGTCACTGACCACCACCACCCATAGGCGCTGACTCCGTGGGTGTTCCAAGGCTGGAGCATCCACAGAAAAAATGAGTGCCTGCTTAGCACCCACCGGCAGCCAGCGCCCTGCCTTCCACCGAGTGCCTTCTGTCCGCCAGCGGCCCCGCCAATCAACTCCTCCCGCTTCCTCCCACTGCCTCTCTCCTGCCACAATCAACTGTTCTGCAGCATGCAGGAGGTGCTAGGGCAGAGGGGGAGGAGCAGGGATGGGGTGTGTTCTGGGGAGGGGTGGAACTGGGCAGGAAGAGGTGGGGCAGGGGCAGAATGTGGGGCGGGAAGAGGCATGGCAGGGTGGAAGCTTCAGGGAAGGGGGGGTGGGAGCATGGCCTGGGGCAGAGTCGGGAGTTGAGCACCCCCAGGTCCCGGAGGAAGCCGGGGCCTGTGCCACCACCTTTGTTTTCTCTTGGCAGAGGTGGCTGCAATCATCCCAGCCTTGGGGGTACTCTCCTTCTATACCTTTGTGAGAGATTCCTCATCCCACATTGTCAGGGTAGCATACCATTTTTTATCTCTATGGACAGTAGGTAGGAAGCAGGGCTGGAGCACTGCCTTTTGCCAAAAGTAACCAGCAACCTGTGAAGGAGCCGTTTTCTCCTCCTCTAGTTGTGCTACTGCAGTCCTCTCCAGCTGGATTGCTTCCTCAGACTTGAATGTCTGCATATGCATTCGTGCTGTGCACAGATGCTCCTCAGCCTAGCCACCACCTCTGGAGCCCTCCCACCTGCTTCCTGAAAGACTCTACAAGTAGACACCTCTCACAGCCGATGGTGTCCACAGCCTGGCTTTCTGTAACTGGGGAAATCCAGTCTCTGTAAATCCACACCAGGACTTGGGTAGAGGCTGCCATAGTTGGGTTCTCTGTCTGAACACAGGGGCTTTACAAACAGACTTTACCCATCTGTAACTGCAAATGTGTAAGGAATCAACTAAAAAAACATATCAGGCATAAAAGATAAAATTTGAAACATGGAATATAAAGACTAAAATCTACCAATTTCTGCCCTTTCCAGTCCTAGGACAGTTTGTGGGATATGCCTGCCTCATCCTAATGATTAAACTCAATTGAATGTGTTAGAGAAGAGAGGCCTTCTCCTATCCTCAACTCTAGTCAATATCCCAAGTTGGGAAGCAGTTGAATTGCTTCTCAACCCCCAAAATGGTATGCTAAGAATACAATTGCAATGAACTGAACATTAAGAAAATCTGTCCAGACTAAGTTGCAACTTTAGGATTTTTGTCCCCTAGTAATTTATAAATAAAAAATGAGACTAAATCCATCCTTAGTGTAAGTGTGTACATGACTGGACTGACTTTGTTCCAATACACTCTGCCTGCAACTCAACTAGCCAATTAATGGCACACTACATTTTCTGCACAATAGGACAGTCAGCATACAAACTCCAAAACAATAACACAAAAATGATAAACACTGAAGACTGATCATTTAAAAAATAATTAACAGCTCAGGGTTTTCAAAGTGAAAATTGTCCTCTAAGCTTTAATACCTACAGTATCAGTGGTATAGTGGCCAATGATGACTTGGAACAAATCTTAAGGCAGAAATAAAGAGGGTAATAGCAAACTAAAGAGTATGATTTGGAGTTTGTGCAGATGAAAAAGTCACAAATGTCTATCAGATGCATATTCTGCCATTTATGATTTGGACCCTACATTTCTTTTGTAGCCCACTTTTAAAGTAAACCAAAGTAGCATTTTATTTAGTGTCATGATTAAGGGATGATAAAATACATCCTTCAGCCATTGTACTGTCATATGATTTGATGAGGTAAATGCATTATTAAAAAATGTAGCTGTATAGCCAGGTCATAAACAGCAGATCTGTTGTATTGAATCTTAGCTATTATCATATTTTCAATAGGCAAAGATGTTTTACAAATATAATTGTTTAGGTAGACTTTCATATTCACTTGGATCTTTAATAGAGTGACAGACATATAGGGCTTTATTTGCATATATAAGCAATCCAAGCTCAATGATGAAAAATTGTTTCTAGTTTATTACTCCACAATTTGACCATTTTAAAATCAGTATATTTATATACCTGATTAAAACAGGCTTTAAATCTGATTGACTGATGGTTGCTCAGACTGTGCAGATATCCAATATAATAATGTGAATCGGGACTTATTAGCCAATTGTAGGATAAAACATGTATGAGTACTAACACACATTGGGACAAATCATGGACTTCTTACTCAGGCAAAATTTCCCAATGGCTTTTAAAGAGAAATTTCACTTGAATAAGATTTACTGGTTCAGGCCCCCTAAGAATTGTTATACTAGAAGGACAATGATATGGTAAAACACTGGGCTGGTACTGAGGAGATCTAGGTTCCAATTTCTGGCTCTGTCACAGAATTCCTGTCTGTCCTTGGACAAATTACTTCATCTCTTTGGGCATGATCAAAAGCCCAGTGAAGTCAATGGGAGTCCTTAATAGGATTTGAATCAAACCCTCTGTGCCTTAGTTGTGCCACTGTAAAATGGGGATGATTATACTTCCCTATCACATGGGGGCAATGTGAGAATAAATTAATGTTTGGGAGGTGCTCAAGTACTGAGGTGATGGAGGCCACATAAGCACTGAGACAGATAGAAGCCTTCATTTCCTCCAATGGCTGAAGGTGCATAGGGCCTTGTTATATCATCGTTTATGCTGAGGTGCCATTTTACTACCTGGTTGGTGTGAAGTGCCCCTAGAACACATCAGACTCATGTCCATGAACATCAGTCTCTCACAATGAAAGCTGAATGAATTAGGTCAGATTAGCGCTGTCTAGAAAGTGGAAATCCCTTCCCACAATGTTTTTTTGTGTTTTTGAAAAAAATATCCAGAATTGGGACAAAAATTGTGTGTGTGTGTGTGTGTGTGTGTGTGTAGGGATTTTCAGAAAAAAATCATTTTAAGAGAATAGAAACAGAATTTTTCATTTTGCTAGCAGCTGACCTGGCAAACTGGCCAGCTCCCCACCTGTCCAATTTCCCAGGCCACCCGGGAGTCCGGGAAGGCAGCTAGCTGGGGAACCAGCTGTCTGGGAAGACCAGGGAGACTGCCAAGGAGTTGGGGATTCAGGAGGTGGGCAGGCAGATTGGCCAGCTGGCAGGAAACCAGCAAGTTTCCACTGAAGGTTTTGAGGGAATCAACATGTTACCAAAACATGTTTCTAATCGATTGAATTGGCATTTTCTGACAGAAAACTGTTCCAGCTCAGAATTGCTGACCAGCTGTAGTTTAGATAAAACAGGAACTAGACAAGACCTTTGCCCTTTCCTAGAACCCAGCCCAAACAAAATTATTTGAAGATGAGGGAACTGGGCTTGTTTAGTCTGCAGAAGAGAAGAGTGAGGGGGGATTTGATAGCAGCCTTCAACTACCTGAAGGGGGGTTCCAAAGAGGATAGAGCTCAGCTGTTCTCAGTGGTGGCAGATGACAGAACAAGGAGCAATGGTCTCAAATTGCAGTGGGGGGGGGGATCTAGATTGGATATTAGGAAACAGTATTTCACTAGGAGGGTCGAATGGGTTACCTAGGGAGGTGGTGGAATCTCCATCCTTAGAGGTTTTTAAGGCCTGGGTTGACAAACCCCTGGCTGGGATGATTTAGTTGGTGTTGAGCCTGCTTTGAGCAGGGGGTTGGAGTAGATGACCTCCTGAGGTCTCTTCCAACCCTAATCTTCTATGATTCTATGTATATGAGTTTGAAAATTCCCTTCCCAAGATTCATCACCTCAGGCCCACAGAAGGATCTTAGCCTTATGGAGGGGATAATGGACAGGAAACTTCATGAGCTTCTTGCACACCATAGTTTCTTATACTAGACTAGTCTGTTCCTTCCCTCTCTATTCAGATTAGGATTGCACAGTCCATGGGCTCCAACAGCCCAAACTTCTGTATGGGTGCTACTGTAGCCTGCAGAGGACCAATTCCATTGTCACTCTGTGGCCCGTGGAAGAGAGGAGAAGTCCATTCCCCCTACCCACACAGAGCTCCCCTGGGCAAAGCCTGTTTACCAAATCTCGGCAAAGTGCAGAGATTTAAGCATGAGTCAAGTTTTCTATGAATGTTCAAGTCATTTCCTATTTTATCCTAGGTTATGGTTTCAGGGTGGGAGGAATGGGGGTGTAGATATCAAAGAGCTGTTGCTCCCTTGCTTCAGGACTAGGAGTGAAGACTTGCCATTTACAGCTCTGTCTGCACTCTGGGACCATGAGTATGGTCTGTAAGGGTGCCTTCTCCTGCTTCCTCCTGTCATGCTTGTTGCATGGAACCAAGCTATTGATTGCCAAATGCTGTGGAGCGTGATAACATGTTATTCTCAGAAGAGTCTTGCTGCCTTGCTTGGGGACTCTTTTCCCCACATTGGAATAGACCTAGTGAAGTGACTGCTGCGCCTAGCCTCCCTTTCATTGTGCTGGCACCCACAATGTGTTCTGGAGTGCTCTTCAGCAACAGCACCATCCAAGAGAGGCAGCCAAATGAAGAGAGCATTGCAAGACACTCTCCTGACTAGACATAAACAGTGCAGAGATCTGTTTTTATTTTTGGTTTTTGTTTGTTTGTTTTTCTCATAATTTTAAAGGGACAGGACTCTCATTTCCAACAATGGTGATGTTTTTAAAGCTGTGCTTGGCTGGGGACCAGTCCAATCCTGATCCTAACTCATTTGCCTATAGCTAGTTATCCTTATAGGACCAGATCTTGGTTCCGTTGAAGTCAGGGGCAAAAGTCCCATTAACGTTAGCAGAATCAGCTGATTCCATTTTAAAAACCCTTACAGAATCATCTCACCCAAACTAATTTAGAAACCAAATCTATAAGACCAAATGTATAAGACATTGGTTAAGGCAGTGTTCACTCATTTTCCAACTTAAACACCCTGTAGTACGGATGTGAATCATTAAGCAATTACCATGTTTCACTCCAGAGGTGGCTGCATTTCTGTGTTTGGATGAATTAAGTCCTATAAATATAGTTCAGTCAATTTTTACTGTTTCTAAAGAACTTCAAGATCATTCTGGATAAAGGGAGCAGTGGAAATAATTGTTGGGAAGCTGTGTATTTGTGATGGAAAGGGGTACTTGGGAGTCTTTTCATGGCTTGCTTATAGTAATAATATTAAACAATAAATTAAAACATTGCCCTTCCACGACACCTCTCATCCAAGTATTTCAGAGTACTTTTAAGTATTCATTAATAAAGCCTACCAGTAAGGCATGTTAAGCATTATATCTATTTTACAGGTGGAGTAAACTGAGTCACAAAGAAGTTAAATGAGTTAGTGTAGTCAGTGGCAGAGCTGAGACTAGAACCCCCAATCATGTCTAATGTACTTGTAACCCTTTCTGTGCCCAATTCTCAGAGTATTTTATAGCCCCCACCTCCAGCTCTTGGTTCTTTAGCTCAAACTGTTGAGATGTATGCTTTGAGCTCTGGAGATCTCTGGCTCAGGCTGCTGTTAGCCCAGATGGTAGTTAGCACATAATCATCTAGCTGTAGGAGAACTGCATGGAAATAAAGTGTGCATCGCTAAAAGTCCAATATGGATGAATAGTTCTCAAATTACAGAGTAGGCCTCTTAATTAGCATCAGACTCTTCTCTTCTAGAGTGCATGCTCTATTTCCTTTAATTTACGACTGTGCACTTGCAGACTTTTACACAGAAAAGCCTAGACGGTGAATGATTTATTTTTATTTAAGGCATATTAAATAAACCTTAAAGCAGAAACACATTTTCTAATCAAGAACTCCTAAACTCGCTTCTAGGTTCTGTGGAGGTGTGGAGCCCCACTTCACCAAAACAGCAGCATCACTGTGAAAGCTGACCCTGGCTCTCAAGCCCTGATTGGCAGGGGAATGACTCATCAGGAGCTGGGCAGAGAGTTGGCAGGAAACCCTGCATCAACTTCCTGTAGCAAGGTCTCTCAGGAAATGAAAGGAACAGCTGAGGCAGCATCAGTGCAGACACAAGGACTAGGCGGGGTGTTCACCCCAAAGGAAGGGTGGGAGTCTAGCAAGGGAAGCCCTCACTTGAGACTGCCCAATGAGAATGATCAATTGCATTCAGCACAGGCGAGGAGGCTTGTAAAGGCAAAGCTGGATTGCTCCCATTTCTGTATTGTGTATGTGAGTAGCAAAAGCTGGGATTATCGTTTCTGCAGCTGGCAGGGCACAGCGAGAATGATAATTGTCTTCTTAAACACCTAATTGGGAAAGGAACTGAATTTGTGAAGAACAGTAGTTTTCTGACTGGCTGTCCCCTCGTGGCAACTTGAGGTTTTGCCATTCTATACCCTCTATAGCAGACCTGCCACTCCCAGAGAAGGACACACTGCTGCAGTGATGGGATAATCAGAACATCAACCCTAGCAGCTTAAGCTCTCTGGGAGACTTCTGAGCTTGGAGACAGTTTTAGTATAAGAGACAGCTTGTTTACCATTTTCTGGCTCTCCCAGTTTTAAGGAACTTGGACCATGTTATTTCCTTTAAAAGTCACAGTCATATAACTATGAAAAAAAAAGAATGTCTAACCAAATGTCAGTAAGAAAGTTTTGGTTTAGAACATAAGAACGGCCATACTGGATCAGACCAATGGTCCATCCAGCCCAGCCCTGTCTTCTGACAGTGGCCAGTGCCAGGTGCTTCAGAGGGAATGAACAGAACAGGGCAATTGTTGAGTGGTCTATCCCCTGTCATCCAGTCCCAGCTTCTGGCAGTCAGAGGCTTAGGGACACCCAGAACATGGGGTTGCATCCCTGACGGTCTTGGCTAATAGCCATTGATGGCCCCATCCTCCATTGACTTATCTAATTTTTTGAACCCAATTATAGTTTTGGTCTTCACAACATCCTCCGGCATGTTCTACTGGTTAACGGTGCATTGTGTGAAGGCGTACTTCCTTTTGTTTGTTTTAAATCTGCTGCCCATTAATTTCATTGGATGACTGCTGGTTCGTATGTTATGTGAAGGGGTAAATAACACTTCCCTATTCACCTTCTCCACACCATTCATGATTTTATAGACTTCTATCATATTTGGGGACCCCACTATTTACCTCTCTCCATTGTGAAAACTGATAATTTATTCCCACCCTTTGTTTCCTATCTTTTAACCAGTTACTGATCTATGAGAGGACCTTATCTCTCAGATTTTATGACTGATGATGACTACTTTATTAAAAGTCCTCTCTTCTCTCTCTAAATTAGCTGAGCTACTGGGTTCAGTGCTGGACAGTTGCAGCTATATGGGCTGCCCAACAATTTTGCATCTGATCTTAGACATTCATCTTTTAAATGGACTCCTGTCACTTGCTGCCAAAATCCTTAGCAGGATAAATTTTCACAGAGGACCAAGTTATAAAACCTTGGGCCATAGAAGCATCATCTTAAATTTTCAAACTGACTATTGAGGTAGGAGAGGATTGGGGAAGGAAAGCATTAGATTGGAATGACTATGAAGAAGGTTTTACTTGCAATGATTGTCAGTCTGATGATTTTTGATTCTCTTTTGCTGAATATATTTGGTACTTATTTTTTCTCGAGATATATTTTTTGTCAATTAAGAAATATAGGTCTATCTTTTTCTGAAGGAAAACATCTTCTCTTCAATTGAATTTTGAATGGCATTTCCAACAAGTGTCTCAGATGAAAAATACATTTTCACCACGGGCAATTAATTCATCTTGGATTTAGAGCTCTGTTTCATCTCTGGCAGTCCTGTTCAGCTATCATTTTTCCTCTGACACCAACTGCAGTACTGTTAATCTAAAAGGACACAGTCAAGACAGAAACCATGTATTTAACAATCCCTTAACTATGTTACTAATCACATAGATCAGTAAAAGAAAGACTTTTTAAAACATCTAATTTATTTTTATTGTTTATATTATTTTTTTCTTTACTTTTAGCATTTCATCTATCCTGGACAGTGAACCTACACTGGTCAAATTCATTTTATTTTATAGTCAGACTCTCTTTCTGTTCCTCTGGTGGCCAGATCCACAAGCTTTATGCTGCATTCTACTGCCTGACTGCAAAACAACCAGAGAATGACATGAAGCATGTAACTAATGCCAGGATGGCTGCCGAGGATGAACTGAAACTCTGTGATACATTTGCCTTGAAACAAAGCACCAGCTAGGGTGACCAGATGTCCCGATTTTATAGGGACAGTCCCGATATTTGAGGCTTTTTCTTATATAGAAGCCTATTACCCCTCACCCCGGTCCCGATTTTTCACACTTGCTGTTTGATCACCCTAAGCACCACCATAAAGGGGAACTGATGACACCAATCTGAGTTTTCTACTGGAACATTACACACACACACACCCATGCACATGGAAATCATACTATCAACCTTATCCTGAAACTGGCCAGAGCTCTTATTCAGTTCAGTATACTGGAATGTGAATGTTGACCATGTAATCCCAGTTATAATGAATTCAGGAATAGACTAAATTATCTTGTTGGCATACTGTAAAACTGATATTCCATTTTGCAATAAAAATCTCCACGTTGTTGTATTAATGATACAAAAGGATTTGTTTTGATCATTTTATTTTGTGTAAAAGGACGCTATAATTTTGTGCTATAATTTTCCATTCACTGAAGTGTGTGCTACAATTAGGTGGCAGTAAGTATGCCAAGTAAGTAAGTATGTAAGTATATGTAAGTATGTCAAGACAGCAGGGGCACACATAAAAAAATCCACTCTCTTTCTCAACACCACCACAACAACTGAATAATGGAATAAAATAATAATTAATTAAAACAAAATAAACAGTGCAACAGCTGTTTCTCATCACTCCCACACCTTCTAATCAGAAAAAAATACAGGAATTGTGTGAATTCTAGTACTTACTATTAGATAAAGTAAAATGCATTCCCTGAGATTTGCATAGTAGGAACTAACTTTGAAAATGGGGTCTTAGAGCCTGATCATCCAGCCTTTACTCATGTAGATATTTTTAATCATGTGACTAATCACACTGAATTAAATGAGAGTGCGTTTGTAAATAGGAGTTGTGGGATTGGGGCCTTGGTTTAGTGGAGTTAGATAATGGCACATGTTCCACTGGCTAGGCTAGATGGGGCCTAGTGGTCTGCAGTCTGTGCAGCACTCTGATTTACTGTGCAACTTGATGTGGTCCAACATAATAATCTATCATGACTTGGCACATTCTCACAGTATGTGTAATGAAGGGGCCTGTGATAATGTGGAATATAAGATGTTTCGTTACCATCAATTGATCTTTGTACTTCCAGGTGATTTGTCTTCATTGTGAATTGTAGCATTTTACAAGGCTGAAATGCCAACTGTTTTTTCTCATGTTGCTTTATTAAAAACACTATTGATTATATCATTCTTATATCTTCATGCTATAAATCTATCAAACACTTCCTTTCAATTTCAAAGTCAGTTAAATTAGAGCAATCTGGACAATGCCTCTTGGTGCAATTTTTAACTATATGTTTTTTTAATAAATCCAATATTGTATTTATATCACTGAGATTTTCTATGCCGTTGTGATAAATGAAGGGGGGGAGGTGTGGTAGCTCCCTTTTATGGACACCCAGCCAGCCAGTTAGCTATAAAGTCCCTCTTGGTGGCTGTTCGCTGCTTGCTTTACCTGTAAAGGGTTAACAAAGTACCCCAGGTAAAGGAAAGGGAGTGGGCACCTGACCAAAAGAGCCAATGGGAAGGCTAGAACTTTTTAAAAATGGGGAAAAAAGCTTTCCCTTTGTCTCCTGGTCGTTCTCTTTTGGTTGAAGAGACAGGGGCAGCAGGAATGCTGTGTAAAGTTTGAACCAGGTATGAAAAATTATCTTCCATACCTAGAAGGATTCAGTGGGACAGGGAATGTTTAGATAGATACAATCAGGTTTATTTCTTTATTTTGGCTTGTGGATTTCCTCTATGCTAAGCTCAGGTATTTTTGTTTTTTTCCCGTAATGTTAAGCTGGACCCCAGGGAGCCATTCCTGGTGTTTAACCCCTTTTCAGTTGCTCTATAACATCTAGCAATAGCCTAATTTTCCAGATGTGTTTCCTTTCTTCTTCTTCTAATAAAATTTACCTTTTTTAAAAACCTGATTGGTTTTGTGTCTTAAAAGGTCTGTTCATATGTGTTTCAATTAGCTGGTGGCAACAGCTGGGTTTCCCTTTTATTTGTTTTCTTTCTCGGCTTCCCTGAGGGAGGGGTGGGAAAGCCAAGGGGCCAGGATTTGCAAGAGGCAGTTTTTCACTTGGGTGGTAGCAGCGTTTACCAAGCCAAGGTCAGAGAAAAGCTGTAACCTTGGGAGTTTAATACAAGCCTGGAGTGGCCAGTATTAATTTTAAGAATCCTTGCGGGCCCCCACCTTCTACACTCAAAGTGCCAGAGAGGGGGAATCAGCCTTGACAGTAGTATTACTGAAATTGTTTGAAAATGTTCACATTTCCCTAAATTGATTGAAATAGGATCGCTGTTTGGGATAAATTTAAAATACAGTATTGTTAATAAAACATTTAAAATTTTTGTTCATATACAAGTGATTATCAAATATTTTTTTTTCCTAGAGTCCCCTAAATGGATTAGCCTATTTTTGGAGAAAAAAAAAACCCTATTCATTCACACATTCATCATGAGGAACATTAATAGGAAAATGTAACACATCCAATGCAGTCAACCATTTAGAACTGCTTATATCATACTCCTTTAACATATTCATAAAAGAAGCTGAATTTTATATCTTAATTTTTGCAAATAATTTTAAATTTAATCAAGAAGCCTTTTTAGGGGCTCACAATAAAGTAGTATGTTTTCCCCCGTGGGCTAACAAACATCTCTGAATTTTAGAAAGTATGGGCCTAATCCAATGGATAGGTTAGTGGGAACCTATCCACTGGCTTCACTAGACATTGGGGGGGAGGGATAGCTCAGTGGTTTGAGCATTGGTCTGCTAAATCTAGGGTTGTGAGTTCAATCCTTGAGGGGGCCATTTAGGGATCTGGGGCAAAAATCTGTCCGGGGGTTGGCCCTGCTTTGAGCAGGGGGTTGGACTAGATGACCTCCTGAGGTCCCTGATATTCTATGATTCTATGACATTGGATTAGGCCCTATAATATACACAGATTGTTATACTACTAGAAAACTGTGGCTGGATTCTACAAATCAATTCATAAATATTAAAGCCAGAAGGGACTATTATGATCTTCTAGTTTGACCTCCTGCATAACACAGCCGCACACCCTAATAATTTCTGCTTCAAGCACATAACTTCTGTTTCAGCTATGGCATATCTTTTAGAAAGATGTTCAGTCTTGATTTAAAGACTTCAAGTGGTGAAGACTCCATCAAGTTAATGGGACTTGCTTAGAAATCTTCCTGCACTGATCCATTTGCAGGATCTAGCCACTAGTTGTTACATTGTTTTCCCCAGTAGTAATTTATCGGTTATTACAGGAATATTTTATTAGTTAGTCCACCAGTTTTCTTTTTTAGCCTATTAATGTTGAGTTAGTAGATATCCTTTACTAAAAAGCATTTAAATGCTTATCTTAAACTATCCATTGCATATTTAAAGCTAATTATAACTGTTCTGCCCTTAGTTTCACTTTGTGAAATTCTATTAATTGATTTATTATTTACTATCATCTATGGCAAGACTGAAACTTTATTTGTAGCTCTGAGTGTAGAGTGACAGAGGCTCTGCTACCTCAGAAGGTGCTCTATGGAGGGATTGTGATTTAGAAGCACCCCTCTAAGTCACAATTCACCCTTAGCTCCTGTACTGTGCTGAGAGGGAGAATATGCTGTGTCAGCCCATTGCCAGACACACACAGCCAGGGAGGAGTCCATTTAAATTGGGGGTAGGATGACATATACAGAGAGAAGCAAGGAAAATAATTGTAATGACTGTGTTTCATATGGCCTGGAGTGAGGAGTATTGTGGGTGGCAGGATGGCCAGTGAAGAGAAGATTACAGTAATCGAGATGGGGATGAGGGCCTGGATGATCATTTTAGCTGCATATATGGAGTTAGACGGTTTTATCTTCATAATATTGAGTAAAAGAAGCTGCAAAACTGGGCCAATGCCTGAATTTGTGGGACAAAGGGGAGAGGGGCACTGAAGATAATCCCCATGTTATGGGCCTGAGTGACTGCAAGGATGATGGCAGCAAAAGAGGAGGAAAGAGGATTCTGGAGGAAAGATGAGGAGCCCAGTTTTGGGCACACTAAATTTAAACTGATGATGAGACATCTGAGAAGTCAATGCAAGATTAGGTAGGAGTCAGGTGTGGAGTCCTTGGACTTGTGAGACCTCATTGCTGAGATGGTAGTTGAAAGCCACCTTTCAGGTGGATGTTACCATCCACAGACAGAGGGTAGAAAGAAGGAGTGTAGAAGAAAGGGAGATCTAGGACAGAGCACTCTGGTATCCCAACTGAAAGTGTAAAATGAGAGAAGGATCCACCAAAAGACTTGATGGAACAGAAGTGGTAGGAGATAAGCCAAACAAGAGCAGGGTGCTGAAAGCCAAAGAAGTACAAACTGTTAAGCAAGAGGGCATTATCAAATATGTAAAAAGCAGCTGAAAGATCAAGAATAATAAGGATGGAGTACAGACCCAGACATATGGCCAGGAAGAAGTTGTTAGAGACCATGGAAAGAACTGTGTCAATGGAATAATGAGGATCAAAAAATCAGACTGAAGAGGATCCAGGATGGAAATAATTTTTGTAGGCATTGGTTATAGACAGCACAATTGAGTTTGGAGGTGAAAGGAAGAAGGGAGATATCATCATGGTATCTCAGTGCCTTGTTGCTATATAAATGTGGTTTTTATTCATTGCTTTAGTCTGGGTCTACAGATGGTGACTGAGCACAATAAACTTTGCACTTGGTGGGGTTTATCACACTTCCCTTCAGTGTAAATGTTCAGCCAATTAGCCATGCTAACCAGGAAGAACTTGCTACTTCAAAGGGCCTCAGCATGGGAGAATAAGGCATGTATTCTTTGTTGAAAGAAAATGAGTGGAAACAGTCCCAGAATCCTATGTTCCTAGCCTAGTTGATTCCCAGATATTTAGTCTTATTCTTGAACAAAGATAGTAAACATAACAAGCTATACACAGCTCTTTATTCACATCTCCAGGCAAACTGTTCATCTGTTTGCTTCCAGAGCAAACAATAGAGCCTGAAGGCTTACCTACACATTAGGCCATGGGTTTAACTAAAACTGTGATTGTTTTAAACTCATTTAGTGAAACCAGAGAAAAGGCTGCGTGTACAATCTTATTTCACACTAAACCAGGATTATGAAATTAAACCAAAATAAATCACTCTTAAATCAGAGCAACCACTCCGGGGTTTGAACCAGTGCAAATTTGTGTGCAAACAACCCCTAATTCGCCTCTCACTTACATCAGCTTCACACCAGTGTAATTCCAATAACTTTAATGAAGTTACTCCTAATTTACACCAGTGAAATTCAAAGGAGAATCAGGCCCATCATTTCTGCTCAACAATAATCCCCATCCCTCTCAGTCCTAAACCATATGATTTCTTTTGCTCTCATAGTGGAGCATGACTTGGCCAGGTGGATCTGGGTATTTTGCTTTTGACCAGCAGGAAACTTAGTTGAATTCAGTGATCATCCTCCTTATACAAAGGCTCCAACTTCTGCTCTGGCTACCAGAAGCCTTTGCTTCAGTACCTTGGAGCTACTGAACCCTGGGAGGCTCTCGGTTGTTTTTGCCTTCTGCTAGTAGTTTCTCATCAGGTATTCATTTCATGAATACATTTATTTACCTCACAGATGATACACTTCTCTCTGAACAGAGTTAGCTTCTGCCTTTAGCCTGTCTCTTGTCCTCTTCCCATGACCTACCCTGCCCTCACCAGCTAGCTACTGCAAGCAATTGCAACTTGTTTGTTGTCATTCTGGTTCCTCTGATCTCGTTTGCTTTTGTTCCCTCACCCACCCATCCATTTCTATCCACAGATGCCTCTGTTCCCCCATCTGCATCACCCATTTTAAAGTTTCTTAGCTATGAATCCCCTAAAACCCACCAAGCAATCCACTGATTTCCCCCCCCCCATACCCAATTCCTTACATTTAGAAATATTTAGAATTTAAGGTGTCCATGAGCAAAGTATGAACTGTGAAAAAAGGCAAGTGTATTGAATTTATATTTTATAGAATTAGTAAGAAATAATCCCAACATTTCTGATTTTCTGTAACACCTTGCACTATCATAGAATGTGCCTTTTGATGTAGGAATAATGGGATGTACTTATATTACTGGAAGTAGTGCCATCCTTTCTGTTTGTTAAATGAAAACTTACCTCTATTGGACAGCCACTGGTGGTACAAAATTGAATTGAAAGTTGCACAGTTTAGGACTTTCTGACCTTCCTGTTACTTTAAGATACTATTTTACCCATAAAAAGCTTTGTTTACCCCATACACTGATGTGAAGTGCATAATTTATTTACATCATTCCATTCTGAACTGCTGACTGATTTTAGTGAGGGTGGCCTAAAACACCACACTTGAATATGAAGTCTTGTTTTGTTCCAGACAAGTAAGGCATGCATGACCTGTGCTGTATTTCTTTATATATGTTACCTAGTGGATAATAACTGTAACTGCAGCAGTAATCAGAATTACCATGCAGCTTGATGTGCTACAGCCTGCTGATCTTTCATGACCTATTAGCATTCTCACAGCATGCTTAATGAAGCGATCTGCGATAAAGTGCAAGATAAGCCATTTTCTTCCCACCAGTTGATCCTTGCAGTTCTTGGTGATTTGTCTTGAAAGTGTCTTGCAGCATTTTACCAAGCTTCAGGCTAAAATGCCAACAGATTTTCTCCCTTTAATTATAGGATGCCTGAAGTCAAATATAAAGACAAACACAACAACAGATGATGTGTAATCAGAAATCATATGTTGGCCATTAGGAAGAGGAAACAAAGCTGATTATAATGGTACTATTTCTTTCCAATGATGAAGGATTATGGTAGAAACAGATATGAAATGTGTAAATATTTTTATTAATAAAATATGTTTTGCAGACTTCAGAATCAACAGCAAAATAAATGTAAATATTTAAAAGGTAGTTTAATATTTTCTATCAATGCTGTGGTAAAGCAGAAAGTGAATGTCCATTAAAGATGTAAGTGGGGCATAGACCTTATGCTGGCCCCCTACCCAGTGGTGAATTTCACCAGCTTGAGCACCCATTGCATAATATCTAAAAATGTAACCTTTGTCTCAGATGTCATTAGCAGTAGTAAGGGCTAGGATGGTTCAGACTGTATCTCTGGGTATGTCTATCCTGCTGCTGGGAGTCCAGGTAGACAGACTCACACTAGCTCCCCACTTGTGCTAGAATGTTAAAAATAGCAGCGTGGATGTTGTGGCATGGGTGGCGACTCACCTGAGCTCGGGCCTAGGGGGTCAGGTGGCCTTAGACCTAGGCAGTTCGTCTGAGCTTCCACCCACGCTGCAATGTCCACACTGCTGTAATTAGCACGCTGGCTTCTGCAGAGCTAGAGTGAATCTGTCCACCCGAGCTGCAAGGCTCACTGTCAGTTGGAATGTGGAACTTAAAATCTCATCCACTTCCAGGTTCTAGGAACTTTAAATTTAACCACCCTGGTCACCTTTATAGATGTTTTCCCCCTCACCCAGGAGACTTTGGGATATGAAACCACAAATCTGCATTACAGTACTTGGGATGAACAAGATAAATGTCTATTTATAGAATAAAATGAAACTGGCAAAATCTAAACAGTATATAATGGATATGGATGACCCAAAAGCCACAGATGATTGCCTATTTTTCATGGGCTCATATTGTATTCACAAAACAACTCGCCCCCCCACACACACACACACACTTCACTCATTAATCCGATTGGATTCAGAGGTACTAAGTTGGCACCAGGAGATGTCTCTCCTCAGCCTGCCTGCTCTTGTTCGGTGACGTATACCCTATCAGGCACCACTCAGGCCTGTGGCTCCCAGGTTATTTCAAGAAGGTTTTCTGCTGCCAGACCTGTTTCAGAGAAATCAACTCCACCAGCTACCCAACTGCTTCCACGTCTGCTCCACCAGGTTGGCTGCTGCTGGGTCCAGTCATGGAAAGTCATATCCAGGCAGGTTTCAGAATCTCTAGGCAGGAAACTCAGAATGAAGCAAGATGTCTGAACAGCCTCTGCTTTTACCAACAAAGTCCTTGGTTGCCTTAGTTCATTTGGGCTCAGTACCTATTAGAGCCCACTACCTGTCAGATCAGGGAGATCCACTTTTCCCAGGCTATAACCATCATAATATCACACACACCCTTTCATAAATACAGTTACATGCATCATTTAATATTTCCAGAAAATGGCAAACAGATAAACTCCACTCAGTTTAAAACACTGTACAGAACTTATGTTCTGATAATGAAGTTAGGATAAAGTATGTAAATAAAGATTTATTTTTGTCTCCTATAGGGGGAGCAAAAAGCTCATTTTCCCATACACCCTTCTTGCTCAGGGGCATACATCTGTCTTCTTTAGTGTTTTGTACTGTCACCCATCATCACACTATCTGAGCAACTTCCACATAAAATTGCAAATGAGGTCCCTAGTGGAATTCATGAAGTCTTCAGTTATTCTTCATGAACTGAAGATAAACTACTGAAACTCCTAAAAAGCAGAGTAGTTATTTTAAAATATAGGTTATAGGAGACCAAATATTTACAAGTAGGTCTGAAGTGGTATATTATACATTATTCTGCACCAGTAGGTTCTACTGTATGACAGAAGATGTGACATAGGGTAAGAGACATTAACTAGCTAATCAAGTCAAGGAGATATCAGGGATTGTAAAATAGGACCATCAGTCCTTCTATTCTCACAGTGACAAACAGCAACTACTGATGAATCATCATGATAGACATGATGCTTGATTTTCATGGCTCTTGTCAAGACCAGTATCTGGGATTCAGGCTTCTGTACATGTTGTGGTCTGCTGAAGTTATTTTAAAGAAATCAGAGAAGAAGCAAACAGTTTAGCAAGAGCAAATATACTACAAAATCGAAAGATCCCTAGATTGTTCTCAAACTCCAACAAGCAGTCTCTTTTTTGAGAGGACTCATGGTCTAGTGGATTTGAAATGGAGTTGGCAACTCAGTTCTGTCTGGGTCTCTTCCACTGACTCATTTGCTGGTCTTGGACAAATCACTTAGCCTTTCTGTGCCTCAGATTCTCCTTCTATAAAATAAGCATAATAATACTTACTGTTCCTACTTCACAGAGGTGTTATGTGAATTAATTAGCTCATGTTTGTACAGTACTTTGAAAATTGTAAATCGCTACATTAGTGCCAAGTATTATTATTATGAAACCTATTAAAAACACAATGCACCGATCAATTAGCTCAGATCAAAGAACATGTAGATGCAAAGAATCTAATTAAAATTTGATAAATAGAATTATTGGAAATAGATTAATTTCTGCACCACCTCTCTCTTCAAATGTGAAGAGCTCTATCTGCTCACCACTATGCCCCATATTCCTCATGTCACAGACCAAGCAGCTAGAGGTTTGAGGAAAGTCAGTATTTTCTTTATTTAAGAGCTCATTAAGCAGACTGAAAGACCTGTTCCACAACATCTAATGGCTCTTATACAAAATGCCACGTGAATGTGGTCCAATGTATATTGGCCTATGATTTTGCAACTCATTAGTATAGACTGCAATTGATATTTTAACTAAAAACAAGGCTACACCATTTCTTCTAAACATAGAAATTAAATTAGATGATTTGCATTTTGCAGCTTCCTAACAACAGCAAGAGCTTATAAGAAAATGTGAAATTTAGGACAAAATTGTAAATAAGATCTCGACGTCTAAATCAAATAATATCAAATCTGCCTGTTACAAAATCAAAATCAAACATCATTTAGATAGTTGGCAACTGTACATTCTTTGATCTGAGCCAATTGACTGATGTACTGTGTCGCATGTGTGAGTTTGGTCATAATACCAAAGCCGACAGGGACATTACTACTTTCTAATATTTTCTATTACAAAACTGACATCATTAGTACAAAAAAAGCAGCAGCATTAGCAAAACACAAACTTAGATAAAAACTTTTAAAAACAAAATACTTTTTAGAAAATGTTAAAGCTGACCATCATTAGCAAAAAAAAACCAAAAACCAAACAAACCAAGAATTGTTTTGTTAACAGGCATATTATTACTATCAGGTCGAGATTGAGCCTTTAGGGTCAGCCCTGCTTTTAGAGTGGCGTGTCACTGCACTGTCCAAAAGTAATACCATAAATAATTGTACCTCCAAGACACCATTCTGAGATACAGTTCCTCCAGAGATTGAGTGTGGAGGAAGTATTCTGCATCAGCCCTTTACCAGAAACAGGTCCCCTGGATTAGAACCATTGCTCCACCTACTCTGTCACCTACCTACTCACTTGCTCCTAGGGGGAGAGGAAGTATTGGGCATAGTGTATTGCCCCAGTCTCCTCCGCACCCCTGCATCCGGTCTAGTCCCAAGATCTAGTTAGATCTTAGACAGCTGCACTGGGGAGGGGTGGAGGTTTGAATGTGGAGGATATTATTCCCCTATGCAACCATATAGGACCAATGGAAAAATCTCATCCTTTGTGATTAGACCAAAAAAAGGTTAAACTATTGACTTCCAGTGTGAAAAACGTGACTCAGATCGACGCGGATCACTCTTTTCCTCGTTCATCCTGCTCTCTAAAAATATCATTAACTCATACTTAAAGTATTCCTTTGTTTTCTCATTCAAAATCAGTTCCTTCTACCAATAAGTATATATCAATATCATCTATCTATGTATATATATCTACATCTAGCTAGCTAGCTAGCTAGCCTATATATATATATATATATATATATATATATATATATATATCGATCTAGATACACATCTGTTCTCTTCATCTTTCAGGAGTCTAGTTACTTAATGAATCTGAAATAGAAACTTAATAAAATGTAATAGCTCTAAACCAATCAAAAGTCAATCAAAATTTAAAATTATGGAAATAAAAAGAAAATATGCCACCAGACTTCTCATTCTTTTTTTTCGCTGTTTCATTTGTTCATTTTTCTCCCTATGTCTTTGTTTAGTCTCTTTGATTAGGAATTCATCTACATCATTTTCCTTTTTTCGCTCTACCTCATGAATACACTTTGCAATCATGGACTCTCTGGGAACTGTGTGTAATCTAATATGCTATATTTAAAAAAAAATTCTGTGAAATAAATTCCATACAATCTGCTGCCATGAACTTCCCCACTTCCTAGCTGAAGTTCTAACGTTTAAATGTTAAATAGGTCTTGATTCTTCAAACACATAAGAGTGTATATAACAGTGCACAGATGAATAGCCCTATAATGTTCAATAGCACTATTCACAAAAATAATATATGTACTTAAGGATCAGAGCCTTTATTTGAGATATACCTTTATTGGTATATGGATACATTTTCAGAAAAACCTCTACTGAGTCTCCCTTTGATAAACAAAGCTGTACACGCCTGGACATGGATCCACATTGTGATTATTCTGAGGTATGCTCATACATTTTCAATATCCCCAAACTACTTTAAATGGAGTTAAATTTGAGATTATGCATCAGTTCAGGAATGTAGAGTAAATACATTCTGGGGTGAAATATTTATCCTCAAAACAAGCATTTCAAACTCAGGAAATTCAGACTTAAGGTTACGTTACACTAAAACAAATTCCAAACGAGGTATGGAAATGCATATGTAAGGCACCCAAAGACCCATAACTCTTCCCTATAGTGACAACATGCAAGAAATATGTGATTATGGCATTTCAATGTTCTTTGATGCCAGATTAGATTAAACTGATTATTATAGACACATTAGGTTTTTTCCTCCTCTCCTGCCCCATTTGTTCTTGCAAAATATACACTGTTTGCATATGCAATTTTGAGCATGCACGTACAGAAGATATGGTCTAAAAAATTACCCCACAAAGAATTTATTTAAATTTTTTTGCATTTCTTATTCCTTGAAACCTGTCTTTAATTTCAGTGGGAATTTTTGTTCAAGGAATGCAGGATGAATCCCCGTTTTTCTATCTCTTACGGTGTCTGATAGGTCTCTCTGAATTCTTCTCTTTTCCAACCCTTGTTTTCCCAATCTTTTTCCATAACTTATATATTTGAAACCTAATGTTTAGGTTGCTGTGTGCTGCACTTCTTTTAACCTTCATAAAGTATTTTGAAATGTATTTTACATAGTATTTGACATGAGATATAACCAGTGGAGTAGTATTCTCTTCTTTGATTTATACTTGTATTCCTCTACCAATAAAATTTAGCATCCTGTTTGCCTTCTTCTCTACAGCTGAATATTAGGTTGAAAGCTTTATGGATTTTTCTATAATATCTCCCTAATCCCTTTCCTAATAAGTATTCTGAAGTATCTTTCTACAAAACAGATACTTTTCTCATTGCATTTTGAGTCTAAAATGTATTATTGAACTTATATCTTATTTGAACTACCATATATACTGGTTCATTAGACCGTTCATTTATAAGCCGATTCCCCAAAATGGATAGGTAAAAATAGCAAAAACTGTATGACCCTTTCATAAGCCGACCCTATATTTCAGCGGTTGGAAAACTTTGGCTCCCGGCCCGTCAGGGTAAGCTGCTGGCAGGTTGGGACGTTTTGTTTACCTGGAGCGTTCACAGGCACGGAGCCCCTCAGCTCCCAGTGGCCACGGTTTGCCGTTCCCAGCCAATAGGAGCTGCGGGAAGTGGCACCCATTGGTTGGGAACGGCGAACCGCAGCCACAGGGAGCTGAGGGGCTCCATGCCTGCAGATGCTCCAGGTAAACAAAACGACAATGTATTAGATATTCAATTCAATGATTCCATAGAGTTTAAAATAATCAAATTTTGGTGTAGACCCATTTATAAGCCGACCCCTGCTCTTTGATGCGTCACTTTTTTACCAAAAATATTTGGCTTATGAACGGGGACAGCATCATGTTATGTTGACTGAGCTGGTACTTTGTTGTGAGCATACATGTGTTAGTTCACCTGTAGCTCCCATGGGGCACTAGTACCATGCTTCATCAACAATAAATCTGGCCAAGCACCTTCCCGAGCCTGTGGTCTTTCTGTATGAGTAACATCGAAGTCTGCTGAATCAACACGCCGCACTCTTTGCTAGTGCAGCTAACATCTGAGCTCCAAGAACTGCAGCAATAGCAGCATTAACAACACTGCAGCACTAGCAACACAAACAACAGGTCTCTTCAGGAAAAGAGCCTACTAAATTGGAAAAGTGGGTTTTGTCTCAACTAACTGTGTGTGCAACATATATCCAAGAAAAGAAATAGTTAAGCAAAAATACTAACATTTTGTCAAGTGCCTAAGTGACTTGGATTTAGGCACCTAATAGACTTTCTAAAATGGGGCTTAGGCTACAAAGTCACTTAGGCACTTGACAAAATTTCTTGGAGCTCAGATGTTAGCTACACTAGCAAAGAGTGCGGCGTGTTGATTCAGCAGACCTTGATGTTACTCATACAGAAAGACCACAGGTTCGGGAAGGTGCTTGGCCAGATTTATTGTTGATGAAGAATGGTACTAGTGCCCCATGGGAGCTACAGGTGAACTAACACATGTATGCTCACAACAAAGTACCAGCTCAATCAACATAACATGATGCTGTCCCCTAAGTCAGTACAAAGATGCCCTCCTTCCACTCTCCTTTTATACATAGATACAAATAAGTTGTGTTCTACATTTCATATGCTTTTTGTTGCTATCCTGTACCTTGTACCTGCTAGTTTAAACTAAACATCCTCATCCATTATCCTGTCATTCCATCCTTATGAGGGGCTAATGTGTTCCTGTACCATCTCTTGGGAGTTTGTTTATGTAGTTATTTGAGAACTCTGGGTGTTCTTCTGCCATCCTCTCAGGTCAGGAATGTGCTTTCTTGGTTAGCTAATACCTGGTGTGTTACTATTCTGCCAAGGCCATGCCTACTTTGGTTCACCCTGTCAACTATGCCTAGGGCTCCAGTGAGGCCTACAAGATCTTGTTAATGTTTTACAACCTTTTTTGAGTGCTACAACATATCACTTTTGAGCAGTGGAGTGGGCGGAATCATAATGGTATCTCCACAAAAGAATGATAGCATACCTTTTCCAAATTGATATTGTTCGCTAACTTTTATTCCTGTTATTTGTTTGTTCCCCAAACAGCAGTCTTAAGCAGTGGATATATTGCAAGTAACAGTGGAGTATAACAGTCAAATTACAGTTCACCAGATACATGCATATGTGCAGACACACACAAACAGATCAAGCACTGTTGGAGGCATTAGCTGATTTTTAATACAGAGCTTGATTCTGCATTCCCCTTTTGGTTTAAGTGGAAGTCTTACCTAAATGCTACAGGATTGGACAACAGGCTCGGCTAGTGTTTCCACCACCTAAAATATTTGCAACATTATATTAGTTGCAGTTGTTGCATCACACATCAGAATGTAAAAAATGAAGCACTATTTAATTCTGATTTATAAGACGTCTGATAGCAGGCTAGCATTAATCCCATGCTACTTTGGTAGAAAGAACTTAATCATAGAAATTATAAATGGAAATAAACCTATGTTAGGTCATCCACTCCATTCCATTGCCAATGCAGATTTTTCCCTTACAGTGTATTTTCTCTAGTGCTTTATCCAGTTAAGTTTTAAATGACTGAAATGAATGTTCTGCAACCAATCCCTTTGGTAGTCTATAAAAAGTGTCAAATAGATATTATTGTTAGGAATTTTTCTCATCTTCCGCTAATAAATAGTAAATAAATATTCAGTCTAAATTTCTTTGCTCAGCTTCATCCTATTACTCTGAAATAATTGCTCTTATTCTTTTCTAGGTGTTTATATCATCTCGGTACTTCTAGATACTTCAACTTGCTCTTCCATAACTGGACTGGTTCTGCCAAAATAATAGCAGAAAAAGCAAAGCAGCGAAAAACCCAATAGCTTTGGTTCTCAGAGCATGAATCTTTATTTTCAGCTCAGTTCCAATGAGTTCACATGTACTGAGTTTTGCTTTGCATTAGGTTCTTTCATACCCAAAATTTCAAAGTGAAACTCAACCAGAACTGATGAGTTTTGCCTAGTTTGCAGTGGAAACTAAATATCAGCCTAAGTTCGCTTGAATTTCAGCACTGGCTCACTGAAAGAATTGCAAACTTCAACCAACCTTTCAGTAAAACTGTTTCAAGGTTTGTAATAATTCTGAAATAGCAATTACTATAAGAGCTTTGACTAGAATCTTCTATCAGATTAAAGCTACATGCAACCAGCCCTGACTGAAGAAGCTCCATGGAAAATGAAGCCTGGTAGGTGATGTTAAACTAAGGTGTTGGATCTTAATGGCTGGATCTTGGTTCTGTGAAGGTTTTTGCTGAGTCCCCCCACCCCCAGATCTAAATAATTCTGTTTCGCATAATTGAACAAGACAAGCATTGCCACTGGAAAATTCATCAGACATAGACACAAATAAATCACTAAGGGAAAGCATTCAAGGATTTTATTTATTGAAAGAGTTCAATTTAGCATGTAAACCATGGAGAGGCAGATTTTTAAAAGAGATCGTGACTAGATTTTCAAAGGTTCAGCCCCCACAACTGGGTCAGATTTCAAAAAGAGCTCTGTTCCAATCTAGGCACGTAAATTAAGAACTCAAATTTCAGCAGCCAGCTGCTCTCATTTGACACTTATGGTCAGGTTTGTGAAAGAGCACAGCACCCAACTGCTGAGCACTTTTGAAATTCTTGCCTCTTATTTTGGTGCATAAGGCAGAGCTTCTCAGTCTTGAAAATATAGTCCCAATTGTGGATGATGTGCTCTTAAAAATCTGGCCCAAATGCTTACGATAATATTTAAAAGGCCTGACTGCTCTCAGCAAACTATGAATTACACCTGCAGACTGAGAGTACTTTTTGTCCCCTCATTATCTAAAACCCTTTTTTAGTAGCTGCCGAAAAACAAAAACGGGCGTAAATTCAGACATATGTGCTCTGCAATGGAGAGATGTGAGAGAATTAAAAATTGACAACAGATGGAATATACTTTGAATGCAAAGAAAAATATTTACTTTGAGATATTTACTGTATTACTGAGATCTCTTCTCATCCCTTCACTTCCACTATGGTAGGGTTTTTAGTTGTTCCTTAAGACCAGCCTAGACAAATGGAGAAAAACCTATAGCTTTGGCTGCATTGTTGTTACTGTTATTTTATTGGGGCCTTATTTAGGTGCCTAACCATCCATTTAGATGTTCATTTGATTGATTTATGTGAACTTCACAGTAGTTATACACAAAATTGAGCAGCCTAGTTGTTTACACAGCTGGGGACAATACTTAAACTCTCACTCCTTGTTCTGGGAAAATTTTAGTTGAAATTAATAGACAGTTTGAAAATTTAGGGGTTCAGTTCCCAGACCTGTCAACGCTATACCTTTTTGTGTGGATGGTAGGTCTGTGGGAAAATCTCCTATCCTATGGAAAAATCCTCTCCTGCCTGCCTTTCCCCATTCACCTACCTCCTAGGGAACGGCAGCCAAATGAAGATGCTGACTGTGCTGAAGGACAGCCTGGTACCCCTGTATTACCAACTCTCACAATTTAGTGAGTCTCACAATATTTAGTGTTTATAATTGAAACCCCAGCTTCTGGAGCCATGGGATTCTGTGAGAATCTCAGCTTTCATGAAAAAAATAAAAACACAGTAAGTTTCTAGTCTTCTTGGTTTTGGAGAAAAGCTTGATAACATGAACACTGGAGGCTCAAAATACCAAAGGTAAATAAAAAGAACCCACATTTGTTTACTTTTAAAATTCTCATGATTTTTAAGCCAAATTCATGATTTTGAGGGCCCTGAGTTATGATTAGAGCAGGTCTGAAAACAAAAAATTTCCATCCATAGAAAATTCTGAGATTTCAAAATTAGTTTCAGCCCAAATCAAAACAAAAGTTGAAATTTCTGAATGTTCCATGAAACAAAATATTCCAGAAATATGCATTACCACTTTATTGAAATGTTTGGTTTCAATAAATTCAAAACACTTCAGTTTGATATGGTTGAAACATTTTATATTGACTTTATCCTTTCCAGTATGGTGTAGTATAAGATAGTAAATACTAAACACTCTGATAATTTCCTGCAAAAATTTTATTGAACTCTATATGTTCCCAAGAATTTTTTTTATTTCATTGAATCAGCGTTTTCTGACAGAAAACTGTCTGGTCAGAAAGCTTTTGCTCATCTTTACTCATGACTTTTGAATGCTTGGTATTGGCAACAATGCCATCAGCATGTGCAGCCAAGAAAGCCCTCTCCCATTTCCCCTACAAACATAGGCCTGAAGTTCACCTGCAGCACTCAGTCCCTCTGTTGGTTCTTGAAGGGGGATAAGAATCCTACTGTTGTTGCTGCTCCTCAGCAGAAATTCTGGGCAGGCAAGATGGGAGAGGATCTTGCTGCTACTACCAGTCTTGCAAATCTAGAATTAAGGTGAAGATCCTTCTGCTGTTTCCTCTTTCCCAGTCCTGGAAGGATGAATTTAGGATCCCATTACATATCTGGGAGCTGAATGAAGATTTTGCTGATGCCTCTTTCCCAGTCCTGGAAAAGGGGGCATGAGGATCCTGCTGCTCCTGGGGGCAAAGAACTCCCACCACCCTGGACTTCTTAAAGGGAGGAGAAGGATGTTAAAAATGAAATGCTGGAGAGCTTTGAGGGGGAGGCCTAAACTGATGCTTGGTGAGTGGTATTACAGTTAAATGCTCTGCCCCCTTTCAGCTTTATATATATATGAATAGCTATTCAAATCTGTAGATCTTTATACCAATGTGCCATCTATGAGTTTTTGATTTGAGGATGTTAGGATCATGAACCAGGAGATCTGAACTGACTGCAGAGTATCGTGTCATGACCTATCACCACCAATACCACTCTATGGTTCAGCAGTAGCACTAGCTTAAACAAACAAAAGCAGACAGGACAACATTTTTAGATTTTTTGTTTCATTTCAAATATGGAAAGATTAAAAAAAATTGAAATTGTCCAAGCAGCAATTTCAATCTGATTTAATTAGTTTCAATCTGATTTAATTTTATATGGCATCAGCCCTGTACTATACTCAAGTTGTGATAAATTTCTACATATACATTCACCTGGAAGTAAGTCTATTGAACCATCCATTAATGCCCCAACCTGCTGCATACATGGAGCACCATTAAATTACCGGATCAGGGCCTACAATTGCTACTGTTATTCTGCTGTCTCTGTTTTATCTTAATGGTGTCTTCTGTCAAACTTTCTAAGTGGTGGATAGAATGACTTGGTTAATTTATATCTCTACACTTTACAGTGTGCATTTAAAACTTTCAAACCAGTTATGCCTTAGAATGTGGTTTGATATTCTAAGTGAAAGCCATTCTATATATTGCACCAGTTATTGCTTTTTGGGCTATTATCCAGAAGGACTTAACATTGCTACTCAGAGATACTGTAGAAAAAAATCTAGGTCCTTTTTTCCCCCATTACTCCAATTTGCATCATAAAAAGAGGGGTGGCAGAGAGTAGGCATCTAGTTTCAGGCTTAATTTTGGTAGCATCAGGTACTTATTTAGTGTTCCTGCAATCACAATATTTGATATCAAATTACAAAATGATTATGGTCTGTATTATTGTGGCCCTGAAATGAAATGATAAAATGAGTCTGACAGAAAAATGTGGTATATCCACAAGCTTATATGCGAGCCAAACTCATTGACACAAAAAGAAAAGTAGCTATATTTTACTCACATTTATTGCACCCTTTAGGTTTAAAACTAATAAGCACTTTTACTTTGAGTGCTTTACATTTATGAATTCTAATTTTGTTCTTCTTTCCTATAAAATGTTATATAGCCAAGTTCTCTGAGAATTGGCAGTCAGAGTTTAAATTCTATCAAGTGTTTTTTTAATTTGGAACATTCATCACTCATAAAAAGGGACACTTCTCATTTAGTGATTTACTCGGTCATTTAGAAAAGTTCAGTTTTCCATTTATTTAAAAAAAACAAACCACATCTGGCGTTTTTGTTTCTTCATACTTTCCAGTTGTCTTTATAATTAAGGTAGTTACATATGTGGTCATCATGCTCTTCGCTCATTGATTCTGTGTTCAAAAGCTATATTCCACCATAAACTAATGGTACATATTGTATAAGGCCAGAAGGGACCAGTACGATCATCTAGTCTGGTTCTCTACATAACACAGGCCATAGAATTTCCCTGAAATAACTCCTGTTTGAACTATAACATATCTTTTAGAAAGACATCCAGCAATATGTAGAACGAAGATATATAACTCCTATTTCTTCAAGTGGCCTCTGCACATTCATGCTCTTTGGATGAATTGACAGTTCAGCTTGGACTGGTAGAACCTTCTAATACCATTGTCAATTGGAGTGCTGTCATGCCCTCAGCTTCTCTCTTTGCAGCGCTGAACATTCGGAGAAGGAGGCTCGAAAAGGAGGCGTGATACACCAACCATTTAATTTTCTTCCAACCACTGTAGCAGGTGGATCAGAAACCTCCCCCGGTCCTTGGACCCTGATTTGTCATAAGGGACCATATCCAGTGCTTCTGCCTTCTTAGTGTAGTGAGTTCTTTTTTCTTTCTTGTTTTTTTTTTACTAAGGATCTTAGTGCCCTGACAGAGGTCCTTGGTTGTGCTGTGTGGGAACAGAAGACAAAGAAACACAGTTTCAAGAAGTAAGCCTCTTGTCCTGCTGTTTTTCCTGCTTTGTATGTATATGTGCATTATTTGGCCTGCTTGGGGGAAAGTCATTTGCCTTTTTATTGCTCCATATGCTGCACCTTCATCCACAGGACCAGAAAGTTTAATCAGAATCATCTCCTAGCTATGTTATTGCCAGAAGCATTAGCAGCTAAACCTTCTAGTTCCATAACACAGGAGCCAAAAGTGTTGGAAGACAAGCCTTAGCTACAACTCCTGAGGGGGGTTAAAAAGCTGGCAAAGTCTTTGACTGGGGCCAAACCTAATGTACCAGTCACTATGAACAGGCAAAATCAGATCTGACGGACTGATAAACACCTGGCTTCACACATCTCTGCCTCAGTTGAAAGAGCCAGTCCTAGAGACCATAATCCTCAGAATCTGGTACTTCCCGTTCCACACACTGAACTGCAAATACATACTCATAAAGCTCTGACCATGGAAGTCAGAGCCACAGCAAATGGCACTATTGAGGGTCAACACCATGGTATGGATCCACACCTTGACCTAGATCTGAGGCTATTGGTTCCATGACTGAAAAGCTTCCTGTTGCTTCCTCAGAGTTGTTTGTTCATACTGAATGGAGGTTCAGGTTCATCTCCCTGAGCCTTTGAAATACCCCATTCAGATCTTCATTTGGATCAGAGGGTCCCTCATGCAGCACTGGGTACATTATCCTCAGTGCTTAAAGATAAAGGAAAGAAGTGTAAAGTGGTTGAATTGGTTCCTCCTTCTCTGAGAACGAAAAAAACCTTACAACGCTAAACCCTTTCCATAACTATGCCAACCTCTCTGGAGAACCTACACCCTAGAAATCTTACTGGTCCCCCAGTCTGATCTCTATTAGCTTTTCACTTAACCAAGTCATTGTTGTCACCCTTAGAAAATGTCTCAGATCTGAACTCTATGTGGAATTGGATCATGACAGGATTGATATCTTTCTATATCCTTCCCCTTCCTGAGAAAGAATCAGGGAACCTAGAGAGCATTATAGAGACTCATTTTTTCAACTTTTTACACTGAGACCACTTTCCCTCACCCATGGATTATGATCAGGAATTCCCTACTCATAGACTTAAGGCCAGAAGGGAACATTGTAATCATCTAATCTGACCTCCTGCACATTGCAGGCCACAGAACCTCGCCCACCCATTCCTGTAATAATCCATAACCTCTGGCTGAGTGATTGGAGTCCTCAAATAATAATTTAAAGACTTCAAGTTACAGAGAATCCACCATTTACTCTATCTTAAACCTGCAAGTGACCTGGGCCCCATGCTGTAGAGGAATGCAAAAAAAAAAAAAAAACCCTGGGTCTCTGCCAGTCTGACCCAGGGGAAAATTGTTTCTAAATCCCAGATATGGTTGTCAGTTGGACCCTAAGCATGTGGGCAAGGCCCAACAGCCAGACACCTGGGAAAGAATTGTCTGTAGTAACTCAGAGCCCTCCCCATCTAATGTTCTGTCATCAGCCTTTGAGGATATTTGCTATTAGTAGTCACAGTTGGGCCACATGCCATTATAGACAGACTCTTCACACTATCCCCTGCATAAACTTACCAAGCTCAGTCTTGAAGCCAGTTAGTTTTATTTTTTTTTGTCCCCACTGCTTCCCTTGGAAGGCTGTTCAAGAACTTTATTCCTCAGATGGTTAGAAAACTTCATTTAATTTCAAACCTAAACTTGCTGATGGCCAGTTTATATTCATTTGTTCTTGTGTCAGTATTGGCTTAAATATTTCCTCTCCCTCCCTGGTATTTATTCAGCTGATATATTTATAGAGAGCAATCATATCTTCAGCCTTCATTTGCCAAGCTCTTGAATCTCCTCTCATAAGGTAGGTTTTCCATTCTTCTGATCATCCTAGTAGGTCTTCTCTGCACCTGTTCCAGTTGGAATTCATCTTTCTTAAACATGGGAGACCAGACTTGCACACAGTATTCTGGATGAGGTCTCATCAGTGTCTTGTATAATGGTATAAACTCTTCCCTATCTCTACTGGAAATACTCGGCAATATGTCAAATGCTTGCAAGCTGCATGGAAAATTCTTAAAAACACCATAATAGAAGCTCAAATTAAATGTGTACCCCAAATTAAAACATGTTAAGAGGACAAAAAAGTGCCATGATGGCTAAACAACAAAATAAAATAAGTAGTTAGAGGCAAAAAGGCATCCTTTACAAATTGGAAGTTAAATCCTATTGAGGACAATAGAAAAGAGAATAAACTCTGGCAAGTCAAGTGCAAAAGTATAAATAGGCTGGACAAAAAAGAATTTGAAGAGTAACAAGCCAAAGACTCAAAAACTAACAGCAATTAAAAAAAAAAAAGAAACATAAGAAGCAGGAAGCCTCCTGAACAAACAGTGGGCCCATGGCAATCAAGGTGCTAAAGGAGCACTTAAAGAAGATTAGACTATTGTGGAGAAACTAAATGAATTCTTTGCATCAGTCTTCACTGAAGAAGATGTGAGAGAGATTCCCACATCTGAGCCATTCTATTTAGGTGACAAAGCTGAGGAACTGTTCCAGATTGAGGCATCATTAGTGGAGGTTTGGGAACAAATTGATAAATTAAACAGGAATAATACACCAGGACCAGCTGGTATTCACCCAAGAGTTCTGAAGGAACTCAAATATGAAATTACAGAACTGCTAACTGTGGCATGTAACCTATCATTTAAATCAGCTTCTGTACCAGATGACTGGAGGGTAGCTAATGTGGCACCATTTTTTTTTTAAAGGCTCCAGAGGAAACCCCTGCAATTCCAGGCCTTAAGAATAATTTCAGTAGCAGGCAAATTGGTTGAAACTATAGTAAAGAACAGAATTATCAAACACATAGATATACATTAATTGTTCAGGAAGAATCAACACTGATTTTCTAAAGGGAAGTCATGCCTCACCAATCTATTAGAATTTTTTGAGGTGGGTCAACAAATATTTGGACAAGGATAATACAATGGATATAGTGTTCATAGACTTTCAGAAAGCCTTTAACAAGGTCACGCACCAAAGGCTCATATGTGAAGTAGGCAGTCATGGGATAAGAGGGAAAGCCCTCTCATGGATCAGTAACTGGATAAAAGATAGGAAACAAAGAGTAGGAATGGACGGAGAGGTAAATAGTGGTATCCACCAGGTATCTGTACTGGGACTAGTGCTGTTCAACATATTCATAAATGATCTGGAAAAAGGGTCAAATAGTGAGGTGGCTAAATTTTCAGAAAATACAAAATTACTCAAGATAGTTAAGTCCAAAGCAAACTGTGAAGGCTTACAAAGGGCTCTCACAAAATTGGGTGACTGGGCAACAAAATGGCAGATGAAATTCAATGTTGATAAATGCGAAGTAATGCACATTGGAAAACCTAATCTCAACTATACATACAAAATGATAGGATCTAAATTAGCTGTTACCACTCAAGACATAAATCTTGGAGTCATTGTGGATAGTTCTCTGAAAACTTCTGCTCAATGTGCAGCGGCAGTCAAAAAAGCTTACAATGTTAGGAACCATTAGAAAAGAGATAACATGACAGAAAATATCATAATGCCTCTATATAAATCAATGGTATGCCCACATCTTGAATACTGTGTGCAGATCTGGTCACCCCATCTCAAAAGATATACTGGAATTGGAAATGATACAGAGAAGGGCAACAAAAATGATTAGGGGCATGGAACAGCTTCCATATGAGGAGAGATTAAAAAGACAGGGACTTTTCAACTTGGAAAAGAGACGACTAAGGGGAGATATGATAGAGGTCTATAAAATCATGACTGGTGTGGAGAAAGTGAACAAGGAAGTATTATTTACTCCTTCACATAATACAAGAACTAAGAGTCGCCCAATGTAATTAATAGGTAGTAGGTTTAAAACACAGTCAACCTGTGGAACTCTTTGCCAGGGGATATTGTGAAGGCCAAAACTACAACAGGGTTGAGAAAAGAACTAAATAATTTCCTGGAGGATAGGCCCATCAACGGCTATTAGCCAGGATGGCAGGGATGGAACACCATGCTCTGAGTGTCCCTGTACTCTGTTCTTCAGAAGTTGAGAGTAGACAACAATGGATGAATCACTCGGTTGCCTGTTTGTTTATTCCCTCTGAAGCACCTGCACACCTGTTTGTCAGAAGACAGGCTACTGGGATAGATGGACCATTGGTCTTACCCAGTATGGCCATTCTTATGATGGGGGGAGGGGGCTCAGATGAGCCATGGATTTAAATGCTGCCTAAAGGGCAGCAAGAGCTGAGGTGGTCCCTTGGGTGCAGGTGTGTCCCCTGGAGGAGTAGTTGGACTGCTGTATTTGGGAAGGCCACACGCATGCACCCTGAAGCCAGTTCCCATGGCTCACTGGCTCTGTCCCCCACCTGGAGCGGTATCTGGGCTGCTCATGCTGGGGGTTAGAGGGGATGGGACAGCTTAACGGGGGAGCCCCAGCTGCTGTTATGGCAACCTGAGCACAGGAGCTGTGACCATTCCAGCACCAGCTGCTGAAATGATGCCGCCACTCTGGTGCCTCCTGGTGCTGCAGCGACCACCATTCCTGCTGGGGCTGCATGCCAGGCTCCTGCTTCCCTGCCCCCCCCCACAATCCCCTATCCACTTCTCTTCCCTATCCCATCCCCCTCTGCCTCTGCCTCTTCCCCCACCCCACCTGTCATCCCCTATTCCCTCCACACAAGGCTGAGCAGAGCAGCTTGGTGCTCACAGAAATTGGGGGGGACAGTGGCACATAACCCCACATGCACCCCCAAAACCTCATCTCTGTTTTGGGGGGCAATGTCCTCCCAAACTATGTCCATCCTCTCCCTTTCTCTCGACATTGCACACACCCCCTCCACAAGCCAAGCTCCCTCTGCCCAGAACTTGTCACCTGCTGCCTGCGGAGCTAGTGCTGGGAGCTGCAGCCACACATGGATGCCTGCCATTAGATGCAGGTAGGAGGCAGCCCTGGCTGGAGCAGGGGGTGGCATGGGTTGATGATGCAGAGCTCCCCACTCTTGCCTGCTCTTAAGGCAGGTTTATTTGTTAAGAAGTGTGAGGGCTATGCTGTTAAAAATGGAGGGACCCTGGCCTCTCTGGTCCTCCTGGTTCCAGTGTGCTAGCCAGGTCTTTCTCTCCTCTGTTGCTTCCAACTGATAAGTCCCCAGCGCATAGCAAAAATTGTTCTTGTCAATCCCTAAGTGCATGATCTTGCACTTTGGACTATTAAATTTCATCCCATTTCCATTTTTACAGTTTTCAAGGTCTCCAGATCATTTTGTGAGATATTCTCGTCCTCCTCCATATTAGCAATTCCTCCCAACTTTGCGTCATCCACAAATGTTAGCACATGCCCACATTTTGTGCCATGGTCATTAATAAAAATGTTGAATAAGGTTGGTTCCAAGACTGATCCCTGAGGAACTCCACTAGTAACCTCCCTCCAACCCGAGAGTCCATCTTTCATTATGCCACCATTGTACTCTCTCTTTTAATGAGTTCCTTATCCACTTTTCAGTTCTCATATTAATCCCCATCTTCTCCAATGTAACTAATAATTCCCCATGTGGAATTGTATCAAATGCAATGAAAACCAGGTAGATTAGATCTACTGCATTTCCTTTGCCTAAAAAAATCATTTATCTTTTCAAAGAAAAGAGATCAGGTTGGTCTCGTAAAACCATGCTGTATTTTATCCCAGTTACCATTTACCTCTGTGTCCTTAATACTTTCTCTTGCGTTCCAAGACCTTGAATACAATTGAGGTCAAACTAACAGGCCTTTAGTTTCCCTGATTATTTCCCCCCTCTCTTAAAAATAGATACTATATTAGCAATTTTTCAGTCATAGGGCACAACCCATGAGTTTATGGATTCATTAAAAATCCTTGCTATTGGGCTTGCAATTTCATGTGACAGTTCCTGTAATATTCTTGGATGGAGATTATCCTGGTCTCCCAATTTGGTCCCATTAAGCTGTTTGAGTTTGACTTCAGGTTCTACCTGAGAAAGTTTAGGGGTTGGACCATGCCTAGATTTTATTTAATCTCCACCCCATCCTCAGTGCTATTTCTTCTTTTCTTGTTTTCTTTTAATTTATATATCTATAGAACCTCTTACTGTTGGTTTTAATTTCTTTTGCAAGATCCAACTGTGCTTGGCTTTTGGCAGTTCTCACTTTTTCCCTACATGTTATGACTATTTTCCTACCCACTGCTGTTTCTTTCTCCATTGCTATATTCTCGCTTTCTTGATTTTTTTTCTCCAGTCAATATTAGAATCAGGCATGGAAATTACATGAGCATCTCCCAACCATCTCCCCCTACTGGGTACTGCCAGGTATCATCATAGCCAAAGTACCCATGTTGGCCTTCCACAGGTATTACTTTGAATTTAAAAGGCCTGAAGAAAGGCAACTGCAAGGGGATCTCTCTCACTAAATGGTTCAAGGGAAATGTCCTGCCTGGACTCATTGCTCTTGCTGGCACCAAGGGAACAGTCTCCTTTACTTTAATCATTCTAGACAGTTTATTACACCCAGTTAAAATTTCCTCATTAAATCCAGCAACTAGACAGAGAATTTAAAAAAAAAAATCTGCCTCTTGTTCTTGTTCTTCCAAACTTAGGGCTGGTCCACAGTACCCGCCCAATTCGGCGGGTAGAGATCGATCTTCTGGGATCGATTTATTGCGTCTCATCTGGACGCGATAGATCGATCCCAGAAGCGCTCCCCCGTCGACTGCGGAACTCCTGCTCGCCGAGAGGAGGAAGCGCTGTCGACGGGGGAGCCTGCCTGCGCCGTGTGGACCCGCAGTAAGTAAATTTAGTTCGATCTAGGAAACGTTGACTTCAGCTACGCTATTCTCGTAGCTGAAGTTGCGTTTCCTAGATCGATCCCCCGCCCCAGTGTGGACCTGCCCTTACATAGCTTCAAATTCATTGGTAGTGATGGCTGCTGTTCACAGAGCTAAAGTGCAACAAGTCCACCCTACCCCTTTGGACAGAATGAGTAAGAAGTTAGATACTCTTGGTAGAAAGATGTTCTGCTGTGCCACACTGAGCATTAGAGTGGCAAACTATCAGGCAGTAATGTCCAGATAGCTAGATCATCTGTCAGAGTAAATTGCATTGCCTGCCCAGTCACTGCTAGAAGACCAGAGAAAACTGGCCAAAGCCCTGATTACTGAACATCAGTGACTTGATAATTATGCCTCAAGAACATCCTCCGACCCTTTCTAATGATGTCTATGGTTGTGATGTTCATGATTACTTTGAGATGCCACTTGTGGTTATATTTGTCTGGACTCCCTCTGGAAACAAAACCCCCGATAGAAGAACCCTCATTTTATGGTGAAGGGATAATTTTTTCTAGGACAAGATTTAGTTAAGTATTTTAATATGATGACTCTATTAGATTTTTGTATCATGACATTGTCCATCACCTTGCATGTTGGCTATTTCTTTATTCCTATGCAAATAGAGTGAGGAGTACACATAAAATACTACTAGGCTGATTTAGAAGTATTTTGCACTCACTCTTCACTCACTTTACCCACATTTAGAGGTCTACATAAGGTTGAACAGACCCAGCATCTCCTTTTAAGGTGATTCATGCTAAGTATTCACACCTTCATCATTTACCTCTTTGTATTGCTGAGATATACTGCAGAGTTCTATACTATTTGGAGATTCCTAAGGGCTGATGGATTTATGTATGGTAAAGTGCATTGTTGTAGTCCAGCAGAGATATGACAGTCTACTGCAAGCACATTAAATCTGTCCTTTTCTCTACATTGGATTTCTGTAGAATATTAAGTCAAGTTCCAGATTTCAGTCCTTATCTTCAGGTCACTCAATGATGTGGGGCCTAGATATTTAAAAAATCATCTAAAGTTCTGGCATGAAAACTGTGGTTGACAATGTTGCTCCTCTGGCTCAATGAAACTTTCTACAAAAAGGATAAAGCTCATCTAAGCACAAAATAGTTTTCTTGGGGGCCAACCCAACACTGTGGAATGAACTCCCACAGGAACTAAGGACCATTACAAGCTTCACCATCTTCCGCTTTAGGTGCCAGATGCATTTCTTTGCTATATGTTGGTTAGAGAAGGCAAGGTCAAGGTGTGTTTTATTTCATATATGAATTATTTTATATAATAAAAAACCCCTGCCAAGACAAAACACTCCACCGTACACATTTCTCCCCCTGAGTAGGTGACGAGAGGACAAATACATGACAGATATTAGTCATGCCACATAATGCACTGCTGGAAGGCACTCAGCTACTACAGTGATGACTACGGGATGAGGACCTACATACAATAGAATAGGTGTCAATCATAGGCATTTACTAGGACTACTTGAAACCTTGAATGTGTGTAGAGGCAGCAATTTCTTAAATTGTCCTTATCTCCTTGAGTACTGGCATCAGAATTTTCACATATAATACGTACTTGTTAATGCAAAGGGCCTCACCTCTGCTAATGGGGCTATGCAGCCACCAACACCAGAGTACAAGAACATATCATATCCGGGAAGTTTCTATTTCTGACTATAAGATATTGGAACATAAGGCCAATCTCATTAAAGCACCAAGTTACTTTCAAATATAATTCCATACTAAAGGCAATGTTCCCTCATCCTGGTGATTGTGGATATCCAAATGAGCAAGGTAAATCCCTTGAGGGTACCAGAAGAGCTTCATTTCTGCACAGTAACTTCCAAAGTCTATTCCTGACTATTGTCACAGTGCTCCCTATTAGAGTGATACGTTCCGCAGAACCTGCTTTTTATATTTGAGTGTCATCATCATGATCATAGACACAGATGAGAACTACTGAGGTTCACTTCACTGTTCAGTCATTTGAATTGGTCAAGAGACAACATTTTACTACATAGAATCTAAAATTCACCCTCATGCAGAAGCCCAGCACAAGCCCTACATACAACTTAAGATCCACCTAAGCCCCATTTTGAGGGCTCCAATTGCCATTAAGTGGTGCCTAGACTTGATTTGTCCCTCTGTACAGGAGTGTCTCTCACCTCACATGAAAAATAATGTGCACAAAGCACCTTCCATCTGTGAAATTTAACCCAACAAACATTAATGAATTGAGTCTCACTATTCTGCTCTGTGTCAGGATAGCATTTGTGTTTTCTTTCAAGTTGTTTTAATATGGAAGCCTAAAAAATTTAACAATAATTTTATGTGAAAAGAATATATATTTAATTCAGGAGAAAACCAATTAAGTCTGCCATATCATGAGTAATGATGCTGAAATAACAAATCAATTTCTATATAATTTGGAGGATGCAGTACTATAAATTCTACAGCCAGGATCAATAATTGGCAATAAAATATCAAGCCATAATTCTCCAACTTCCACAGCCAAACTACACATTTATGTAAAAGTAGAACTTCAAATTTGAGTTTACAGTCTACACATAATCCACATGGTTAGAAAATGGAATGGATCCAATCAAAGGTGCCACCTAGAATCACTTCAACAGACCTAAAAGGCATAAACAGACACTTTATATCCCTTCTGGGCCCCATTAAGGTATCTCCACAGGGCTAGAGATCCAGAAGTGAGGAACAGGTGGACAGAGGTGAGGTTAGGAGAGACACTGAACCTCAATTTAAATCTGAGCCATTTGGGGAATGTGTTAAGGAGTGAATACAGGCTCTGTCATATGGTAGTGCGCCTTCTTACACACACACACACACACACACACACAAAATTTAAGGCGAGTTCCATGGGCAGCCTGTGCCAGGAGAAATGCAGGGGACTTGGAGGCAGCACAAAGTCACTCAGCTTACATTTGAATGGCCCTGATAAGACCAGATCCTAAGAGAGTTGAATCCCTTTGTCTGAGTGCGTATACACACGTGTGGACGAGTCCCATCCCCTATGAAGGAGTTTGGAGAAAACTCCATAAAGTTCCCCTGTAACAGAGAGATTCTATTTCCTGTGTTATGCAGGAAGTCAGAGTCGATGATCACAGTGATCTAGAAGTGTGGATATGACAGAAAGAAGACCCTTTTGGGTTTCCTCAACACTGCATGTTGGATTGATGTGATATTGAAAGGTTTCTTAAACAGAACGTGGAGGATAAAAAGAAGAGCCGGGTTATGTGAGACCTTCTGCAAAGCCTTATGTTGGGAATTCAGGCCTTGGCTGAGGAAAATAATGTCCTTATGGCACAGAATGATAAATTTAAAGTGCAGTTAGCTGATAATATTGAGCAGAAGGAAGTGTATAAATTACATGCTCTAACAGCTAATAGTAAATACTTGGGCAGTGTGGAGGAACATTAGAAAGTAATGGCATGGGTCTCGTTGTAGTCTTAGATAATGGCCTTCAATGACAAACTCAGACAGGAGATGGAGGATTTATTGCCATGGGAGCCATGACAGGAACTGTTAAAAGTACAGCTCCTCTTTCAGTTGATCAAGAAAGGGTGAAAGAAATGGTCCTTATGTTCCCATGTGTATGGACTAACAACAAATTGGACAGCGGACACATGAATATTAAAATTTTCCTGGAAGGGCGAGAACCTCCTCCACAACCATGGTAACCAATGCCCAGGAAGGCAATAGCACCTGTAACAGACATCCTGAAAACTTTGGAAGACAGCGGTATAGTTAGAAGACAAGCCTCTAGCAGTAATTCTCTGGTAGGGCCTGTTAAGAAACCAAATGGTAATTTTCGATTAACCATTGATTATTGTAAAGTAAATTATTTAGCTAAAGTGGTAGCTGCTTATCCAGAGATTATCTCTAAAATCTCTCCAGAAATGAAATGGTTTTCCATAGTAGATATTAGCAACGGATTTTAGAGCCTGCCGCTAGCTAGGAAAGCCAATATAGAATTGTTTTCATGTAGGAAGGGGTTCAGGGGTTATGGACAGTCTTATCCCAAGGATATAATAAGTCCTGCCATTTTCTATGCCTATATGGAGTTGGAGAAGTATAGCAAGCCCAATAGACTCCTTCAGTATGTGGATGATGTTTTAATTCAAATCACTGACTGAGAAATCAGTGATTTAAGTGAAGTCAGTTTCTTAATCAAAAACGCAGGCCTCAAACTTAATAGTGAAAAAGCCCAGTTAGCAAAAGCTAAAGTCACCCTTTTGGGGTGTCTCTTGGCCAGGAAGGAAACTATTTGCAAAGCTAGGGTTGAGTTAATTTTCTAGTCTACCTATACCTATGGATCACATGGCTCTACAGTAATTTTTAGGGATTATGGAGTTTTGCAGAGATTTTACACCCATATATGTGGAACTTGCCCAACCTTTGTATCATTTATTTCCGTCTGCAAATTGGGAATGGGAGGCAGAACATACTGCGGAAGTTTAGCACTTAAAAGAGGTTTTGGGACATGCTCCTACAGTAGCTCACCCAGATGTGTACATCCACCTATATCCAGTTGCTACACTTAACACTATTGGAGTTGTCATTACTCAGCAGCATGGAGGTCGGAACTGACCTATCGCTTTTGCCTCATGATTTCCCAAAGCGGTTGAACTAAAATATGGGTGGTGTGAAAAAATTATATTAACAGTATACTGGGCGATTATGAAACACAGATACCTTCTTGGCAACCAACAAGTTAGAGTTAGTCATCATCATACCCCATTTAAGACCTTGTTGGCTGGGCATATGGCTGGTGGGAAGGTTAGTAATCAGTAAATACAGAAATAGATGTTAGCCCTTAGTGACAAGAAGAAAGTCAAGTAAAGTGTGGGCCCCTTACTGAATGAGGGAGGCAACCTAGTGACCGAGGATGTGGAAAAAGCTAATGTACTCAATGATTTTTTTGCCTCTGTCTTCACGAACAAGGTCAGCTCCCAGACTGCTGCACTGGGCAGCACAGTATGGGGAGAAGGTGACCAGCTTGAGATTGCAGAGCCATTAGCCATTATTTTTGAAAACTCATGGCGATCAGGGGAGGTCCCGGATGACTGGAAAAAGGCTAATGTAGTGCCCATCTTTAAAAAAGGGAAGAAGGAGGATCCGGGGAACTACAGGTCAGTCAGGCTCACCTCAGTTCCTGGAAAAATCATGGAGCAGGTCCTCAAGGAATCAATTATGAAACACTTAGAGGAGAGGAAAGTGATCAGGAACAGTCAGCATGGATTCACCAAGGGGAAGTCGTGCCTGATTAACCTAATTGCCTTCTATGAGGAGATAACTGGCTCTGTGGATGAGGGGAAAGCAGTGGATGTGTTATTCCTTGACTTTAGCAAATCTTTTGATACGGTCTCCCACAGTATTCTTGCCGCCAAGTTAAAGAAGTATGGGCTGGATGAATGGACTGTAAGGTGGATAGAAAGCTGGCTAGATCGTCGGGCTCAACGGGTAGTGATCAATGGCTCCATGTCTAGTTGGCAGCCGGTTTCAAGCGGAGTGCCCCCAGGGTCGGTCCTAGGGCCGGTTTTGTTTAATATCTTTATTAATGATCTGGAGGATGGTGTGGACTGCACTCTCAGCAACTTTGCAGATGACACTAAACTGGGAGGCATGGTAGATACACTAGAGGGTAGGGATCGGATACAGAGGGACCTAGACAAATTAGAGGATTGGGCCAAAAAAAACCTGATGAGGTTCAACAAGGACAAGTGCAGAGTCCTGCACTTAGGATGGAAGAATCCCATGCACTGCTACAGACTACGGACCGAATGGCTAGGTAGCAGTTCTGCAGAAAAGGACCTAGGGGTCACAGTGGATGAGAAGCTGGATATGAGTCAACAGTGTGCTCTTGTTGCCAAGAAGGCTAACGGCATTTTGGGCTGTATAAGTAGGGGCATTGCCAGCAGATCGAGGAACGTGATCGTTCCCCTTTATTCGACATTGGTGAGGCCTCATCTGGAGTACTGTGTCCAGTTTTGGGCCCCACACTACAAGAAGGATGTGGAAAAATTGGAAAGAGTCCAGCGGAGGGCAACAAAAATGATTAGGAGTCTGGAGCACATGACTTATGAGGAGAGGCTGAGGGAACTGGGATTGTTTAGTCTCCAGAAGAGAAGAATGAGGGGGGATTTGATAGCTGCTTTCAACTACCTGAGGGGGGGTTCCAAAGAGGATGGAGCTCGGCTGTTCTCAGTGGTGGCAGATGACAGAACAAGGAACAATGGTCTCAAGTTGCAGTGGGGGAGGTCTAGGTTGGATATTAGGAAACACTATTTCACTAGGAGGGTGGTGAAGCACTGGAATGCGTTACCTAGGGAGGTGGTGGAGTCTCCTTCCTTGGAGGTTTTTAAGGCCCGGCTTGACAAAGCCCTGGCTGGGATGATTTAGTTGGGAATTGGTCCTGCTTTGAGCAGGGGGTTGGACTAGATGACCTCCTGAGGTCCCTTCCAACCCTGATATTCTATGATTCTATGATTCTATGAGTGCAGAAAATTTCCAAGCAGTTCAGCTTAAAGAACACAAGCAGTGGGTGGCTAGGGTCATCACTGTGGGTAAACTATACAAATGTACCATATAGTGCCAGACATACCACTTTTAAAGAAGAGGGTCAGGACAGAGTTCAAATGGACGAGGAAGTGCAGTATACAAATGGAAACAGCCATTATATAGGAGGACAGAGCACTGAAGCATGGGCAGGTATAAAAAGCATAGGATATCATAATTTAAAAACTATGCAGTTTAGTTATGGTTAGTAGCTGGAGTATTAAGGGAAGCAGCTGACCAAAGAGACAAATGTCTCACTTTGGTCCTGGATTCTGATTATGTGTTTCAGGGACTGCTATTGCTCCTAGCATGGTGGGTCTGAAATAAATATCTGGCTACTGATGGTAGTTACATTAAATTTACCCATGTCTGGCAGTGGATTGAGGACTTATCTTCTCAGTTAGACTGAGTTGTTGTAGTTAAAGTAAAGGCCAATGGGAAAAGAGAGAACATTTTAACGGGGGGGGGGGGAGAGAGACAATAATCTGGCTGCTGCCCTTTCAAAGGAGGCTGCTGTATCAGCACCCACCTGAGCTGGCATGGCATGGGTAACTGCCACTCTAGCTGTAGTAACTCATAATTCGGTCGTGGTGTCTAAGGTGAAATCCCAAAGAATTCAGGCAATCCAAATTCAGGACAGAATTGGGATTCTTGTATCAAAAAGCCAAGGAGGACAACTGAAATGGGAAGATGCTACCCTGGTCATGCAAAAGGACATTCTTTGTGCCCTAGTTGGTTACAACCTCATTTGGATAGTGCCAAGAGGTAGCCATAAAGATTTATTAAACTGGATTAATGGTTCTAAGGCTGGTGGCCACTCAAAACTAAACGAAGCTACTGAACAACTGCAATACATGGGATGGTGGCTGAACTGAAAATCAGACCCAAAAATGATTTGATGCTAAAGGAAATATTACTGAACATTTAGTTGGAACTCAGATTATGGTTAGAAAGAGAGACTATAGTCCTCCTTTTCCTAAGGCCAAGTGGTTAGGTCCTTATATGATCTCTGACAGACTGGGTCCCTCTCTGTATTTAGTGGACCTTCAAGATCAAGATCATAAATGGTACCATGCCAGACAAGTCAAATGGTGTTGTAAGCATTCCATTAATGAATGAAGAATAACTATGTTTTTCTTCTAGAATGTGGAAGTTGGCAACTTTTGGAATCCTGTGGTGGCTGGTGAGGGCACAAGATGCCCTGTCTGTGACCAAATCTCTGCCCTCAACTACTTAAATAGGTAAATTTATCCTGTGTTAAATCAATTTCTTGTCCCTTAAAAGACTTTCAACTGATGTGGGAATTCAAAAGAGAACCTTCTCATGCTTGGAATATTATTCTTCAAATGATCCCTGCCATGGTGATGTGTGTGAAACCAGATGAGTGTACCCAGTCGATCCCTCATTGGGACTGGACTGAACTGTCACCCATTAACAAAATCTTTGAGATGGACTATTGCCTATGGATTCAATGAGAATGTAAATTTGTGGGACTTTACCGCTGTACTATTCAATATGGGGATCAAACCACAACTCTAGTTACTGATGTTCGAAAGATTCTGCAATCTGAATGTCTGACAATGGTATCTGCTTAAAACCAGGTAAAAAGGGCAATTAGTCAGCCCTTGGCAGCAAACTGGCCATGCGCGAGCTATGGACTATTAGTTCAGAGAGGCTTTGGAAGGCCAACAGAACATGGAGGGTCCCTTAGTGATGTAACTATGACTCTGGTGACAATTGTGGGGCATGTTACCTTCATTAACCCCTTGGATATAACATGGAAAAAAATCCTTGCAAAATGCATCCTGGCATTATAATATCTTATTGGTATTAGGCTGCTGGGTCACCAGGGCAGGTGTTTGCCTTTGGCATGTACCCAGTGCACATAGCCGGGGGGGATAGCTCAGTGGTTTGAGCATTGGCCTGCTAAACCCAGGGTTGTGAGTTCAATCATTGAGGGGGCCACATAGGGATCTGGGGCAAAAATCAGTATTTGGTCCTGCTAGTGAAGGCAGGGAGCTGGACTCAATGACTTTTCAGGGTCCCTTCCATTTCTATGAGATAGGTATATCTCCATATATTAATCCTGACAGTAATATCTACTGCATTGGATGATGCAAGTTCCATCCTTATTTGTTGGGTTAACATTACCCTTATTCGAGACGTAAGTTTCTCATGCTGTGGGTCCAGTACATGGAAATGTCAAGAGGTGCCTCATAATGTTTATTGTGCCCCACCTGTTAAACAATTAGTGTTTGTGCCTCAAACTACAACACCTACCGCCATTACCTTTCCAAGTCCCACTCCTGAATTACCTAATGTCAGGAGTAAGGCCCTGCAGCTGTGCCTGGCTCAGTACTCCTGATACCCTAGTGAGCCAGCTAGACTGTCCAACAGACCAACCTGCCTGACTGGCTGAGGAAGCTAGTAGGCCAGTTCTTAAGCTCAACAGCAGCTCACTGGCTGCTCAATGCATATGCCCACAGTCTCCCCTAAGACTGCATTCATCTCTTGCCAAGCCCTGCTCCTACTCTGCTCATCCACAGCTCCAGTCCAGATTCAGCCCTACACCCAGCCTTGTTCCCATCCTGGCCCAGCCTTGCTCCTGCCTCAGAACCAGCCCTGCTCCTGCCTTCTGGCAATCCATTTCTGACCCTCAGCTCTGATTCCTGACTCCAACTCTGTTTTGACCCTTGCCTCTGGCATTATGAATCTGACTCCAGTTCTGACCTTTGGCCCTGCTTCGGGCCATATCTCTGGCATTCAGACTTCCATCACTAGGCCTGACTTACACTCTGAGCATTAGGCATGACTGCCTACGACCTGGTCTCCTGACACCTAAACCACCATATAATTGGGACCTCCCTTTAGTAAAAACAGGACCTTTCCAGATCAAAGTGGACCAAAAACATCTGGCTTTGGATATGCTGCTCTTTCCCTAACCACAGTTACGCTCACTTTTGTTAATGCCTCCGTCATAGCTTTTTATCCCAATTATACCCCTTTCATAAAAAAAAACCAGTGTCATTTGTTCCAGGTACAGTGGGCACAGGACAATTACAGCAGGTAGTCATAAAAGCAAACAACAACAACGTCTGACGAAGTGGGCATTCACCCACAAAAGCTTATGCTCCAATACATCTGTTAGTCTTTAAGGTGCCACAGGACTCTTTGTTGTTTTTTACAGATCCAGACTAACACGGCTACCCCTCTGATACTTAACAACACAGAAGTGTCATATTAGGAGCATTTGGCATAGGAGTGGGAATACTTAATGGATTGGAAGCAGAGACATTAGAAAATAAATTAGCAGTGATTTCAGATGCCACCAGCACTGCTTTTAAACAACAGATTGGGGCTAACACTGTAAACAATAAGTTAGGACTCATATTGAGTCAAGTTGTAGTAAATTCCAATAACTTTGGGGCAAGTAAAATTCAGTTGGTAGCACAAACCATGGGCAAAATTACACAAAAGGTAGCATGGGCTTTGCCTTGTCAACAAGCAAAACAGTCTATCATAGATAATACAAATGAAATAGTACTCATCTAGAAGATGCCTGATAGCCAGAGTTGCTACAAAACTGCGTGGCAAATAATTTGGATCCAGAAAGTAATTATTAGCAATGCTGGTATATTAATATGCATTGCACAAAAATGCATTGCATAAAAAAGGTACCATTGATATATAAAGTCCTACACAAGGTACAGATATATCCAGTTGTTAATATAGGTTGGGAATAGAGCTCCAGATTATAGTATCCTGTTAAAGATTAGCATTGGGATATTAAAAGGGATAAATTTCTCTGTTATGTGTGTGGGTGGGTGGATGGATGGATTGATGCTAACACCTCCAAAATGGATGAATTTGTCCAAATGGGGAAATGGGACATCAGCTCAAATGTAATAATCAACAAGGGGATTGTGAATTGTTTGTTGCATCAGGCAGATAAACACTTCTACTATTTGGGAGAAGGCAAAATTTGTTTTCAAGTTAGAGAGCCTGCTAATGTTGAAACTGAAACTCAAAATACTACTTTTGTGGGAATTGTGTACTAACCAAAGTATTCAAGAAATACAAGTAGAAGACCAAAAATATACCGTACTTATCATTACAGAGTCAAGAAATGGCATTACAATTTCAGAGCATCTGGAAGGGGTGGACATGGGATTGTCTAACCAAGTCCTAGCTTATTTGGAAAACATGACATATATTACATGATTTAATGCAGAATTAGAACATAAGGCAGGAAATATTAAGGTAAAATCAATATTGTTAATGGAAAAATTGTAAAACAAGTTGAAATCATTAAAAATGTTGGACAGCATAGTTGGTGGGAATCAGTTTTGGGATGGTCACCTAGGACAAAGGGAATTTTGAATGTACTGTTACAACCTATAGTATTATGTAGCATACACATTTTTATGTATTCATTAGGCTTTCAATATATTGGATCAAAAGAATATATTTTAGATTGTGAAAGGTTCAAGAGAAAATAAAAATTTAAATGAACTTGTTAAATAAATTATAAGTTAGGTAAACAAATTATAAATAAGACCTGGAATGAATCATAACCTAAGGAATATCCTCCCTGGAGGACTGGTGAGCCAATGACAAGTAAAATCCTGGACAGAGAGGGGCAGCCTAAAACAGGCCCAGTCATTGGGAAGGAAAAGAAAAGAAGTGGAAAAGTAGGCTGCACTAACAGCACAACAACAGGATGTGGCTAGGAAAGTAAATGCTGCCTCAGGCTGTCAGTCAGTGTTTGTTGGGTGACCTTTATAGGTCTGTACATGCACAGAAGGGACTCCTGATCTGAGGAGAAGGCAGCGCGCCAAAATACTTGGCACTCTACCAACATACACTGAGTAAAGCTTATGGTTATGATGGATGGTGCAGCCAGACTACAGTTATACAGAATTCAGAATCTTTCTCATGGTCATAATTCATGTGAAAGGCATCCAGAGGAGAAACATAGAGTGGTAGCCTGCAACAGTCCAGTCCCAGCTTCTGGCAGTCAGAGGTTTAGCAACACCGTATAGCAGTGGTGGGCAACCTGCAGCCCTCAGGCTGCATGCGGTCCATCAGGGTAATCCGCTGGTGGGCCGCCATACCGGTTGTTTACATTTGCATGGCCGCCCACAGCTCCCAGTGGCCGCAGTTCGCTGTCCCTGGCCAATGTTGCCTACAGGTTGCCCACCACTGCCCTATAGACAACTGGCAAGCTGTTAGGTGGTACCAAGCAAGTAAAACCTGATTAATTTGAAAAAGGAAACTATTTTTACTCATATATTTTTAAACCTCCCTGTTCATTTATGATGACACCTGTTTAACACTAATGATTATTAAAAAACTGGAAAAGTTCTCATGAACGATTCATTACCCTAGCTCCTTCAGCTAAAGGCTAGAAAGCTCCCGAACTATGACAAAATGGCTGAGACCTCTAACAAAAGCAGGAAAACCAAGATTACATTTTCTTGATATTTTTAAGCTCAAAACCCCAAGAGCGACTGCTTCCTCTTTACATTATTTAAACTTTTCAGGCCTTCTCTCTATATAATTATAAAGAAGTGGAAAAGATCAGTCCAATTTATTTTTTTTTCCACTGGTCACCTTTAAGAAAGTGAATGTTCCCACTGAATAGGTCAGTAATTTGGTTCTAACACAGAAAATGGGGCACCAGAGAGCTAAATCCATTCACAAGCAACACTGGTCTTCAGCATTGGCAGGGAGACCTATTTTTATTATTCTAGGCGAGAAAGACGGATACTGACAAGTGAAACTGGTTAAAGACTCCTCTTTGTTATGTTCATAGAATACCAAACAGGGTTGCTAGCAATTCAACAGATTATCATTTGGGAATAAATATGCCAGTGTTCTATACCAGCAAAAGACAAATGAAACATGTGATGGTGTTCCTTGAATATGTACAATGGCTGATGACATGGTCATTGCTGCAGCTTACGACTAAGCATGATGGTCCACTAATAAATATAATGCAGAGAACAAGAAAAAGGCATTAAATTGAATATAGAGGATACACAGAATAAAGTAGCTGAAGGAAGGAACATGGCTGATGTATTGACTTCACAAGAGACTGGACCTGATAAACTGAAGGTTAGAACTATAACTCAAATGTTGGCTCCTGCATATAAAAAAGGCTCTACTGTGAATGCTAGATATGATCAAGTGTCTCATCCAGCAATTCATTCTCAATGAGGATGGTATTACTACACCTGTTTACACAGAAGCTATGGGGTAGTATATGAAGGATTCATTTACCAGTTCAGTGATATTTTAACCCATATCTTCCAGTAATGATCAACGTACTGTCTTGTGCAAATTTGATGCTCAATATGCATTTAGAGCTGTAAGTTCACAAAAAGTAGTTTTTGGCAATGATTTGCATTGCTGAAATGTTTAATCAATATGTGTTTGAAGCACCGACAGATTGCAAAAATGTTGTTGCACTAATGAAACTATGACTGATTAATAACATTTACTCTGGGTAGAGAATTGCCTGTAGGTGATGCTTTATCCAGAGAAGTTGTAGAGTCTCCTGATCATGTATTAGAGACAATGACTGAGGAAAGAGCAATTTATTTGGTAGATACAATGGAGATGTGAAATGGTCCCTGGTTGGAACCTCTATGCATGGTCAAGACACAGAGCCTAACTGTCTTAGTGTGGGTTACAAACACTTAACACTAAGATCAGAGAAACTCTGAGGAAGGAAACTGGAAAAAGGTGATGCAGTGCATTTATTTATACAGATGCTAAGAAGTGAGTCACATCATAGATACAAACAGGTAGATCAGACCCTATGATCATTTTGGGCTGTGAGGGATTACTAGAGATAGCTTAGTGTTAGGATTGACAAAGTGTTTGTTCCATGAGAAGCTAGGAAATAAATATTAAAACATCTACACAAGAACAATCGGAATGTCTGGAGGAGAAGAGTTAGGGCTTGAGCACTCATGTATTGACAGGGTGTGTCCTATGAGTAACATTCAAATTATTGCAAAAACATGTAAAACTTGTAACCAAAGAAAGTGTTTAGGCCACAAAAGATTCAGTATCTGTGGTGGCAAAAAAATAATAGGTACAATCAGCTTTTAATTTTTAAGGGGAGTCTTTCTGTAACAGTTGACTATTTCTCTAAATACCATGAACTCTTTTAAAAAGAGGGGGTGGGTAGGGTGGGGACAGAATTACCCAGATGATGATAATAAAGAAGTTTCTAGTGTTGTCACTAGATGACTAATTCCATTAGGAATGGCTATTAAGCATGAATCATTTACTAGTTGAGAGGTTAGAGATTTTCCAAAGGAATGGGGAATATATCTGATAAACTGAAGTCTGGGGTATGCATGATCAAATGTTATGCAAGAAAGAATCATGCAGATAGTTTGGACAATGATGTAAAAGGCAATGGAAACAGGCATTTTCATTGGTTTGTCTATAGTACTAATCACAGCTAGAAGAAAAACTAAGCATCATCTTGCTCCTTTAGACTTAAAATGTGGCTATCATAAGAAAAGTGACTATATACGATCATCTATTTACTCAACAGGTCTGGTTCCTGGGTGAAATTCCAGTTTTACTGAAGTTGAGGACAAAACTCCCATTGACATCAATGGGGCCAGGATTTCATCTCCAGAGTTTATTCAATATTAGTGTCAGGAATCAGGGCCTGCAGCAGACCCAGGGCAACCTAATGTACGCAGCTGGCCTGTAGTAGGCTGCCTGATTGACTACACCGTCTGGTTGGTTGGAAGAGGCAGCAGACCAGCTCTTAAGTCCAACAGCAGCGGTTTAGTTCCTGCTCAAAACGTTTGCTCACGGCTGTCATAGCTCCTGCTGTCTTGTTCCAGCCCTGCCCCTGCCTCATTCTAGGTAATCCTGTCCAGACCATCAACTCCGATTCTTGACTCTTGGCATTTGCCTCTGGCATCTGGCCCCTGACTCTGGGCCCCAATGCCTGACTCCTGCTCTAACCACTAGACATGACTGCCCACACCCCAGTCACTGACACTTATTTGCTCAGTTCTGTAACAAAAATAAGCTTGTACTGCTACTTATTCCTGTTAGCATTGCAGAGCCATCACAGCTAGGGGAGAGAGAACTCGGATCTATTCTTGACGCATTCTTATTGCTAGTGATGACATAAAATACAGTTTCAGAATCTAGATTGAGCTTGCCCACAATCCTTTCTTTGTGATCTAAGCAAATCTGATGTAGCAGTTACTAAGGAACAATGAACACAGAGCACTAGAGAGGCGACAAAGTAAACCATGTAATACTGAATATAATACATGTAGTCTCTTACTGACAAGCAAGACTAGTATCAAGATAAACCCTATATTATGAACAGAAACTACATACAGTTAAGGTAATAAAACTTCCTATTACTCTATTCAGCTGAGTTTGAGACTTTGGCCATAGAGAAAATTGTGAAATCTTGTACTTTCATACACCAAACTTTGTCTCTTTTTTATAGTTTGTGTGTACGTCTTCTCTGATACCGTCCATAGCCCTGTATGCTTATAAGACTGGCAACCAATCCTTTCCATTACACTGTGACAGTACTGCTCCCAGCCCTCCTTTTGAGGGAGCTGTGAAGAATCTGGTATCTTGCAGTGGGTCAAAAAAAAAACCCACCCTGCAGCACTGGAGCAGATGTCAGATGAACGTTTTTTTATGCTCTGGCATCCATGGCTATTCAGTGACCTTCTGAAGGAGAGCTCTTTGGTTAGTTGTGTGAGCTATATAGCTTGGTATGAATTTGCTGACATAATTCAACATTCCTAGCAGCCTTTGAATCCCCTTTTTATCTTCAGACTCAGTATGTTCGTTATTTCCTGACAAATGAAAGATTCAGGCAAGAATCCTTTTGAGGTCAGTCTCTCTCCCATGTACCTTATTTCTGTTGTTTGAAATTGACATTTGACTTTACGCTGTTAAAGGATATTAGCTCTTGCAATTTACAGCACTCTCCTCAGTTGTTCCTGATGTTCAGTGGCAGTGCTGCCCCAAATTTTTATGTCATCAATGCACTTTCATATCTGTTAGTCTTTTGGCATCTGGCTAACTGCAGGGTGAAATACTTTTGGAGCAGAACATATTGTGAAAGGTAGTCTTAGGAAGCAATATCTACCAGTGTGTGTTGAAAGTGTAGATGTTGGAGCTCTCGGTGTCCAAAAGGATCTGCTAAAATCCTAAAGATGAATCTAACTTGCTGAAGAATTTGGTTCCTGCCGTATCAGACAATAGTTCACTTGTTATGGGCTCCTTAGAGTTTGTTTAGCTCCTTAGGGTCCATACAGTCAGTGACCAGGATGTGGGCAATGATCTTCAAACAGTTCCATTATTTCTGCAACACTTTCCTCTATCCCCGCCACCATCTTCATGGAATGCATTGTGTACACCTGGGGTTCCTGTGCGTGCCACTTTTAAGAGCAGAGCAATCTTTTGCTCATCCTCCAGTTTATTTTCCCCTGTAGCTTTTATATAAAGCTGAAAATGCTGTTTGAACCTTTTCCAGGCACATTCATCATTTCCCCTGATACTCAGGGCTGGTGGGAGAGTTCCATGAAGTTGCACAGGCTCCTAAGCAGCCTCCTTGGGAAGGCTCTGACGCCCTTGTATCAAGATAAACCTTTAATTATTAACAGAAACTATGTACAGCTATGAGCTAATGTGCTCTGTAGGTGTGGGCTGTGACTGCCCAGTACTGGACTTTTTTGTTTCTGCCACAGGAGGAAGTTAGTCACAGGAAACCAAACACTGAATCTAGAGGGGACAGAAAGTGTGGGCTCCCTACACTTCTGGAGGACTTCCTCTCTTCCTTAAAACCTTAAAGGGCTTTATAAACCCTTTATCTGTCCCTAAATCAACAAATCAGAAATGTTTTTACTATTCAATCACTAGTTCATTTGTAATAAGTTTAATTCAAAAGTCTAAATCACTGGATATTGACTCTAATAAGTTCCCAAGCAGCATTTTTCTTTCTTAGCTTATCTGTAAATTTCAGTTACTATAGATGGAAATATTTTTTGCTGGATTATGTGTGTATGGTGAAATCAATGTTTATCATCATTTATTGATAAATCTAATCCCTCCAGGCCTACCTATACAAATATTTTATATCAATGTATCTGTTATAAATTGTTTAGACTATGACCTATATAGTGGATGCATTTTCTCCTTAATTTTCTGTCCAACTTGCATATTAATAATGACAGTTATAGAGCATTTTATTAAAGATTTTAAAACTTAGTCCAGCTAAGTGTGCACAATGTGTTTACAAATCAGATATAATGCTAAACACTGCATTACATCTAACTGTAAATTCATTAATAGGAAAGGGAATTAGGTGCCTACATAAATTAATCTCTTATCTTTCACCGTTGGGGCTAAGGTTTATATCCAGCACTAATAAGAATACCCCAAAATTACTCTCCTCAGACTGCTAGAGTAAGCTGTGTTGAAATTAATTTCATGACCTCAATTGTAATCTGTTTGCAAGTCTTATCCACCTTGCAGCACAACCCGTAGTCCTTGTTCTTTAAGCGAGGTTATTGAGTTGATGTGAATTTTGTTGTGAGCGGAGGAGGATTGTGTACTAACTGGGCATTAAGCACCAAAATGATATATCAAGCCTGCAATGTTGTTTTTATCAATAAGCATACAGAACATTAGTTTAGCTCGTTCTGTAGAAACCAATAACAAAGATGAAGGATTGTGACTCTTAGTCTGAGTTTAAGCAAGGGATCTTCATCCCAGGTAGCCAGTTGATACTTCACATTAATTGTGGCAGACAGAAGTTCTGATCCTGCAGTTTGATCTGCATGGACAAAACCCTGCGTCAGTTCAATCTTGGCTTAGGGTCACACACAGATCCAATTGCAGGATCTGGGCCATAGTATGCAAGATATTGTAGTAATATAGACTTACTGGTCTCATGAGAAAATAGAGCAGAATTTACCATCGGGGGGGAAGGGGAACCCACAATTGATATAATGTTAAGTCTTTGAATAGATTTGCTTGCCTTAAATAAACTAAAATCATAATTGAGGTCAAAGCCTCCAGAATGGGAGCATAATAGGGTAGTGTTAAATACAGCACCCTCTTGTGACAATGTACTTAAGGGTTGAACTCTATTTTCAGGATTAACATTTGTCCATGGAGGCTTTGTTTCTACTTCCTTTTTGGAGGGGTCTGCCACTTCCTGTTTGCAGCTGGATGCAATTAATGTCAATGTTGATTTTTTTTTTTGATGTTAAGAGAATAGCATCTTAATTCATTTAAGACTATATTGTGGCCTGCTTAACACTCCCATGCAGGCAAGTGAGAAGCACACTGTGAACTCCCTGCATTAGCCCACCCCATCATGAGGAGGAGAGAGAGAGCTGCATCTACAGGGCTATTACTCCCCTGTCTACACAGGTGAATGTAGAGCAGGCAGGTCTTTGGCTCATCCCCCTGTACTGGCCAGCATTGCATTGACCTGAAAGCTGCCTTCCCACTGGAGTGGACAAGAATTACAAAGCAGATTGCAACTGAGTTGGGTGGAGAAGGGGGACTGCATTCAATATTTTAAAAGTTCAGTGCAGAAGTATACTCTAATCATATGGATAAAGCAACAAAAAGGATAAAACATGACCTATGGGGAAAGGTTTAAAAAAACTGGGCATGTTTAGTCTTGAAAAAAGAAGACCCAGAGGGTTAGGGTGGCAGGGAGGGACACAGGTCCACCCACTCCACTGCGTTCCAGCCCAGAGCCCTAACAGTGACAGAGTGGTCTGCCATGGGGTCAGCAGGGATCCTGACTGCAACACGCTGACCTAAGCTCAGGCGGTGCTGCAGCCAGACTAGGGTCAGCTACCCCTGGGTGATTTCCTAGCTCTCCCTGGGGTTGTACTTGTGTCTGTAGAGAGCTCTCCAGTTCATCAGGGTAGAAGGCCTGCGGCAGTCCTGGCAACTCTTCCGTGGGCTGGTCAGCATATGGCTCCAGGGGCCCTGGCCAGTCCTCAGCTCCCCAGGGGCCTGCAGCAGTCCCCGAGCTCAGGAGCAAGCACGGAGGTATCTGGCTCCTCTAATGGCTGTCGCCCACCTGAGCTCCCAGACCCGCTTTTTCTACTTTCTGTCCCACCCACTGACTTCCAGCAGGAGGGATGAGCACAGCCTGCCTCCCTCCACTAGGGCTCTGTGAAGTATTCCTCCCCCTCTGGTTCAGCGGGAGCCCCCTTCCATCCCACTCCAGCGCCTGGCCAGTCTGCTCTGGCTGTCCTCCTGGTTGGAGCTCTCTCTCTGGCTGCTGCTGTGCAGGGGACCCTGTTGGCCTGCCCACCCTCCAGAGTGGAGCGACTGACACCACCACACCCCTCCCTGGGTCTTCCCTGGCTGGCCGCTGCTTGCTGCTGCTGCATTGGAGACTGCTGCTTTCATGGAGGAGAAGAACTCCTCCTGCGGGACATTGTGGAGGGGGTTTGTTTGTGAACTGAGTGACTTTTAACATCTTTGCTCCTGGGGTGGTGGCAAGTCCTGTTGCTATTGTGGGGAGCAAGGGGGAGAGGCATGGATCCATCTTCTCCCCCCCCCCCTCCTCCTGCTGACTGCCTCCTCCACCACTCCACTTACCATCGGGACCAGCTCTTTGCCCCTTGATGTGGCTGTTTGCTTCACCCCTGCTTACCATCTGGGACTGTTTGCAGCAGCAAGCAAAAGATTGAGAAATCAGAATCACATGTGGGTGCACATGCCCCTCCCCCTGGACTTGCCATCCCTTTTTCAGCTATGTTTGGCTGGTGCCTCCCCCCACTGCTGTGCCCACCAGCCTCCCTGACACAGTTTACCCCTACCCCCTTGCTTTTTTTTCCCCACCAGCCCACCCACTTCTAAAGGCCCCCAGCCTAGCAGGAGGGACCACTGGACCCAGGTTCCAATTAATTACTTGGGACAACTAATGAAAAAACAGGGTCGGGAGTGGTGGTCAGAGGTTCCCCCTTGCAGCCTGCCCCGCCCACCCCTTGTTGCCCATTTGTCCCTCACCCCCTCATGCCTTAGCCCTTTTGGAGGGTTTTTTTCTGTTAGTTTGCCTATCCCGACTCAGCGTTTGTTAGTTTGCCTGCCCCACCCCGGCCTCTCAGTGTTTGTTACCTTGCCTGCCCTGCCCCAAACTCTGAGTGTTAGTTTGGATGCCTGCCCCACCCTCACTCTTGCAGCTCCCCCCTGTGATTTTCCTTCCCAGCCCCTGCCCCAATCTCAACCTACTCCTCTTTTTCCCCTACTTTCCCTTGCTCTCCCCAGCTCAGCCCCTCTCACGTGTGCGCCCATGCCCCCTCCCTAAGCGCCTGTGCCCCCTTTACGTTGTCCCCCCCCCACTGTTTGCCCACCCCCAGATGATACTTTAGTCCCCCCCTTCCCAGTGCAGCCAGAGGAGCTGGTATCCCCACCCGGGCCAGTGCTTGCGCCCCCCCCTTTCACTTCCTCTCTCGCCCCTCCCCCGCACTCCCACTCCATTGGCACCCTCCTTCTCTGCTCGCAGCCTAGCGGGGAGGAGTGGTAGGTCTTTCCCCTCTATTTCCCTTCCTCCCCTCCCTCCGGTGTTGCCTCCTGCCCCTTGATATTATGGCAGGGGTAACTGTGAGCAGAGCCCCTCCCACTGACTCTGTGGCCCCCTCTCCACCAACTCCCCCATCTCTCCCAGCAGCCAACCTCTCAACCACCGGTCCGTACTCTGTCGCTGCCATTGCTACTACCCCCTCCTGTTTGGGGTGAGCCCCCTTGACTGGTAAAAAGGGCTAGGGGAATAAAAAGGGCAAGGGCCCCACCCAGAAGGCACAGGCCCCCGCGGTTGGGGCTGCCCGCCCCGCTGCAGCCCCGTCATCTGCCATGCCTCCCACCCTGCTGTTCCTTCCACCAGCTCTGGGGGTGTTCCACCTGTGGCCCCCAGAGAGTAAGCCCAGGTGGCCGCAGCCCCGCCATGCGCCGCCATGTCATCTGCCCCAACCGCCGCCTCCAGCTCCATCCCTGGCAGCCGGGGTCCCTTCCTCACCCTGACCAGGAAGCATGGCATCCGTTGCCTCCTGGTGCCCACTTCGCCCCATGTGGAGACCTATGTGTGGGCGTTGGCATGGGTGGTGGGGCCCACAGCCATGGTGAAGGCCTCCAAGTTGTACGGAAAGATCGTCTTCTTCCTGGTGTCGGAGGCCACTGCCCATGAGGCAGTGGAGAAGGGCCTGGCGGTGAGGGGCATATATGTTCCCATTGAGCCCCTTGAGGACCTGGGTGTACGGGTGTTTTTAACTCCGTCCTGCCCAACGCTGCCCTTTTACCCTTCCTCTCCACCCTGGGGAAGCCCATTTCTATTATCAGCCCTCTCCCACTGGGCTGCAAGGACCCTGCCCTGTCAAGTCCTGTCCTTCCACCGGCAGGTCCAACTCCAACCACCGCTGGCAGCTCGTGACGGGGTGGTGCTCGAGGGGTCCTTTTTAGTGCCCTACCAGGGGGATGCCCGCTGTTACCTCTGCCAGGCAACGGGGCACATCTGGAGGGACTGCCCCCTGGCCCGGTATGGAGGGGCTCGTGGGACACCCAAGACCCAGGAGGGCGCTGGCTCTGCTATCACCATTGATCCTGGTGGCCCGGCCCCCGTAGCTGCCCCTCCTCCTTCTGCCATTGATCCCGCTCGGGCTCTGGGGGCAGCCTCCCCCATCATGCCCAGATAAGTGGGTGGGCCCTGCCTCCATCATGTGTAGTCTGGTGGGGCCCATGGAGGAGAGGGCAGCAGGGCCATTGCCAGGCAAGGGAGAGGGCCCACCACAGGGGGAGGTTTCCCTTCCCCCGCTGTCCCCCACTTGCCACCCCAACCCATGGAACCATCGCCCTTGTCCCATAGCCCCGCCCCTGCTGGTTGGCCCTCCACCTCCACTTTGGAGGGCTGGGTACTCATGCAGGGGAAGCACAGCAGAAGGAAGGCTCAGGCTCAGAAGCTTCCCCTCAATATGGAGGCACCACGCAAGACCATGAGGGGGGCCACCACTGCCGAGCCTTCTGCTGCTCCCCCAATAAAGCCCAGCAGGTGGAGCTGGCCGGGAATTCCATGGCAGCAGAGGGGGTGTGTGACCGTCCCCCTCTCAGAGTCTCTCCCTGAGAAGGCCTCAGATAGAGCTCCCCCAGCCCTTTTGTTTCCTGTGCCTCCCATCGGTGCTGTGGCAATTGCTGCATCAGTTTCTGGCGGGGAGGACTCTGAGGCAGTGGGGGGAGACTTTACCTCCAACTTTGAGGAGATCGAGGCCCTCGGTCTGACCCCGATCACCCAGGGGGAGGACGACCCTTTGCCAGCAGGCCTCAATCTGGGCGGTGGCTTGGTCACGCCGCTCTCTCCTCCTCTTTCCCCCTTGCGCCAGGCTGCTGCCCCCACTCTTGACATTGGGGCGCCCTTGGGTTCGTTCATCTGCCTGGCTGCAGATGGAACCATGCTCATGGCCACCGTCTGGGCCGAGTCCTTGGAGAGCGGTGTCCTCCCTCTGTCGTGCGGGCGAGCCATGCTTGCCTTTCTACCCCAGAAGGGGGACCTCCACGACCTTTGGAATTGGCATCCCATCTTGCTCCTCAGCATGGACTACAAGGTCGTAGCGAAGGCTATCTCGCTGCGGCTGGGGTCCGTGCTGGTGGACATGGTCCATCCCAACCAGACCTACACCATCCCGGGCCGCACCATTTTAGATAATTTGGTCCAGGACCTCCTAGAGCTCCGGTGTAGGGATGATCTGTCGTTCGCCCTCCTGTCCCTGGACCAATAGAAGGCATTCGACAGAATGGACCACGGGTATCTCCTGGGCACTGTGTGGGCGTTCGGCTTTGGGTCCCAATTTGTGGGTTTTCTCCAGGTGCTGTAAAACTCTGTGGAGTGTTTGGTCAGGCTCAACTGGATCCTGACTGAGACGATCAGCTTTGGGCAGAATTTGCGTCAGGAGTGTCTGCTATCGGGCCAGCTGTATACTCTAGTGATCGAGCCCTTCCTCTGTCTCCTCCATCGGAGGTTGATGGGGTTGGTGCTCCGGGAGCCAGAGCTGCGGCTGGTCCTGTCGACATATGCTGACAACATGCTCCTCGTGGTCCAGGACCCGGGCGACCTGATGCGGGTGGAGGCCTGCCATGCGATCTACTCGGCGGCCTCCACCGCCCGAGTCAACTGGGTCAAGAGCTCTGGCCTTATGGTTAGGGCAGGGTGGCAGACGAGCTCCCTCCCACCTGCGCTTCAAGCCATTTGGTGGAGTGCGGGTCCACTGCTTTATGCTCTATCTTGGCATTTACCTTTCCACCATGCATCCTTCTCAGCCGGAGAACTGGCAGGATTTGGAGGCCAGAGTGGGTGAACAGCTGTGGAGATGGACAGGACTGCTCCAGTGCCTCTCCCTGAGGGGGAGGGCACTGGTACTGAACCAACTAGTCCTGTCCATGCTATGGCACTGACTCAACACCCTGAGCCTGGTCCCGGGGATCCTGGCCCAGCTTCAGAGGGTAGCTTTGGAGTTCTTCTGGCCAGGACTGCACTGGGTCTCTGCAGGGGTCTTGAGTCTTCCCTTGGAGGAGGGAGGACAGGGCCTGGTCTACCTCCGCAGCCAGGCCAATGTCTTCCACCTCCAGGACCTGCAGAGACTCCCTTCTGGTGCAGGTAGTCAGGCATGGAACACGTTGGCACATGCCTTCCTCCGCTACCTCTGAGGGCTCCGATATAACCAGCAGCTCTTTTTTCTTTATCCGAGGGGTCTTCCGCGAGAGCTCTCTGAGCTGCCAGTCTTCTACCAGGACATTCTCCAGACCTGGAAGTTCTCGGCGACCAGGCGACCTGTTGTGGCCACCGAGGGGGTGGACCTCCTCATGGAGCCCCTGCTACACAACCCCAACCTACGTGTGCAGGTGGCGGAGTCCCCCCTTGGTGCACCAGAGGTTGGTCCTGGAAGAAACCACCAGAATTGGAGACCTCCTGGTCTACGACAGGGGGGACTGGGTGGATCCCCATGCGCTTGGTTGGCACATGGGGCTCTCTGCCCTCCTGACACCCCTGTGCATGCTCCAGGAGGTGGGGGCGGCCTTGTCACCAACCTCTCAGGTTTTCCTCAAGTGGGTACTGCGAGAGGGTGCTCCCCGCCCGTCCCTCACACCGGGCTCTCCAGTCCTTTTCATCGGGCCCCTGCGAGCCCTCCCGGCCCCCTCCCTTCCACAATCCGAGCTGGCTGCGTGCCCTGCAGCTGGTTTGCTTCCAAACTGCGCCAAGGAAACAACTATACACACGAGCTCCACACGTTTCACTTCCTCATCCTCGTGTCCCACCCTGATACCAAATGACGGGACTATCTACCACCCGTGGAGGGTGAGGAACCCCGGTGGGCCAGCCTCTATTCCACCCTGTCCGTGGCCCCATGAAGTCGTGAGACCCCCTCATCAACCTCATCCTGGCCCTGGCCAAAGTGGCCATCTTCAACACCAGGAGGAGGATGCTAGACGAGGGGGTGCTCTGCGACTGTGGGGTCTATTTCCGCTCCTCCCTGGAATCATGCATCCAGGCAGAATTCCTCTGGGTGGTGTCTGCTGGCTCCTTAGACAGCTTTGAGGAGCAGTGAGCGCTGTCCGGGGTTCTCTGTTCGGTGTCCCCCTCTGGATCACTAGTTTTGAACCTGTGACCTTCACTCCTGTCCCTGTTATTCCTTAGTTGTCCCCCATCTTCATTTGGTTCCCAGGTCCAGTGGTCCCTCCCGCAAGACTTCTTGCACCTGCCCACCTCCCAGGATTCCAATAAGGCCTCACTACAAAGAGAAAGGCATTTTTGAAGAGGAAACTTTTGCAGTATTTCCAAAAGATGGGAAGAATTTGGATTTGCCTAATCCACATGACTAACTACCTTATCTGGCAGAAGGAAAGGGCTGTTATACCATAGTGGCCACCTGGCTATGCTCAGTGGCCCAGCTTTCTCTCTTGGGAGGTGGGGAGGCTCCTGACCCATGGTATGCCCCCAGAATAGTCAGGGGCCAGGTCCAGAGGTTTTGCCAGAGAGGGGAGCTATTGGCTTTAATGGTGCTGTGCTGATTTACACCAGCTGAAAGATCTGTCCCTATAGGTTTACAGTATTTTCATAGATGCTTATAAAACTTTAAAAAAATCCTATTGGGTACCATTCTGTAGGACTATTCCATAAAGCAGGCAACTCTCCCAAGCACTCTGTAAGGTATGTGGTACTTGGATACACAGCTGGAGCCCATGTTCATAGACATTTTCTTAGTACCTTTTTCAGTTCCTCGCGCTAGGAAGTAGCCACAAGTCTATACTTGTGGGGATTAGCCAGAGTGCTATTTCTCTTGCTTACAGGAAAACATGTATACAGCTGTAACTAAATCCTTGCCTCTTCTCTTAATGGTCTCTCTCTGCATCTCACAATCTACAGTGGTATATATTTGAGAGTCCTTAATCCTCCTGATATCATATGGGTTTATGTACTGTGTATTGGAGCGCACATTGCAAACAACTCTAAATAACCATCCTGATATGGTGTTTTTGATTGTTTGCACATACTGTAATTTCATATATACAGTTTTATTCTAGAACAACATTCATCTGGCTTTTGAAATGGGAATTTCTCATCAGGAGAAGAGTTCAGTTGACACTTTCCCCTACATCCCTCTCTTCTTCCCCTCTTAGGAATACCAGGAGACAATGGGAACACCACAGCACCTTCCCCATACCTTTTTCCCATGTTCTCATCTCAGCTCCAAATCAGGACTCCCATTTGTACACTCCAAAGGGCTCTCAGTATGCCTCCCCATTGGTCTGGGAAGTTGTTGCTGATTGGCCAGGGCAAAAAGTCTGAGGGAGTGGTAAAATGCTGCAATCTCCCTCAGGGATTACTTAAGGCAAGGATCAGATAGAGCAGAGTTAAGATCATGGAGGAAGTGTCCTTTTAACTCTGTATTTCCTGGTATTGCAACATTTGAGTTTTGTGAATTAACTTCTCATGTTCTGGAAAGGCATCAGGAGGACAAATCACTGTTAACCATTTACATCCTAAATGCCACATTAGTGACATTTTTTGCATGTAAATAGTGTCTAAAGTCTGTTGCTTTCCAAAGTGCCAATTCAGTATTGCAAAAAACAAATATATGTCGGACACACTTAGTATTTTAAGTGTCTATGGAGGAGCAGTAGAATTACTGAGCAAAAATAAATAATAGAAATAATGATTTTTCATTCCTTTCCCATTGTTTTTCATTGAATTAGACTATGATCCTATAGGTACGTAGAATTCAAAATTAAACTATAACCAGGGTTTATGTTTTTTAAAAAAGAGGTTTTAAGGATTAGTCCTTGAGACAGTCTTAATAGTTTAAAATAATAACTTCATTATTTAATGTAGAGAAGCTATAAAAACTGTAGAGAGCTTTTGCGGGGGCTGGATGGGGGTGGGTGGGTGGAAGTACAAATAACTAAACTTCCAAACAAAATGTGTTAATAGTCTTAAAAGGAGACCATCCTATACAGAACTAATTTATGAGAAATCAATAAATACATGTTCAAAATTAAAACAAATGGCACTATATAGGGAAGAAATGTCTTTCCTCACAGTGAAATTAAATGTCTTTCCAAAGTCCTTAGTGTTAACTTCCATCTTCCTAAGAGAACATAATACATCACAAATGAAAAATGACATTAAGGTGTCTGTAAAGCTGCAGAGCACTTTTAAAAGCAATGAGACCCTTAACCCCATTAAAATTGTCCATGATTCTTTTAAAGACTTCTGCTTCTAAAATATATGAACTCAATCTGATGACGGAAATGCTGTCTTGAACATTTTCCTCCTATCTCGTTATAGACAGAAACATGTTGATTGTTAACCACTAGCTATACTTTTGATGACCTCTCCATACAAGAAAGAATGTCATCCTGTTAGTTTTACCATTGCTTGCAGATAGCATTAAAATAGGTAACAAAACAGATGTAACAGTTACCTGGAAAAGAGAGAAGTATGTCAAGGGATACATAGACAGCTCAGTGATACGACTAAAGCATGTGCATGTATTTAGAGATGGCTAGAATAGCAAAGTTATGAAATATTCATTGGGCCTGAGAGAGAGATTGACTATAGCCTAGGAGTTAGGACACTCCACCATGGGATGTGGGAGACCCGTAATCAAGTCCCTGTTCCAATGACTTTATTTTATACAAACTGGAATAAACTTCAATAGAGATTTAGAGACACCCATCCCAGAATATCCTAAAGCCCAATGGGTTAGGGCACTTGTGACGGGTTGGATCACAGAAACCCCCTTGGGAGCTGCCACCCAATGTGCCAAGACTACCCCTGCTTCTGTTTTCCCTGCCAGCTCGGGACTCCAGCACCCCGTCTCGCTGAGTCAGACACTCCTGTCTGGCTCCAACACAGAACAAGGGTCCGAATCAGTTGTCCTAAAGCTGCAAGTTTACCCAAAACCAGCTCACAGGAGTGTGCTTGTCTTTAGCACTCAGATGCCCAACTCCCAATGGGGTCTAAACCCAGATAAATCCGTTTTACCCTGCATAAAGCTTATGCAGGGCAAACTCAAATTGTTCGCCCTCTATAACACTGATAGAGAGATATGCACAGTTGTTTGCTCCCCCAGGTATTAATACATACTCTGAGTAAATTACTAAATAAAAAGTGATTTTATTAAATACAGACAGTAGGATCTAAGTGGTTTAAAGTAGTAACAGACAGAACAAAGTAAGTCACAAGCAAAATAAAATAAAATGCGCAAATCTATGCCTAATCAAACTAAATACAGATAAATTCCTCACCAGTTCCAGAATGCTCCCTTTTACAGGCTACTCTCCCTTTAGCCTGGGTCCAGCAATCTTTCACAACCCCTGTAGTCTGTCTTTTGTTTCAGTTTCTTTCAAGTATCCTGGGGGGGTTGAGAGGCTCCTTCTTTAGCCAGCTGAAAACCAAAATGGAGGGGTCTCCCCCAGGTATAAATAGGCTCTCTCTTGTGGGAGGAGACCCCCCTCCTCCCTCCTATGCAAAGTCCAGCTCCAAGATGGAGTTTTGGAGACACCTGGGCAAGTCACATGCCCCTGCATGACTCAGTCTTTACAGGCCGACGCCATTGTCCACATGGTATCTTGCATGTCTCCAGGAAGACTTCTTATGTGGATTGGAGCATTCCAAGATGCATTGTTCCCCAAGTGTTTCCTGATCAGGTACTTAACCTGGTGAATTCCTTCCTAAAGAAGCTGACCAAAGGCCTCCCAAAGCTTACTTAGAAACCAAGCAGGCATACAGCCCATATTCTTAACCTCAAGTAGAAAATGATATATATATGTACAAATAGGATGAATAGATATAGTAGACCATAACCTTTACGGAGATATGTTACCTGGCACAGGCAGCACAAAACATATTCCAGTTATGTCATACATACATTTATAAGCACCCCCTCCCCATAAAGCCTTATGGGGTACACCGTCACAGCACTCACTTGATATCTGGGAGACTTTAAAGTCCCTGCTCCACATTAGGATGATGTGGGAGATCCTGGTTGAAAACAAACATCATGGATGAATGCACTAACCATTGGGCTATTAGGCATGAGGGGACCAGGATCACCAACACCTGTGTTTTATGCAGGGCCTAATCCAGCAGACATGCTCTAAAGCATGCTTTGAGCACGTATACAAGATTAGACCTTATAGAGAAGATAGGATCCTAATATGTGAATCCCATCGATGCTTAGATGTAAGTAAGGAGCTGGGATGTTCCGTGATGTCAGGACTGAGATGGCTGTGCACATGCCCACTAGCAGAAATTGAGGTACCTCAGGGATTGTAACCAACAGGGTTAGGCCATGGCTGAGCAGGGGTTTTTATAATCTAAACTTTCCATTTAGGCACCTAAGTCTCCCTTGTGAATCTAAACATAATAGACTAAGACACAATTAAAAATGACCTTAGGTAGAGCTGGTCAGGAATCTTTCAACTAAATAGATTTTTGTTTGGAAAAAATATTGATTACAAAAACCAACTTTTCTGGGCATCATATCAATTTTCAACAAAATGTTCATTGAGAAACATTTCTTGGGTCCAGGATGGAATTTCTGGTCAAAATTTGAGAGCAAGAGAGGGAGAGACCTACCTCCAGGATAGCCAATTCCCAATATTTTGTGGGGTGTTTCTCTCTCTCTCTCTCTCTCTCTCTCTCTCTCTCTCTCTCTCTCTGTGTTTTTTTCAAAGATCTTGGTTTCATTCCAATGCAGAACAAAAACAAATTCCAAAACCTCAGAATTCTTTTCCTGAAACAAACTTCTCGTTTTCTTGCCAGACTTCTCTTAGCCTCCCAAGTTATTTGAGTACTTTTGAATATTTATCCCTAAATTTTCAATAGTGGCTAGTGATTTGGAGTGCCCAATTCAGACAACTTTAAAAGAGCCTCATTTTCAAAGGGTGGCTGTTTTGATCAGCACTTTCTGAACACCAGTCCACTTATGAGGTTGAGAAAGACATCCAAATTCACTCATCGCTTTTGGAAATGTACTTCCAAAATTTCTGATTTTTTTCAAATAAACACAAAAGGATATTGGGTTGTTAACAGTGCTTTAGTTGAGTGATATGAGAACAGGACCTGGAGCTAGGAATAGCTACATTCTAAGTCTGGTTCTCACTCACTGACTCTTCTTCTGGGGTAAATAGCTTAACCTCTCTGCCTTAGTTTCAACACCAGTAAAAGTGGGATAATACCTGGTTTTAATTGTTTGATGGTTGCAGAAGCCTTACCAGATTTCCAGCAGCATGGAGTAAATTCCCTATTCAGATGTCATACATATGATCAAGGACAATTAAGGAACCAGGGCTGGATGCTGGAAAACCAATCAATCTGTAAAGGGGAATATAAAAGTCTGTGGGCCATACTGAAAAGCCCTTACACACATCAGACTGAAACCCACCCAGCAAATGACCTATGCACCACTTAAGAACTGAAATTAGTGAGCTGGCCACTTAAGAGTTGCATAGACTTTGTGTTGAAAGTTCTCCTCTCTAAGGAGAACTGCTGAAGAAGAGAAAGAGAGATCCACACCTAATTGTTACAGGACTGGGTCATTGAGCTGGTTGTCTTATTTTCCATTTGATTTCCAGTTTTGTAGAATTTTTGAAGTTCAAGTGTAAAACCTTCCAGAGGCAAATTGCTGATCCACCCCACTATTTTACAGGGTGGTTCTGAGGATTAATTAGTTGTAAGCACTTTGAAGATAGAAAGCACCATATATAGCAAGTGTAAAGTATAATTAATGTTTTGATCTGGGAAACAAGAGGAATAAGAGAAGAAGAAAGGAGAGTTAATGTTCCAACAGCAGCTAGAACAAAAAGAAGCAGAGATGTTAGATGGGAAAGTAAGTTTTGTTCGCATCAGAATTTTGGCAGTTAGATTGATGGCAAAAGTTTCCTTCTGCATTCTCACCGCAAGCATATCTATCCACTGGTCTCTGTCTGGAACCTACTTATCTTTTGTCACTAGTCTGTGTCATCCATGTGGATTTCTACCTCAATAACAAGCATAAAGGGCCAAAATTATCCCTTTGAAATAATAATGCTTAGGGACAACTTCTGTCTTCAGTTGTCTATGCATAACTCCCACTGGACCAGAACAGGTCCCTTGTATGAGAATGAATTTTCTCCATTGTGTGTTTAGACCTATATTTCAGTTCTTTAACATCAGATTCTAGCACATAATCTAATTCTCCCATATCTCTTTTCTGTACACATTGACAGATTTTACAAGGTTTGACACAAAGTATGAGGAACTCCACATAGACCCTCTGTTCCTCATAAGCAAAAAATATTTCAAATGTTATCCCACGTTCCTAAATAAAATAATCAAAAGATGTTATTTCACTGAACAAAAAATAAATTGTGGGAAAATCTTTCTCTGGTGTGGATTTATTTCCTGGCCTTCATCATAAAAGATGGGACAAGGTTACACAATGTTAATACCTCTGTCACATGGCAGGAGTCAGTATCTGCTAACTCCAGTCTGTTACATTACTCATCAGACTTCCCTTGCAGGGTGTTAACTGCAGCAGGAATAGTGCCTACCAATGGCCTCGCCATTATTTAGTGGTAGGCCCTTAGCACCTCCCTCCCCTCCCAAAAAGAAAGCGGAATATTCATATTTGTCAGAATTAATTGTTCTTTCAGAAGCTTGACTCACTCCACCTTCTCTCTCTTCCACACCGCTACTACTCCACACACATACAAAAAAAAAAAAAAAACAAGCCACACACAGCTGCCATTTAACCATCCATAAAACCCTCCCAGTCACAGCAAGGCTCTCTTCCTACCTCACCAATATTATGAAAATCCCAAATGCAAGTTTTTTCACAGAGACACAGCTGCACTGAAAAATGTAAACCAGCTAACTGCCTCTAAAGAGGGATGGAATACATTAGAGTAAATAAGGGGCACTAATCTAGGTTTACTTGGTCCTGCCGCCGTGCAAGGGTCTGGATTTAATGGTCCCTTCCAACACCACATTTCTATGATTTTCTCAAAGGCACTCACTCAATTAGAAAGCAACTTAGGAAATTGAACCTATTCTCACTGTAAAATGAACATGATTGTGATGAGATTTAAGATTTTATATGCTGCAAAGACTGTTTAATGCACATCTGAATCCTTCAGACCTAGGAAGTATACAAAGTCAAGGCAAACATAATTAAGAAAGTTTAAAGAAAACCAGTCAACTTTGGTTTTTTTTAAACCATGAACAATAACAAACATGGAAGAAAATGTCAAAAAGTGTACAGAAGTACATGATGCCAGTGAATTTGAGTTCAGCAGTCAAGTGGAACAGTTTTTACACAAAGTCTGTGCACAAATTACATTTACTATTTTGGGAAATAAGTGGTATACATATATATATATATATATGTATACGTAATGCTTCTGTCAGTCAGCGTTGGCAGCAACAAGGTCCGGGTTCACTATCTAGGGGTTGCTTTTCAACATTTCAACACAAAACCAGCTTGAGCCCCCACCCAGCGACCTGGGACAATTACACACCACCCACTGGTCCCCTCTTGCAAGCACAGAGTCTGAGTGTAGCAAAGAAACTTTTAATAAAAAGGGGGAAGTAACTCAGCATTAATTTGGGAAAACACCACAAACAGGGTTCATAAACATAACAATGAACAAAAGACCCACCCCCACGTAAGTTGGGCAGTGTCCTTTTCCTTCGGGTTCTTAAGTCCAGCAACCAAAAGTCCCTTTAACGTACCTGTCCCTTCTCTGCACCCCACTCACAGTTGCTGTCCTTGGTCAGTGCAGACCCTGAGTTCAGAGGTGCATCTGCAGAGTTCACCTCCCTCCCTGGGTGGAGGGCGGGTAAGAAGGCACCTTACTCACTCCACTGCCCAGGCACTCACTCACTGCTCCTCTTTGCCAGCCGCCCTGCTGACTGAGCACCACGCCTCTCCGCTGGGCTCCACTCTGATCCTCTCTGCCAGCTGTCCTGCTAGCCAATGTCCACACCTCTCCACTGACCACCTTACTAGCTGATCACCAATCTGCCAGGATGTCTTCAGGCCCCACCACTTAACACAGATCTCAGTGTTTTCCACTGTTAGTGGAGAAGGCTCACTACTGGTGCACCCTGGTCAGTCTCTTGCATCAGAGACACTGTCCCAAAGCAGGTCACTTAAACCTAGATACCAGTGTGGTGTGTAACAAGACTCTCAACTGAGTCTAAATTAGCTCTTTTATTACACAGTGGCAAGAGGAAGGGTCAAATAGTGTCTTAGACCCTTAAAACAGGCCCACGCCCTCTTTTCATTCACTGGGCTTTGGAACCCATGTCCCCTACCTAGCGAGTGCCATTTAGTTAAGGGTAAATCCCTCAATCAGGGTATGCCAAGCACAGTTCTCCTGCCCTTGATGCACACAATTAGCATAATGACCCTTTATTACTATTGCCCCAATAAGAAGAAGACTGGGGATCCAACACCAGCCAAAAGTGATCATTTGGGTAAATAATTCCATCATGCTGAGCACTTAGGTAAGATGCATGTGCCCAGGCAAATGAGATCAGCTCCTGAAGTCCTCTTCCACAGTTTGTCACTAAATGTCAGGGGAGAGCTCATTCAGACCCTGTTGACATACGGATGGAAAAAATCAAGCAAGGGAAAGATGGCTGGAACAGCTTGAGTGTGGAATGTGAGGAGTTCTGTGCTGCTAACATCTTCTGCCCTTGTGGCAGGGAGTTTGTTTATAAACAGAGGCAGGGTGATTAAGATACCAAAAGGCTTGCCATTCAATCAAATAAAGGATCATTAGATGATCATGAAAGCATTGCCAGGCACTCCAGTTAAAAGATAGGAAACAAAGGGTAGGAATAAATGGTCCATTTTCAGAATGGAGAGAAGTAGTGGTGTCCCCCAAGGGCTTGTACTGGGACCAGTGCTGTTCAACATATTCATAAATTATCTGCAAAAAGGGGTAAACAGTGAGGTGGCAAAATTTGAAGATGATACAAAATTACTCAAGATAGTTAAGTCCAAAGCAGACTGCAAAGAGTTACAAAGTGATCTCACAAAATGGCAGATAAACTTCAATGTTAAATGCAAAGTAATGCAAATGGCAAAATATGATCCCATCTATACATACAAACTGATGGGGCCTAAATTAGCTGTTACCCATCAAGAAAGAGATCTTGGAGTCATTTGCAGTACTCTGAAAGCACTATGTTTCCAGAGTACTGAAAATTTATAAGAAGCCTTCTCACTGTGCCTGTATCATCCTGAACTGTGCAATGCTCATTCTCCAGCTTCAGAAGATTTAAAAATTATCTCGAGTCATCAGTGGGACAGATGCAACTGAATAATGTAAGAACATAAGAACATAAGAAAGGCCGTACTGGGTCAGACCAAAGGTCCATCTAGCCCAGTATCTGTCTACCGACAGTGGCCAATGCCAGGTGCCCCAGAGGGAGTGAACCTAACAGGCAATGATCAAGTGATCTCTCTCCTGCCATCCATCTCCATCCTCTGACGAACAGAGGCTAGGGACACCATTCTTACCCATCCTGGCTAATAGCCATTTATGGACTTAGTCACCATGAATTTATCCAGTCCCCTTTTAAACATTGTTATAGTCCTAGCCTTCACAACCTCCTCAGGTAAGGAGTTCCACAAGTTGACTGTGCGCTGCGTGAAGAAGAACTTCCTTTTATTTGTTTTAAACCTGCTGCCTATTAATTTCATTTGGTGACCCCTAGTTCTTGTATTATGGGAATAAGTAAATAACTTTTCCTTATCCACTTTCTCAACATCACTCATGATTTTATATACCTCTATCATGTCCCCCCTTAGTCTTCTCTTTTCCAAACTGAAGAGTCCTAGCCTCTTTAATCTTTCCTCATATGGGACCCTCTCTAAACCCTTAATCATTTTAGTTGCTCTTTTCTGAACCTTTTCTAGTGCTAGAATATCTTTTTTGAGGTGAGGAGACCACATCTGTACACAGTATTCGAGATGTGGGCGTACCATGGATTTATATAAGGGCAATAATATATTCTCAGTCTTATTCTCTATACCCTTTTTAATGATTCCTAACATCCTGTTTGCTTTTTTGACCGCCTCTGCACACTGCGTGGACATCTTTAGAGAACTATCCACGATGACGCCAAGATCTTTTTCCTGACTCGTTGTAGCTAAATTAGCCCCCATCATGTTGTATGTATAGTTGGGGTTATTTTTTCCAATGTCCATTACTTTACATTTATCCACATTAAATTTCATTTGCCATTTTGCTGCCCAATCACTTAGTTTTGTGAGATCTTTTTGAAGTTCTTCACAATCTGCTTTGGTCTTAACTATCTTGAGTAGTTTAGTATCATCTGCAAACTTTGCCACCTCACTGTTTACCCCTTTCTCCAGATCATTTATGAATAAATTGAATAGGATTGGTCCTAGGACTGACCCTTGGGGAACACCACTAGTTACCCCTCTCCATTCTGAGAATTTACCATTAATTCCTACCCTTTGTTCCCTGTCCTTTAACCAGTTCTCAATCCATGAAAGGACCTTCCCTTTTATCCCATGACAGCTTAATTTACATAAGAGCCTTTGGTGAGGGACCTTGTCAAAGGCTTTCTGGAAATCTAAGTACACTATGTCCACCAGATCCCCCTTGTCCACATGTTTGTTGACCCCTTCAAAGAACTCTAATAGATTAGTAAGACACGATTTCCCTTTACAGAAACCATGTTGACTATTGCTCAAGAGTTTATGTTTTTCTATGTGTCTGACAATTTTGTTCTTTACTATTGTTTCAACTAATTTGCCCGGTACCGACGTTAGACTTACCGGTCTGTAATTGCCGGGATCACCCCTAGAGCCCTTTTTAAATATTGGCGTTACATTAGCTAACTTCCAGTCATTGGGTACCGAAGCCGATTTAAAGGACAGGTTACAAACCTTAGTTAATAGTTCCGCAACTTCACATTTGAGTTCTTTCAGAACTCTTGGGTGAATGCCATCTGGTCCCGGTGACTTGTTAATGTTGAGTTTATCAATTAATTCCAAAACCTCCTCTAGTGATACTTCAATCTGTGACAGTTCCTCAGATTTGTCACCTACAAAAGCCAGCTCAGGTTTGGGAATCTCCCTAACATCCTCAGCCGTGAAGACTGAAGCAAAGAATCCATTTAGTTTCTCCGCAATGACTTTATCATCTTTAAGCGCTCCTTTTGTATTTTCATCGTCAAGGGGCCCCACTGGTTGTTTAGCAGGCTTCCTGCTTCTGATGTACTTAAAAAACATTTTGTTATTACCTTTGGAGTTTTTGGCTAGCCGTTCTTCAAACTCCTCTTTGGCTTTTCTTATTACACTCTTGCACTTAAGTTGGCAGTGTTTGTGCTCCTTTCTATTTGCCTCACTAGGATTTGACTTCCACTTTTTAAAGGAAGTCTTTTTATCTCTCACTGCTTCTTTTACATGGTTGTTAAGCCACGGTGGCTCTTTTTTAGTTCTTTTACTGTTTTTCTTAATTTGGGGTATACATTGAAGTTGAGCCTCTATTATGGTGTCTTTAAAAAGGGCCCACGCAACTTGCAGGGATTTCACTTTAGTCACTGTACCTTTTAACTTTTGTCTAACTAACCCCCTCATTTTTGTATAGTTCCCCCTTTTGAAATTAAAGGCCACAGTGTTGGGCAGTTGAGGTGTTCTTCCCACCACAGGGATGTTGAATGCTATTGTATTATGGTCACTATTTCCAAGCGGTCCCGCTATGTAGCTGTCCTTAACGTGCATCAAGACCCTACCAGGGAACTAGATATAAATAAGATTGCTGATGGTTTCATCCAGAAAGCTGTGGTGAGACATAATGTATTTAAAATGGAACATTAATGAAGACAGCTTGTGGGTGACTGCAATTATTTTAATATACTGTAATTCATGATAATGTAATTACGTAGTTCATAACAATTTAATCATTATTAAAATAGTAAAGATACCAATTATAGACACATTCAATAACTAGAATATGGAAGAAGTGTACAAATATGCTGAAAATAGCCTCCCCCCATAACTGGCAGAGTGCCCCCTCCTCCCCCTGAACACACACACCTCTTCAAAAGCACCCACCGGCAAAAACTAAAGTCAGCACCTATACGTTGGAGAACCTTTGTGGGCAAGTCAAGAGAACTTGTGATGCTGCCCTTGCCATATCTATTCTGTGGCTACGTAATTAAGGGTACAGGGCTGTAAATCCAACACTCTTTAAGAGAGCTAACTTCTCATATTTGAAAAATGAAGAAGCTCATTTGAGGGTTTCTTTTTACTTTCTACAATTTCTGAAGCCAAGCAGTCGGCAGCCACTCTAGCAATGTGACTTCCTCATAGCGGTACTAGTGGACTATTCTGAACTGGTACTTGAGACAGTCTCGCCACCTTCTTATTGCTGACTATACAGATGATAGAAAAGGGGTGATGATGAAAAGGACTTTTACATTTAAGGTTGTTGTTATTTTCAGTCTCTGTAAAGGACTGAAAGTCATAACAATCTATCTGTAATTGCAATGGGCAGAATTATTGATATCTTGCCACGTCTGACAAGTTCTTAAATACCTGTGAATGCTCCAAATCAGTTGGAACCTAATGTGTTATCATATTATCCCCCAGAATTATTGTCTCTAGAAAATATTATTTCCATTTACCTCATAACCTAATTCAAGGAAGAACCCATTTCTGAGGCGGATCTTCCTGGGTTAACAACAAACAAGATGGGATCACCTACCATTTTGGAAATAGGTCAAACAAGGAAAACATCAGATTTACAATATCTGTGCTCCTTGGTCAGAAGTATGTGTCTACCTAAAATTGAATATGTTCATGTGATCTCTAAGCTTAGCCATGCAAATACCCTATTAAGAAAGTCAGAATACCCCGAGAGTTGGTCATTATGCTTGACATAATTATTTCTCCTTTATTTCAAACCCAAAAATAACTAACTTGTGCATTTTTACAAGAAATGACAGTCTTGCCTAAGCAGCAGAGTGATTTATTTTTGTTGTTCATGTTTTCAATTGCCAGAATGATACGTAATTAAAATGTGCAGCTTGCTCTAAGGCAAAATGCTGTTGTTTTAAATGAAAAACTATCAACTGTTACCATTATCAGACAATGAATTTTGAATCATATACTTAGTGTAATCAAGAATCAAAACAAAATAAAAATGTTTAACAGCCTTGGCAATAACAAATGACCTGGGTTTTTGTTCAACTTCATTTTTTTTAACCAAAGAGCATACTGTCCTAGAGAAGAAAATACCAGCCAATCAGAATGCATTGAAAATATAACACAAGTTTCGGGGATACCAATAAAATTATTCTTAAAATGGTACACTGATTGAAACAGTAATCAACCACTCACTAGATGCCACAGTATAGTAACAACAGAGCATTAAATTATGTCTCTCTATATATGTAATTATAATCTAGCTGACCAAAATGCAGAAACTCAAATTTATGTGCACATTTAATTATGTGGAAACTTAAGGTTACTAGACACTTAATAGTCTGTTAAAATTCATCAAACAACCCACAGTTTATAACCTTTGCCTAGTGATTTCCTTCCTGTTTTGAAACCTGTCTTCTTTGTTACTCCTTCATTGAACATGCAGTTATTTTTTTTCTAAATCTGTTTGGAAAGGTAAACACTAAATCATCTAGACTGTAATCTGCATGATTATAGCTACTGAGGCAGCACACTGTCTGGAAGATAATTAAACCATAAAAACAAATGTTAAAATAATGTTAGTCAGAGAACAGCCCTCTGACTGAATGTTAGAGCATCACACAGCCAAGCAAAACTCTGCGTAGGCTGCCTTAGGCCCTTGGGACCTGAGTGTATGATGGAGATGAGGCTTTGAATCCCAGGCAGAAGGCTAGAAAATTAGCCACCTTGGTATTTACTCCTGCTGGCCACCGTTAATTTTTCCTCAAACAAATGGACACCTGTCTCTCTCTCTCTCTCCTCTCTCTCCCCTCCCTCCCATCCCCCGATCTATATGTGAAGTAAATAGTGAAACAGTCCTGCTGCAGGAAAGGGAATTGACCTTAAAGCATGAACCATCCTCAGTATGATGAAAGTGAAAACCATGGGTGAAAGGTGAATGGATCAGTAAAATGTAGAATAAATGGAAAAGCAAAAATCAAGTGGCTTTCCTAAAGTGTGGAACAGTTTTCCTGACTCACAGCAACAAGTGTTAGCAACAAATGAGAGCAATAAATGTCTGCCCATAGGGACAAGTAGGAATGAGACCTGGAGTTGGATGGGAGAGCAAAAAGTAACATATTTTCCCCCAAAAGTGAGAATTTCAGAGCATGGCACTCCATCCCAAAAAACTTTTATGGATAATGAATGTCAATATGAGAGACCAAATTGTGCACTAACCATGAGGGGCATCATACACATTGACATAAATAATAACCAAAAATCTAATAAACTTTGCAAGTACTAGCAGTGATCCCAAAGCAATGTCGTCTACCTACCTCAGTTACAGTTCATCCAACAGAAGCCATTTCCAGTTGAGGAATCTTTTAAAAGTTACCCCTGGTTTGCTGAATTATAAACCTTTATAAATGAGATTATACTGGAAAGACAGAACCTTAATTACAACAGCATTGTAATCATGTCCTGTGGAAGTTTTTGGGTTCATCCTACTTCATTATGTTTTTTCTCCGTGATTATGTGAGAAACAGAATGATGGCAAGTGGATATAGAGATTAATCCATTCCCCTGTACATGTTTCCATTTCAAAGTTTGTTAATTTTCTTTCTCCTTTGTCAGTTTTAATTTGTCACTCAAACAAAAATGAAATAATTGCACCAGTGTTTAAGTTCTATTACATACTCAAGGTTTTACTAGAGGTATAAAATTGCTTTTTACATTCTACTGACACAAGTTAATAGATTACAAAGTAACACATGTTGAGACAAGGCTCCTGACACGTCAAATTAAATCAAAATCAAAATTAGTTCAATCCCAGCTTGGTGCTGATGTTCACCAGTACTGGATCATATTGAATAACTATAAAGTTACTGTTTACAAAATGAAATGAATATATACCCTTTGAAAACTAACTGGGGTGAATTTTGAGCAAAGAATTTTTTTAGACTCAAACTTTCAAATATAATTTAAAAAGAAAAAAGTACTGTCTCCTTAACAAAAGAATTTGTAATGCACCTGTCTGTCACAATAACATTATTTGACATGATTAGGCATCAAAACTATCAAAGTCATTCTAAACTTTCAGAACTCACCTTGAGCAGTTTCCTACATTACTCATAGAAATAGTACAAAGCCTACCTTCATTCAGCTTCTTCCAGCTATTAAAACAAATTAGAACATATAATTCACACTGACATTCTTTCAGAAAAGAGATCAGGAATAGGCAGTCACAATGCTTTGTAGAGGGTCACCAGATTGCATTCCAATGCCAATCCATATAGATGTCAAAAATAACATGCTACCTTTCTGAAAATAGCAACCAAAACAAAGGAGGCACAAACCCAAATGACTTGAAAGTAAATGGTGCAACTCTATGATTTGTTGTATTGCCAAACTGGATGCTGCAATCTTTACTTATGGCTGCAGAGCCAGATTTTCTAGTGTATCTAAGTGTCTACAGAAGGCAGATAGGTGCTTAGTGTAATTTTCAAAAGGGCTTATGTGGCTAATTTCCATTGAAATCAATGGGAATTAGATGCCTAGCTGCTTTTGAAAAATCCCAGTAGATGCCTATTAAAGCACCTAAATATCTTTTAAAATCTGGTCTGTATCTCCTACTTATGCAGTAATCCTATGGTCTTTAATGGGATTACTTTCATGAATATGGGTAGCTCACATAAATAAAGGCTGCTGGACTGGGCTCTTAACTTCCAATGTGTGAGTGACTTTACATTTATTAGAGATTGGTTCTATGAAACAACCAGAAGTGTTTGCTGGAGTTAGGGTCGAATATAGAAATAGAAAACCTAAGGGTTAAATCTTGTGTGGCTTTCTTGTGTGAGCTGTCCGACTGAAGTCACTGGATTGAAACTGCTGGCCAACTAAGGGCTATGTTGCTCTCCTTCCCTTGAATTCATGTTCCTGCTTTGATATGTTTATGATAACACTTCCTGATGTCATCATGTAGTGCTGTTTTTCAGCAGATTAGAAGGTGGGATTTTCAAAAGTGTTCATAATGTCCTAACTCTTCTCCCATAATTACCATCAAAAGTAGGATTTTGATATGTGTTGTAATCTAAAGAACACAAAGGCTCAAATAAGGGTCAGCCTAAACTCAGAATTACCTTGTGTTGTGGGTTTATGCCTGTACTTTAATCGAGTACATGTGTATAATGTTTTTATAAATATAGAATAAGAGGATAACAGATTATAAACATAGAGCACAGTGATTGCCACATGCTAGAGTACAATTCCTTACTGTAATATTAGCTTTGTTTGATTTTTTGTAATTTATTTCATATATATTTGGCTGTAATATGCCATGTGCTGGCACTAGCTTTATTCATGATATCTTTTGTGAGCAGATTGCTATAGTTTATGTTTCTTAATTAAACTGCTGCACTGATGGGCACTCGGTAAATCAATAAAATGGATAAAACAAATTATTGTAAATATCACCAAAATGTCATGGCAATAGGCACTTTAAAAATATTAAGCGAGTAATAGTGTAGGCTTAGTTATGCATTGTTTGCATTCATATTTCTATAGATTTTATTCCTGTAAAATAAATGCATCAGACATAAGCATATATTATGGCTTTGTAGTTTGCCAGGGTTGTTTTCCCTTTGCATCAATGCTTACACTCCACCACATCCCTCAGGGTATAGATAATCCTAGATTCAGCTACATTGTGTAGAAGTGTCCCTTAGACACAGTGCAAAACAGAGATCTATAGTCAGGTGAACTGTTCCCATTTATAGGAGCAAGTTATACCCTTCAGAACCTTCAAATTATCTGTATGTTCCCAGCTATGAGAGAGGGAAGAGGGCTCCTACAATTACCCCACCTCTCCAAAAATACCATCATGGAAAAGTCCTATAGAATTGAATAGGGATGAAACCAATAGGACTCCATAACAATTACTTAAAAAACATACAGCGCTCTTGGGACAATTTGGGGAATAAATCTGTACTATTTATGAATTCTGTGTACAATTATGAATTCTCTGTATGTGTCTTTACCAAGCTATGAACTCCATTTTGATTGTGGAGGATAGCTACCTTCTTTGTTGCCCCTCTACCTCCATGTTAGAGTGAAATTCCAATGGGTAGTGATACAGGGCTGACAATACAGGCTCATTAACTCAGGATGGTCCTCTATTATAATCCTAGACAATAGACTGGCTTGCCGCCAGGACAACTGATTGGGGGGTGGGGGGGAAATTGCCTAGCAACAAATTCAGCTAGTAAAGGTCTGGGATTACCTGAAGCAGTGATCTAGGAATCACCTGACTCGGGGACTGAAAGCTTATAAAAGGACTCACAGGGGAAAGACTGAGAGAGTTACACAGGAAGCTTGGTCAGAAGGAAGGAAGAAGACAGACCAGCCAAGATCAGAGGAGGTGAGCTGAGTGGAGAAGGCTCCATATTTCAAAACTCAACCCCCACACTGCAACAGAGGAACCCCTGATGACCCAAGACGATCCTGACTCCAGCCCACAAAATGCTCTGGAGTGGTGAGGCAGGGAAATGCATGTAGGATTTATTATGTTTGTGTAGTTCTTGTCAGAAGCGCCGACTTTCTAATGTGCTGGTGAATGCTTGACCCCCAGCTCTGCCCCAGACCCTGCCCCCACTCCACCCCTTCCCCCAAGGCTGTGCCCCACCCCGCCTCTTCCCACCCCCACTCCACCCCGCTCCACCTCTTCCTGCCCCATTCCATCCCCTTCCCCAAGTGCGCCCCGCCCTTACTCCTCCCCCTCCTCCTCCTCTCCCAGTGCCTCCTGCATGCTACAGAACAGCTGATCACGGTGGGTGGGATGTACTGGGAGGGAGGGGGAGGCGCTGATCAGTGGGGTCACTGGTGGGCAGGAGACATGGGGGGGGGAGGGGAAGGAGCTGATTGGGAGGGCTGCCGGTGTGTACTCAGTATCCACAATTTTTTCCCGTGGGTGCTCCAGCTCTGGAACACCCACGGAACTGGCACCTATGTTTTTTGTGCTATTATAGAAAGAACAGTGGTGTTTAGAAACTTGGGCAAAGTTTGTGTGTGTGTGTGTGTGTGTATGTTGAGCATATGCACTTTATCATATGTCCCTCTGAATAGGTAAACCAGAAAGCTCACACCTCTGGGTGGAGTTCTGGGATATATCATGATCGGTGGAACTGGAGTCAGAGTCCATATTCTCTGGAGAGATTTTTGTTGAGGGGCTATTAGTGGAGCAGGGAACATGGAGAGCTAGGCAACTCAGCCACATGGATAGAGCAGCGCACAGGGTTTGTTGAAGTTCCACTTATTCAACATAACCTGCGTTCAGCTTCACTCTTTGAGAATGAAACATGTAAGAGGCTTTGTTTAAGCAAAGGGGAGAGTGTAGCACTGGTTCTAGGGCCTGGGTGGGGGCTGCGTGGACTAAACTCTTAGGAGAGGATGCCAGATAGAAGAGCTGCACCCCAAGAGTGTGCTCAGAGGCACTAAGATAGGGACAGTGCCTGGGCTCCATTCAGATCCTGGGGCTTAAAACAATTGGAGATTCAAAAGCTGGTTCCCTTCACAGCAGTGTGGTGAGTGGCCAAGAGGGGCTGCCTGGCTGGAGCTGTGACACCTAGAACCCCAGATGTGCCAGAACACCTGGTGGGGGGATGGCTAGGCTGGTGAAGCAGGAGACAGGCATAATAGTCACTCACATGGGATGGGGGAGAGCCAGGTTCAAATCTCTGATATGATGCAGACAGAGAAGGGACTTGAACCTTGGCACACATGCGCTCTCATTTTGATGAGAGAGAAATTCCAACTTATGGGAAAATTTTGCTGAAAACAGATACATTCCCACAAAAATATCAGTTTTCAGAAATTAGCATGTTCTGACAAGAAAACATGTAGTTGAAAAATTCCTGACCAGTAAAGTTGGTCAGAAATTTTTCATTGAAACTTTTTTTTTAAATAGGTGGATTTAAGACTCCAAATATCTATGATCTGGGTCTGAAAGCCTAACCTACACCTGCCTTCTTGGAGGTCAGAAGTCATTATGCCTTCCTATTCATCTCACTCACACCAGTTTTTATACTGATGTTATTCCACTGGCTTCAGTTAAATTACTCCAGATTTATACTGGCGTAAGTGAGAACAAGGTTAGACCTCTTATATTCAGAAGTATTGGAGAGTGAGCATTTCCAAAAACAACAAATTACAGCAATTACAAATTCAGCCTATTTTACAATAATTAGAACTCAGTTTATTAGAGAAAGAAGGAAAGAAGCCTACAAAACATACAATCATAGATATTCCATATACTGTGAAACAGCATAATAAATATCTCTTAGCAGAAATCTATTAATCAGGAATAAAAACTTACATGGCAGAAAGGTCAGTATTTTGCTTACCAGCACCACACTGTCTCAGCATGTCTCTAGGGTCAGTGAGTGTCTGTTAGCCCACTCTGGGTAATTGTAGAACTTTCATTTATACTCTTTATATGAGACTGGGTTCATATGTGAAAACCCGTCATTAGGATGAGGGACATCATGACATTCTTCTAATTCAAACATCCTTATAAAATTATCAGTTACAACATTTTAATTAAGTTCCTGATCCACAAATTTATCCCAATTTTTATTTGGAATATACTGGGCATTTTAAAGGTTATTGCTTATTACAGAGATTTCTTTTGATCTTCTGTAACAGGTTGGTGAATATGCAACTAAAGAAAGGTTTCAGAGTAGCAGCCGTGTTAGTCTGTATCCTCAAAAATAACAGGAGTACTTCATAAAGTTGATGGATTTCCACTCCATACGGCTAAATGCAGTGCCTTGCATAATGACAGGTTTCAGAGTAGCAGCCGTGTTAGTCTGTATCCTCAAAAATAACAGGAGTACTCTAAGGTGCCACAAGTACAACTAAAGAAATTCATCCAACAGTGGTCACATTTTAAAACTTTCTCCCATATTAGCAGTCCCAGCAATATTTTAATTATAGGGAATATCTCACTCCAGTAGAATTTTTCAAAACAGAAGAATGTTTAAGTGAGACTATTGCTAATATCCTGGTAATTTACAAAAGATGTCCACACTCTTAGGGTATATCTACACTTAAAACACTACAGGGGCACAGTAGCATCACTGTAGTACATCAGTATAGGCACTCACTACTACAGCGACAGGAGAGGTTCTCCCGTCGTTATAGTTAATCCACCTCCCTGAGAGGCAACAATTCTCCCACCAACCTAGCACTGTCTACACTGGAGGTTAGGCTGGCATAGCTATGTCTCTCAGGGGTATGGATTTTTCACATGCCAATGTAAGTTTTCAGTGTAGCCCAGTCCTTAAATGGTTTCTGGGCAAATATCTCCTCTTTGGAAGAGTCTCTTAGGATGTTCATAGACTTTGTCCCCCATGGAAGGGTCATAGTTAACCACTTATTTAGGCCCTGATTCATCAAGGTACTTAAGCACATGGTTAACTAAGTACATAAGTGGACCCACTGAGTTTAGTTGGACTACATGTATGCTTAGAGTATGCTTAAGTGCCTTCCTGAACAGGGTCCTTAGCGTGAAGTCTGTCTGCAAAAATAGCTCTTGGGAAATCCCATAAGGGACTGAGCATTCTTCACTCCCCAGTGCCTGCAACTGGAGTTGCAGGTGCTCAACAGTTCTAAGAATGCTTAGCACCTTGCAGGATTGAGCCCTGACAGTCTAGCAATCAGCATAATCTTATCTAGACACAGGGCCTGATTTATAAGCCTCACCCTCCCTTCTGTTTTGAAGATGCAATTTTGTACTTGCAAATAATTGCACCTACATTTGTGTGCCTAAAACAAATTGTGGGCACAATATAGGCAGTTATGTATTTATCTGAAGAATATTTGCACATGTAATGAATTGTGCATGCAATAATTCAGGCTCAATTATTTGTGCATGCAAAGTTGCAAACACAGAAAAGGCCATTTTTTAACATCTGGAACATGATATTAAGCTCACTATATGTCATACAACAACTACTGGCTTGTAAGACTATTGAAAATATCTGACTTTTATATCCATATAGGTGCGTATGTTTTAAACTGGTAAAATAAGGGTTAATGTAACTTCTAGCTATGTTAAGCTGAAGTGAATTTGTCTATGGGCTTGATAGGAGGAGACCTTTGTTACTCCCTACAAGAACAAGAAATGTACTGATCTGGACAGAGATAGGACAAAGATATTTGCTAAAAGTACCCACAGAAGACAATAGAGAATCTGTATTCACATTTATGTTCGATCAATTATCCCTGTATTTGTATGTGCCAACTGGTTGTGTTCAGAATGAGAATATATATATTTTTTTAAAATAAGAAATGTTGAGGGGGGAGAAAAAGGTTCAAAAATTTCCAAGAAAGAAGTGTGAGAAAGAAGCAGGAACAAGACTCTGTATCACAGTGGGGTGGGGGGAAAAGGGGGAAAAGGGAAGTCAAATTTATCAATGAGGATCTAAGGGTGCCTAAACCAAGCTGTAGCCTTACAGCTCCACTGTACTTTTCCATTCAGCTACAAAGGAAAATACCAGGAGGAAAAATCTAAACTAGGAAATTAAGTAGTGGTACAAACTCTTTTTGTAAAGGCTGAGAACTGATGATTCAGCACTTTATTAGGCCTACTCTTAGGTAAGTAGGGGCAAAAGCAGGAGAGGGAACTGAGAGAGTGGGCTTATGTTCTGACAATCAGTAAAGCAAGGGAAGGAGAGACTGGGAGGGCAGCTGGAGAATCACTTGCAACCTCTTAACCACTATGAGGCCCATGTGTGCCCTTCACAGTCCCCAAAGTGGGTGGTACTAACCAAGGTGAGGTGTGGCTATAGTGAGAAGGAGATGTCTCTATTGATGGGATTTCTATGGAGCTTCCTGCAGAATTTAAAGCTGCCTCCCCCTGCAAATCCCCAGTGGTGCAACATTCCTTGTTGTCCACTATGGGCAAATTCTTCATGCACTGAGACACAGTCACCCTTGCTGATGCAGAGATGCAGTTATTACTAATGAAGGTGAATCTGACCCTACAATTTTTTTGAGTAAGGAATGGAGAACACATGTCTGATATGAGACCTTAGCAGTTCCCTTACATTCCACTAGAAAGTAGGGTTCCTACTTCCTAACATCTGAAAGATATAGCTGACCAAACCTGAACCAGATACACATTGCCCTGTGGTATGAATTTTATTTTCCTTGATGAATATTGAGCCGCCAAAGCAACTGCATGGCAGTTTTAAAACAGCAATGAAAATAAAACACATCTGTGTAATCCAAATTTCCTGAGAGATAGTAGTAATTTGTTCTGTAACAATTAGCTCACAAATGACAATCAGTTGGAGGAGCCAAACTGTTTTGAACTTTGAGCCATTGGACCCACATAGTTTCCAAACCCTACAAAATTAAGAAGCAGATTCATAGTCATCTCAGAAATTACTGTCTGACTGTACAAATATATAATTGCTGTGAGTTTTAAAAAAAGGTAAATATATCAGAATCTCTGTGATATTACATGCAAATAATTTTTTAGGTAAACCAAAATATATTGGCTATAGGCTGAAATACAGGTGCATCAAAGGAGCAAGCAAATTCTCAATTTCAAGTTATTTTTCATTTAAGAAAATGTCCTGAAAGCCCTTGAGTTTAGACAATCTTGCATCAGCCTGCTGCCTGCAGCACTCCCCTGGGCCTGCATTTCAGATGCTCTGAGCTTGAGATCTTCAGTAACCACTAAATCACATCACAAGCACAAGTTTTTCTTGCATACTCATAAAAATTGTATATGCAGCACAATAGAGTTCCACGTATCTAGGAAAGATGCAATCTTGTGTTATCTACATTGTACACTTCCTCAAGAAGCAATACAAACATTTCCTGCCTTTCTGTAATGTCATCTATACAAACATCTCAGGATGCATTGCAATGTTCAAAGTTAAAATTACAAGTGAAAGACAATTGAAAATTCAGAAAAGAATCTGTTTAAAAATATTAGGGGCCAAATTTCCAAAGGGAAGTGACTCAGTTGTACTGAAAGTGTGCCACATCACAGACCCCAGAAACAGAATTTCTACAAAGCAAGCTAGGTAGGTTGCTGAGAGGACAAGAGGTTTTGGCATGGTGGAAATCCCCATCTGATTGGCTTCCTTCTCCATTGCCCTGCCTATGGATGACAGCAGCTAATCAGAGCTGCTGCAAGAAGCAGGCAGTGCTCTCTTCTCCCCTAGCTTCAGGATCCGATATCTGTATTCCAGGAGGGGAGAAGGAGCAGAAGGAGTCTAGCAACAGCCCAGCACCTCAGAGTTAGTCTACTCCCTCTTCCTCACCTCCGAGCAATGGGATGGCTCCCCGGCTCTTCCCTCCTCACCTCTACCTTTTCCCTCCCTGGAACACCTGGCCAGGGAAGAGTGACAAGAGGACACTGCTGCAGCTCCCCCAGGCCTGGGAGAGTGTGAGAAGAGCCCAGGGAGCTGCAGGAAGAGCAGAGGTGAGGCTGGGGAGACAGAACAGATGTGGCAGAATTGATGTGGGGGCTGAACGGGGCAGACCAGATGTGGGGGCAAAATTGATGTGGGGAGTCAGAGGACAGGATTGATTTGGGGATCAGGGCAGAATTAATTGCTGGGCAGGGGAAGGGCAGATGTGTGGGTGAAGACAGACACCCCACTTTTTCCGACCACTTTAAGCATTGACTTGTGACAGATGTGCATGTATCAATTGTAGTTCTCTAGTCTATGTGCACAAACACACATTTGTATGTGTGCTGTGATATAGCATATTAGTCTTCTTTGAAACTGGAAAGGATCTAGCAACATCTCCAAGGGAACCAACATTTGGGTTGTTTGTCCTTTTTAGAAGTGGCAATTGCTCTAAGTTCAGTTTTGAGCTGTACAGAGAAATATACAGAACTGGATCCCTTTCATTCTGGAAATGTGATCTGACTTGCTGGTCACGTGAACTAGTCTGAAAGATTGCAAACGGCATGAAAATCTCCTTGGCAACATTGGAGTCCTATGCTGTTGCATGTTGTCTGAGACTATCTGGGGCAGGGGTTCTCAAACTGGGGGTCGGGACCCCTCAGGGGGTCGTGAGGTTATTACATGGGGGGTCACGAGCTGTCAGTCTCCACTCCATACCCTGCTTTGCCACCAGTATTTATAATGGTGTTAAATATATAAAAAAGTGTTTTTAATTTATAAGGGGTGGTCGTACTTAGAGGCTTGCTATGTGAAAGGGGTCACCAGTAGAAAACTTTGAGAACCACTGACTGGGGGAAGAAAGAGTGGGGTGAATGTTGAGAGTTCCCAAACTACTTGAACAGACACTCAGAGGATGCATGCACATGAGTAATTGAGTGTGCACAAACAAACTTTGAAAGCACAATGGCTGTATGCACAAATTTGGATGGGGTAGATCAACCTAACTGTCCATCTTTGAAAATTTGGTATACACTTTCAAAAATATCTTGAATTTCTTACTTCAGTGAATGCCAAAGCCAGGGAGTAAAAAAGACTTAAAGGATCTGTATAACAACCTGACTTCAAATTACAATCAAGACTAGAAGGAACAAACACAGAGAAAGTAAATCATTTAAATAAGAAAAAGCCATGCAGTAACTTATTTGTAGAACAAATGGAACAAAAATCAGAGGCTGAGAAATGCTAACACTATTAAACCAAGCATTTGCTGATTTCTTTTTAACCCTTTCACTTCTATTCATTCTTTCCAAGTTCATTAGTTTAATCTAATTTGGGGCAACTTATTTTAAGTTAGACGGTGAGTTTTTAAAAGATCCTCCATGTCACAGGGTTACCTAGCCCTTTAAAGGGGCTAGGGATCAGCCTCACCTAAGCCAGGTTTAGCCCACCTATCTAGATGAAGAGAATGGGACTATAAGGGTTACGTGACAGGGGCAGGGGACTAAGAACTGGGCCTGCTGAGAGACATAAAGGCAGCCAGTGGCCATTCGGTGGGAGACTCTAGCAGCCTTTGACTCTGTTAAAGGGTAAAAGGGCAGCCTGGAAAGGGCTAGTGAGGATGAGTAGGCAGAGTAAATAGGAAGAGATCCTGGAAAGAAAAGAGAAGGCACTTTGAATTATAGGGCAGACAGCCCAACTGTCAGGGTCCCAGCGCCAAAGGACCCATAGTAGAGGATGGGTGTAAGTTCCCACTGTGCTGCCACGTTGTGAGGTGATACAGCCATCCCAGTTAACAAGGGGAAGAAGGGATTGATTGAAGCCCAGGACAGCTGGCAGCTGAGCCCAAAAGATACACCAATGATTGTTATGAAAGAGAACAGAGCCTCTGAGGAAGGGCAGTGCCTGGCAAGAGGCTGAGGTTTAAAAATGGTATTGTTTACTTTTGAAATTTAATTCCAGAAAGTATGGACTTTTGGGATTTAGAAGAAAAAAACAAAGAAAGGAGAAATAAGAAGAAAACAAAGAAAGAAGAAGTGGGACCGCTAAACACTGAGGATGGAGTGGAGGTTAAGGATAATCTAGGCATGGCCCAATATCTACACAAATACTTTGCCTCAGTCTTTAATGAGACTAATGAGGAGCTTAGGGATAATGGCAGGATGACAAATGGGAATGAGGATATGGAGATAGATATTACCACATCCGAGGTAGAAGCCAAACTCGAACAGCTTAATGGGACTAAATAGGGGGGCCCAGATAATCTTCATCCAAGAATATTAAAGGAACTGGCACATGAAATTGCAAGCCCATTAGCAAGAATTTTTAATGAATCTATAAATTCAGGGGTTGTATCGTATGACTGGAGAATTGCTAATATAGTTCCTATTTTTAAGAAAGGAAAAAAAGTGATCCGGGTAACTACAGGCCTGTCAGTTTGACATCTGTAGTATGCATGGTCTTGGAAAAAATTTTGAAGGAGAAAGTAGTTAAGGACATTGAGGTCAATGGTAATTGGGACAAAATACAACATGGTTTTACAAAAGGTAGATCGTGCCAAACCAACCTGATCTCCTTCTTTGAGAAGGTAACAGATCTTTTAGAGAAAGGAAACACAGTGGATCTAATTTACCTCAATTTCAGTAAGGCATTTGATACGGTTCCACATGGGGAATTATTAGTTAAATTGGAAAAGATGGGGATCAATATGAAAATTGAAAGGTGGATAAGGAACTGATTAAAGGGAAGACTACAATGGGTCATACTGAAAGGTGAACTGTCAGGCTGGAGGGAGGTTACTAGTGGAATTCGTCAGGGATCGGATTTGGGACCAATCTTATTTAATCTTTTTATTACTGACCTTGGCACAAAAAGTGGGAATGTGCTAATAAAGTTTGCAGGTGACACAAAGCTGGGAGGTATTGCCAAAAACAGAGAAGGACCGGGATATCACACAGGAAGATCTGGATGACCTTGTAAACTGGAGTAATAGTAATAGGATGAAATTTAATAGTGAAAAGTGCAAGGTCATGCATTTAGGGATTAATAACAAGAATTTTTGTTATAAGCTGGGGATTTATCAGTTGGAAGTAGCAGAGGAGGAGAAGGACCTCGGAGTATTGGTTGATCACAGGATGACTATGAGCCGCCACTGTGATATGGCCGTGAAAAAAGCTAATGCAGTCTTGGGAAGCATCAGGCAAGGTATTTCCAGTAGAGATAAGGAGGTGTTAGTACCGTTATACAAGGCACTGGTGAGACCTCATCTGGAATACTGTGTGCAGTTCTGGTCTCCCATGTTTAAGAAGGTTGAATTCAAACTGGAACAGGTACAGAGAAGGGCTACTAGGATGATCCGAGGAATGGAAAACCTGTCTTATGAAAGGAGACTCAAAGAGCTCGGCTTGTTTAGTCTAACCAAAAGAAGGCTGAGGGGAGCTATGATTGCTCTCTATAAATATATCAGAGGGATAAATACCAGGGAGGGAGAGGAATTATTTAAGCTCAGTACTAATGTGGACACAAGAACAAATGGATATAAACTGGCCATCAGGAAGTTTAGACTTGAAATTAGATGAAGGTTTCTAACCATCAAAGGAGTGAAGTTCTGGAACAGCCTTCCAAGGGGAGCAGTGGGGGCAAAAGACATATCTGGCTTCAAGAAGCTTGATAAGTTTATGGAGGGGATGGTATGATGGGATAGCCTAATTTTGGCAATTAATTGATCTTTGACTATTAGCGGTAAATATGCCCAATGGCCTGTGATGGGATGTTAGATGGGGTGGGATCTGAGTTGCTACATAGAATTCTTTCCTGGGTGTCTGGCTGGTGAGTCTTGCCCACATGCTCAGGGTTTAGCTGATCGCCATATTTGGGGTCGGGAAGGAATTTTCCTCCAGAGCAGATTGGCAGAGGCCCTGGGGGTTTTTTTGCCTTCCTCTGCTTGCCTGGTCACTTGCTGGAGGATTCTCTGCACCTTGAAGTCTTTAAAGCATGATTTGAGGATTTCAGTGGTTCAGACATATGTTAGGGGTTTGTTGCGTGCGTGAGTGGGTGGGTGGGTGAGATTCAGCGTCCTGAATTGTGCAGGAGGTCAGACTAGACTATCATGATGGTACCTTCTGACCTTAAAGTCTATGACTCTATGACTTAGGCCAAAGGGTGAAAGCATCTCTGTGACCTAACAGCCCTGGGAGCTGGAGGACTGAATGTTGGGGGCAGAGGTAGTCAGATGGTCATCTGAGAAGGTTGCCAATATTGGTTGGACACATTCCTGGAGTTTTCATCACATGACATAATCTTTAATCCCCGGCGACTCCAGGACTATCCTGGTGGGTTGGCCACCCTATCATCTGAGGAGAACTGAGGTAGTGGGTGAGCCTGAAGCCAGATCAAGTAAATCCTTGCTATACTTGGATAGGTGCAAATACAGATGGTAGAATTTCATTTCCCTGTCATCACCACCAGCAAAATGACTGAAAGAGTACAGTGAACACCAGTATTTGGGGTTGATCTGTGGTTCCAGTGGATAAGGAAAACATATAAGGATGGAAGGAAGCAAGGAATGGAAATCTCATTTGTTCTGAGCACCCTCAATAATTTCCATAATGTTCGGCCAGTGCAAACTACATATGATTGATCTTATTTTACTATTCCAATTATGTTGGCTGTTGCTAATGTATCTGACAGCATTACTGTTGTTAACCTATTTGTTTGTGACTTGGCAGCAGTTTTTGCTAGTGTGCATCTATTAGTTTGCTTGGTTTGTCTGCCTGCACTAAAGGAAATTGTTTCTAAGCATACTGTTGCCCCTTTGCTGAGTGGTAGCAGATGTCTGGGACTTGCCGGTCAGCTTCCGATTGGAGAAGAAAACAGTGACATGGGTTCTAGGTACAGTTTATTCTCAGTGCAACTTGTTTATTTTACACTGCATAGACACGTCCTTGAATAGAGGGGGTCAGAAATAGTTCAGATGAAATCTCTTTATTTTAATTTATCTCAACCAATTCATTTAGGGAGCAACTCAGCTTTGAGAATTGACTCCTGCTAGAGATTCTTGCTATAGTGCCTCCCAAAAGAAACAGTGTCAAAAAACTAGCAATGATAGCTAAGGGGAGATATGATTGAAGTCTATAAAATCATGACTGGTGTAGAGAAAGTAGATAAGGAAGTGTTTTTTTACTACTTCTCATAACACAAGAATTAGGAGTCACCAAATGAAATTAAAAGGCAGCAGGTTTAAAACAAATAAAAGGAAGTATTTCTTCACACAACACACAGTCAACCTGTGGAACTCCTTGTCAGAGGATGTTGTGAAGGCCAAGACCATAACAGGGTCAAAAAAAGAACTAGATAAATACATGGAGATTAGGTCCATCAATTGCTATTAGCCAGGGTGGGTAGGAATGGTGTCCCTAGCCTCTGTTTGCCAGAAGCTGGGAATGAGCGACAGGGGATGGATCACTTGATGATTACCTGTTCTGTTCACACCCTCTGGGGCACCTGGTACTGGCCACTGTCAGAAGACAGGATACTAGGCTAGATGGAACTTTGGTCTGACCCAGTAGAGCCATTCTTATATTCTTATGATAAAAGCATTTTCTTCAAAGACTAAACAATGCACTCATGCTCACAAAAAGAACTCGTAAAGCTGTGTAACCATGGCACATGGTGACTCCTACCATAAGAATAAATATTAATAAATAATATAATTATAATTATATTATTATTATATTAAATATTATTCACCATTAATCACAGCATTTCCCTACATGTAAAAATAGTAAATAACTGTGACTTGATAAATGGTGAGTAGTTAATGGCAACCACTATACTGGGTATAACCTGTGGCATTAATTAAGTATATTTGCTGGCCAGTGATTAAACTGAATGTCTGATCCAAAGCCTACGGAAACCAGTGGAAAGACTTCCATTGGTTTTAATGGATTTTGGATTAAACCCTAAATTTATGTCCCTGGTTTGATCCCTGAATCCTAGGTAGCTGAGAGAGAAGTGTCAGAGAGACAACACTCAGGCTGTGGGCAGGATCTGTGTGCATGTCAATGCTTCTTAAGCTCTCTGTTGACTCCTTCTGATACTTCTGTCATTGCATTGAAAGATGCTGCATCTGCAGCCTCTATCCTAATTCATTCTGCAGCTTGTGCAGTCATTTACTGCAGTGTAAAGTGTCTGTAAAACACTGCCAAATCAGGATGGTGGCATTTAACTCTGATTTTGTACTGTCATAAATTATTATACAAGATGCAAGGCAGGGGGACAAAAATCTCCTTGCTTATTGCAGGTAGGTTGCTGGAATACATGGGGATTTTAGATGAAGAGGTGTTTTGGGGACTCCAAGTGCTGCTCTGGGGTGAATCAGAAGGATAAATCATTGTCTTTGTTTTTCCTTCACTTTACCCAGATTGAGCTCTTCCTTTGCCCACCATTTCCTGTGTAGCCACTTCCTGCGATGGTTACAAAAGCAAGATTAGAAAGAGGTTCTTGGGGCTTGATATTATTCCCCTCCAATCAAAGTCAGTATTGTACCCTGGCCAACGCTGCTTCTTCATTTATCTGTCTTAGGTGCTATCTTCACAAGAGCCCTGTGAGGTAGGGAAGCACTATTATCCTCCTTTTACAGATAAAGACTAATCATACACAGGTCTTATTATTGCTCTTTTCGTCCATGGCTTTCAAAGCACTTTATAGTTGAAGTCAGTATCATTTGACAGATGGGGCAACTTGCCTAAAGTCACCCAGCAGATCAGTAGCAGCACCAGGAATAGAACCTGGTCTCCCGAGTCCCAGTTTAATGCTTTAGTCACAAGACCACACTGCCTCCCTAACTAGTATGCCTTGACCAAGGTCATAGAGGAAGTTTCTGACAGAGCAGGTAATTCAGCCTGAGTCCTTTGAGTCCCAAGCTAGTGTCCTAACCACTGGATGATCTTTCTTTCCATCTCTTGATATCCTGAAGAGACACAGGGTATACTTGATCATTGCAGGAAGGTTTCTGGAGTGCAGGGGATTTTAGATGAAGAAAAGAGGCATATTTGGACAAAGTACTATAATGACTGGTGACTCAGAAGCTTTTTGCAATGGTTAATCTACTGAAAACAACCCATTTTGAAGGTAAAATCTGAGCAGCATTTAGTTTGTGAAGATCAGTGCTGGCTAGATAGCAGAGTATTAGGTGCTATGTTAGTCTTGCTTCCATGTAACAATCAATTGCCAAATAAGGACCCGATCAATGTTAGTGGAAGGAGTTGAGCAACTCTCAGGATCAAGCCCAGCATGAATTGCTAGCAACCTGTTCTGCCAAGATTTCCTGCAATTTTCTGTAGTGTTTTTCACATTTTCCCCATGGCTTTATTTGTTTGTCTGGGCAGCAATTTTAAAATAAATATGTTTAATATGATACCAGTGAAGCGGCTGCAGAGTATTTTCTGAAAACTTAAGAGCATGAGCTCCCACTGTGTCACCTTGTCTACTCTGGTGGTAATCGTCTCAAAGAATATCATCAAGCTAGTCAGGCATGATCCTTTCATGAACCATACTGACAACCCTTAATCAGACTGTTTTCCTTATGCATCTCTTCCTCTTTGATCCTGAAGTTTTTAAAACTTTCCATCTGAGTGATGTTAAATTACCTGACTTGTAATTTCTTTGTGTGTCTCGAGGTACTTCTGTTAACCAATTTCATATCACTAAAATACCAATCTGTTCTTAGCAATGCTGTACCAATATGTATTAAACACCAATTCTGATTTTTAAACATTTGGGAGCTGCTCACATACTATGGCTATGGGAGCCACATAAAGCAGAATCTAGCATTAAGGCATAGAAGCAAATGCATATATTTGAAATGCTGTATAATTGTTTCCTCCGGTTATTGTCTGTGTGCAATGAGTGCCAAATTTTGGTCTATGCCCTGTGAGGAGCCTTAGAAATTGAAAATGCAAGTGAGCAAATAGAGGCGCTGTAAGGCAGGACAGAAGTAGACATAAGCCCCAGGGAATGTGGAACACTGTGTAATGCTCCTTTAAATATAGTAATGAAAGGTGCAGCTTACAGTCCCCCCAATACATGCGGCGAGATTCTATTGGATGCATGACAGGGCATGTCACTGGCCACACCCCCAGTGCAGCTAGACATTTAATGTTGTGGAGTAGCTCTGGATATGCATTTTCCTGTTCCTCTGACAATTTGGTGTGAGTCCACACTAAGCAACTGGCTATCATCAATCAGCTGTGCACTGCCTGCTGAAATATATTTCAAAATATATTTCAAACATGGGCTTCATCTAGCAAGAATATATCAATTGCCTATAATTTGCCAAGAAACTTCCTGATATATAGCAGAAACTCCCTGTACTATGTAGTCTGGACTGGTTTGAGTATGATCACACAACTAAAGACCATACTATTACATTTGTGAACATACCACTGCAGTTTTAAATCTTGTGTGCAATAGTTACTGAGGACTCCAATCATGGGTGGAAGGATGGTAGAGTTAAGTGTACTGGAGATTTACTTGCAAATAGTCTGAATGTCATAAGAACGGCTATACTGGGTCCGAACAGTGGTCCATCTAGCCCAGCATCCTGTCTTATGACAGTGGCTTCAGATGCTTCAGAGGGAATGGACAGAACAGGATAATTTCAAAAGATCCATCCCCTGTCACCCAGTCCCAGCTTCTGGCAGGTGTAGGTTCAGAGAGCATGAGGTTGCATCCCCGACCATCTTAGCTAATATCCCCCATTAGACCTATCGTCCATGAAATTACCCAATTCTTTTGAACCCCAGTTATGCTGTTGGCCTTCACAACATCCCATGGCAACAAGTTCCACAGCTTGGCTGTGCATTGTGTGAAATACTTCCTTCGTGTTTTTTTTTTTTTAATTGCTTCCTATTAATTTCATCAGGCAACCCCTTGTTCTTGTGTTATATAAAGAGATAAATAACATTTCCCTATTCATTTTCTCCATACCATTCATAGTTTTATAGACTCTCATCATAATCTTACTTTACTCATCTCTTTTCTAAAATGAACAGTCCCCGTGTTTTTAATCTCTCCTCATATGGAAGCTGGTCCATCCCCCGGATCACTTTTGTTGTCCTTTTCTATATCTTTTTGAATTCTAATATGTCTTTTTTAAGATCAGATAACCAAAACTGCATGCAGTATTCAAGATGTGGGCATACCATGGAATTATATAGTGACATTATATATTCTTTTTTGTTATCTATCCTCTTCCTAATGGATCTGAACATTCTGTTACCGTTTTTTGACTGCCACTGCACTGTGAGCGGATGTTTTCAGAGGACTATCCCCGATGACTGTAAAATCTCTTTCTTGAGTGGTAATAGCTAATTTAGACCCCATCATTTTGTATGTATAGTTGGGATTATTTTTCTCAATGTACATTACTCTGAATTTATCAACATTGAATTTCATTTGCCTTTTTGTTGCCCAGTCACCCACTTAATAAATAAATGGAGATATCCCATCTCCTAGAACTGGAAGGGACCTTGAAAGGTCATCAAGTCCAGCCCCCGCCTTCGCTAGCAGGACCAAGTACTGATTTTGCCACAGATCCCTAAGTGGCCCCCTCACAACCCTGGATTTAGCAGGCCAATGCTCAAACCACTGAGCTATCCCTCCCACTTAAGTAAGATCTCTTTGTAACTCTTCTCAATCAGCTTTGGACTTAACTATCCTGAGTAATTTTGTTTCATCTACAAACTCTACCACTTCACGGTTCAGCCCTTTTTCCAGATCATTTATGAATATGTTGAACAGTACAAATCCTTGGGGGACCTCGCTATTTACCTCTCTATATTGTGAAAACTGCGCATTTATTCCTACCTTTTCTTTCCTCTTTTAACCAGTTATTGATCCATGAGAGGGCTTCCCGTGTTATCCCATGATTGCTTAGTTTGCTTAAGAGCCTTTGGTGAGGGACCTTGTCAAAGGCTTTCTGAAAGTCCAAGTACACTATATTGACTAGATCACCCTTGTTCACATGCTTGTTGACACCCCCAAAGAATTCTAATTGATTGGTGAGGAATGACTTCCCTTTACAAAAGCTATGTTGACTTTTCCCTAAAATATCATCTTGATCTATGTGTCTGATAGTTAGGTTCTTTACTGTAGTTTCAACCAGGTTGCCTGGTTGAAGTTAGGCTTACTGGCCTGTAATTGCCAGGATTGCCTCTGAAGCCTTTTTAAAATATCGGCATTACATTAGCTACCCTACAGATATCTGATACAGAGGCTGATTTAAGTGATAGCTTAGGTTACATATCACAGGTAGTAGTTCTGCAGTTTCATACCTGAGTTCTTTCAGAACTCTGGGGTGAATACCATCTGACCTTGGTGATTTATTACTGTTTAATTTATCAATTTGTTCCAAAACCTTCTCTATGGATACCTCCATCTGTGACTGTTCCTAAAAAGAATGGCTTGGGTCTGGGGATCTCCCCTACATCCTCCATTGAAGACTGCTGCAAATAATTCATTTAGCTACTCCACAATGGCCTTGTCTTCCTTGACTGGGCCTTCAATACCTCGAAAATCTAGGGGCCCCACTGATTGTTTGACAGGCTTCCTGCTTCTGATGTACTTAAAATATTTTTTCTGTTAGTTTTTTTTCTTTAAGTAGTTGTTCTTCAAATTCTTTCTTGTCCTGTCTTATTATACTTGTATACTTGATTTGCCAGAGTTCATGCTTTTTAATTTTCTCACTTCCAATTTTTAACCACCTCTAACCACCTCTTTTTGCCTCTAACCACATCTTTTACTCTGCTGTTTAGCCCTGGTTGCATTTTTTTTTTTAATTTTCTTTCTTTCTTTCTTTCTTTTTCTTATTTGGGGCATACTTTTACTTTGAGCCTCTACTGTGGTGTTTTAAAATAGTCTCCATGTAGTTTGCAGGCATTTTTAATTTCCATTTAATTAGCTTCCTCATTTTTATTTATATTCCTCCATTTTGAAGTTAAATTCTACTTTAGTGGGTTTCTTTGGCATTTTCACCCTACAAGGATATTAAATTTAATTACATTATGGTCACTTATACTGAGCAGTTCAGCTATAGTCACCTTTTATACCAGATCCGGTGCCCCACTTAGTACTTAATCAACAATTGCCTCTCCCCTTGTGGACAAACTGCTCCAAGAAGCGTCATTTGTGGTGTCCATAAGTTTTATCTCTGCATCCCATCCTGAGGTCACATACATCTAGTCAATAAAAGGATAGTTGACATCCCCCATTATTATTGCATTTTATGCTTTTGTAGCCACGCTCATCTCCCTGAGCAATTCACAATCACCGTCATCTTCCTGGTCAGATGGTCGGTAGTATATTTCTACTGCTATACTCTTATTGTTCAAGCATGGAATTTCTGTCCAGGGAGATTCTATGCTACATTTTTATTCATTCAAGATTTTTTACTTTATATGACTCTAAGTTCTTTCACATATAGTGCCACTCCCCCACCAGTGCAACCCACTCTGTCATTCCTATATATTTTGTACTCTGGTATTACCATGTCCCATTGATTATCCTCATTTCACCAAGTTTCCATGCTGTTTATTATATCAATATCCTCATTTAATGCCAGACACCCTAGTTAACTCATCTGAGTATTTAGACCTACTATTTGTATACAAGTAGTTGTACATTTTGTCAGTATTCAGTTGCTTGCCTTCATGGGTTATATTTAAATGACACTCTTTTACGTTTGACAGTTCCTCACTAGCGCCTATATGTACTATACCAACTTCTTTCTTATCCTCTTTAAATTTTATAGGTTTGTATTTAAAATTATAATGCCCTCTTAATGTTTTAAAGGGGGATATGTCCTCAAACATAACTGTCTGATGATTTTTGTCAGTGCTATATATAATAATATCAGCTTCATGAAATTCAGTGAAACTGGCAAAAACTTGTCATCTGAAAGTGGCTTGTTGGTCTAGGATTATGGATTCTTTCTTCTTCACAGGAATTAATTCAGGGAAGTATTATACAGGAGGGCAGACTAAATGATCACAGAGGTCATTCTGGGCTCATAATCTATGAAAATTATTCACTGTGTACATTTTTACAGTTGACAAAATGTAATGAAATATTCCAGTCTTGCCACAAAATGGTGTAAATGCAGATTTACTCAGATATAACAGTTTATTGATTTCATATCTTGTGGTATAAGATTTAGTTGGATGTTCTCTTGCTATGCACATGTAACTGCAGTTTGAATTAATGGAAATCACACAGGTGCATTGAAAGGAGACTATACCTTTAATTTACTCATGGTTAAGCTGTGTAATCTTGCAAATTCAATGATATCAGGCAAGTGAATCAGACTGTTAAATAGTAGTAACTATTTTTTTTATGTTGCTGCATGCTTCCATTGTTACCTTCAGAGTTCAGTGGCTACTATAAAAATAGTAAAGCAAGGAGTTAGTCTTTCTGAGCAACCAACCAAAGCTTTCATACTGTCATTGAAATTAAACCATTGTAGCAAAAGAAAAAAATGATTTATTCAGGTGTTTAAATGTGTCAAGCTGTTTTTTTTTTTAAATTTTGGTTATTATTCTGAGTTTTTTTACAGAAGGATATAACAAATGTGTATACTAGTTAAAGTGCATAGCAGTGATGTATTTACAGTTTCTTTACTAGAGCATGTCCAAAAGCAGTGCAGTGTCAATTTTTCTTTAATAATAACCAAACTTTTAATACTTTTATATTGTATTACTATCATAACTGGCTTTTAGTATGTAATCTTCTCTCTAGCCATAGGAATTCAGTAGAACTGTAAATGTTTTCTGTACATATGGAGAGTTAAATACTTTTTCTGTTCAAAAAGTGACATTTTAATGCTCCCTCAAACCTGCTAAAATATTTATAAAGTGAAAGTAAAAATCCACTTAAAAAAAAATCCAAAGCCGGGTACTCACTTGCTTTCAAAAGGTAAAGGTCAGCCTTAACTGTGGACATTTGTTATTCAAGAACTCTATTCTATAACCAGATGATAATGGATGATACATTTTTTGTAGCTTGTGTTTATTATTTCTTTTCTGTTACTGCAGGCATGGATGTTAATTGCACAGATGAATTCTGATCACAATATCATAGAAATTAAAAATGCAAAAAACAAAGGATCAATCACTGTATGTGCTGTTTGTGGTATGTTTTCAGCAGATATACAAACAACAACAAAACCTGATTAATTTTAGTAAAAGAGCTGCTTTATTGAGCATAAAACTCAATGAGATCTTACAGTCAGTGGGCCAGATTCTGAACTCAGTTACGAATCAGTGGGGTTATTTCTCCTGGTGTAGTTAAGATCAGAATTGGAGTCAGAATGCTCAGTTTCAAAGGATGACCCAGTTTCCTCTGGGAGACTCTTTGGGCTAATTCACGTATTTACCCAGACTTTTAGGAAAAGAGGTTTATGATAAAGTTTGTTCTTAGTGGATGAAGTAAGATATTATGAAAAATATCATTAAAAAGTTAATCTTTGGTTTGGGATGAGGAAAAGCAATATTCTTATCTGTGTCTCATGCTCTGTAAGACCATTTTTATTTTATTTATTAATGTATTTTGGTTTGCTCTCACCATTGCTCTTGTCTGTACCCCAGAGACTCAATCCTTTATTCTGTGTGCATCTAAAATATCATGGAATTCAAGAACAGGAGCCACATGATGAAAGCTGTGGACCGTGAATGTAGCTATGTAATTGTAAAGAATTATCTGTACTGCTACCTTTAAAAGTTAAATGGGCCCCCTAGCTTGTGTGCTGGGTACTTGTGAATTGCTTCAAGATCGCTGCTGTTACAGAGTGAGCTGCACATGCTGTGCTCTCTCCAAGAGACTATATATTTTTTCTTTGCTGTTTCTATTAATCTTAAGCAAATGTCATTAAGACAGAAAGTACATGTTTTTCTCTTTGTCCATGGAAAAAGCTTAACAAATGTGTTGAGTTCCTTACATGAGGTTATTTGTAATAGTTCTAAGTGCTTGTCTCTTTCCTGTCTAGAGAAAACAAACTGTAATACATTTCTTTCAATTTAAAAAGTGTCAACATGTTGGAGAATTCTACTGCGCCATTAAAGGTTTATCTAATGAAGCAGAGTCTGCAAAGGACTCATATTACAGTTCTTGTTTATCATAATGTACAGGACGATTCCAGTTGAGCAACAAATATAAGACAAGTATCAGAGGGGTAGCCGTGTTAGTCTGAATCTGTAAAAAGCAACAGAGGGTCCTGTGGCACCTTTAAGACTAACAGAAGTATTGGGAGCATAAGCTTTCATGGGTAAGAACCTCACTTCTTCAAATATAAGACAGGGTTTCTACCTCCAAGAGCTTAGAGTGTAACTTCTGATTATTTCCATCTGAAAATGGTGGATCCAAATTTCTGTAATTTAAAAATGTATTTGAGGGTTCAATTTCACCATTTCAGGCAGACTTCCACAGCATAATTTGCTCTCCCAACACATAAATTTGCAACAAGGAAAAATCTAGTGAGCCAATCAGCCTGTCCTCCATCCCATTCCACCTCCAGCACATGCAAATACATGTCTCTACCTAAGGGAAAGCTATGCAAAGTCTGCCTTGAATTTAGTAAGTTTTGTTTACAACTACCTAGTACTTTACATCTAGTTTGTATCCCTATTACTTCAGCATTCTCGAATGTATGTTCACTAATTTAGTGCATTATGAATTTTTAACAGTCCTATAGAGGGTTATTTGTACACCTATTTCTTCAGCTTCTACATCTACTCCTATTTATTTGTTGTTCTTATTTAGACAAATGTCCATCCATTTCATGTGAAAGAAACAAGCAACATAACTTTTCAACTGTTCAGTAATTTCCATTCACTAACTCTCAATTGTCATTGTTATTTTCATTTGTATGTATCAAAAGCACTGTTAATGCAGGCATTCCTGATCTGGTTAATTGTAGAATTTATTCCTCTTAGCATATACCAGTATTTATCATTTTCAGTATCCTTCAATACATCAGATATTTGAGGTGAAGTCCTTTGCTTATTACAGTGCCAAACTGGAGGTGGAAAGAAGGTCCTGGCTTCAGATTGTTGCTCTGCAGTCTACTCTTAAATGGCAGGGTGGCTCAAGGAGGCACTCTTTGTAGTGAAATTGAATTCTGCAAGAAGCAGCTTATACCTTTACTCTTTGGTACTGAGCCCAGCATAGACTCAAGGGGACCCAGAATCCTGATTAGCACTCCAAACCAAAAGACCACATTCCTTTCTCTTTGATGTGCCATTCATGGCAGTGTCCAGTTCCATGTTGACTGCTTGTAGAGGCTTTGGGGTGTATGTGTATGGGAGGAAGCAGTGTAATTCCTTATTCCATCTCCATCTTCAGGAGCATAGTAATTATTATAATGGAAGAGGCCAAAGATCTATCTAGTGCAATGCCCTATCTCAGACAGGGGGCAGTACAATACGATTCAGAGGAAGATACAAGAATTTCAGTAATGGGCAACTGTGGAGTAGTAAACTGCCTATGAGGGTATGTTTCCTCAGAATCCCCAGCAGTGCTTGATTTTGGCCTTGAAGCAAGAGGGTTATTAACCCTTAGACTTTTATCCTATCCAGTGTAACTCTGGATGTTCATATTACCCATATAACTGTCTATTCTTGTTAATTTTGCTAAGCTTTGGATTGGGTAGTGTCTTGTGGCAATGAGTTCTGCATTCCAGTTATGTATTGTATAAATAAAGAATTTGCTTTTCAATTACATTGACTGTCCTATTCTTTTGCTATGAGGGGGAAAACTGAATTTTCAAATTTGCCTTCTCTAAAGCATTAATTATTTATATACCTCTGTCCTGTCACCTCTTATTAATCTCCGCTCTAAATGTTCCCAATATTTACAGTATCTCCCCCTAGGGAAGTCATTCTATATGCCTCTAATCATTCAGGATCTGAAATAAAATCCACAAAAGTCAATGGAAAGTAGGGTGACCAGATGTCCCGATTTTATAGGGACAGTCCCGATTTTTGGGTCTTTTTCTCATATAGACACCTATTACTCCCCACCCCCTGTCCTGATTTTTCACATTTGCTGTCTGATCACCCTAATGGAAAGATTCCCATTGCTGTCAGTCAGATCAGGTTCCTCAGATCCCGTCTCTTTCTATATGACATGGGGTGAGCATACTGAACAGAGTTCAAGGTGAAGAATATACTATCTATGCTTAATGTTATTGTAGCAGGGTGGCTGCTTACTGAGCACCCCGTCATGATTGGGAGTCACTCTGCAAGCACCTTGCACCTTGAGCACTTCAGATAGTCTCTGTTATGGCTTACAACACCCCTTTCCAGGGTTGGTTTAATATCAAATAAAGTTCATAGTCCTCAGAATCCTTAATCAACAAAATAATCCAAACAATCCTCAATGAGCCCCCAACATAAAGCCCGTAACCATAATTCAGTCATTCATTTTTAGCTCCAGTTCTTCGGACACACCCAGAGCTCTTCCTCTGTTGGTCTGCTCCCCCAAAGCTGCCAGTGTCAATACTTTCTGGCTAGCGCTCAGCCCCTTGGCCCTGCCTTCCTTCTCTTTCAGTGTTTCCCTTGTTCTGAGACAGAAGGTAGGTTCTATACTGCCCTCCTCTAGAGAGCTCCTTCTGAGTGTCTGGAAGAGAGGGGATCACTGCCCCCAACCTATTCTACAGGGCTCCTGATCCCAACACCTATTTTTTCTTAAAGGGCCAGTATGCCCCATTACAGTTGTCATAATATTTGCAAAATTATTCACATTACCATCCTTCATACAATCTTCTAATATTGTTTGCTTGTTGGACCGCTGATGCACATCAAGCAACATTTTCAATGATGTGTCCAGTGACAACCAGGTTAGCATAGAAGGCACAATTTTGTTATTGGTGTTTCTCCATAATCATTTTTTCTTGTGTTTTTGCTCTTTATTGATCTGCAAAAGCATTTATTTTAATTTTGCAAACTCTTTCTTTACCAGTGGAACATCTGTCCAATATATGGGTATATGTTGTAGAAATGATTGGGGCTTTTTGATTTGTTTGTTTAAGTAATTTGAGTTCCCTGTTGTAAACTGATAAGTTCTAGCAAATCTGCAAGCGGACATGCAATGTTTTTTCTTTACAGTAGCTTGTGGTGATCATTAATAACCTTAGGCATCAAGATCATAAGTGAAATCCTATTTCTTATTACAAATTCAGGTAAGATACCTTTCCAAATAATAAGCATCTTATAGTTCCTAATTGTCTAAGTTTAGGAGGTGCATTCTAACTGTGTATACAATCTATTTTCATTCCAGTGTCCTGCCCATAACCACCCAGGACAGAATTTCTGCCACCAGTGTCTAGAATGATAGAAGATGATATAGTCAATGGACTGAACCCCATCCACATTGGTTAATTTCAATCAGTCTTAGCAGTAGCATTCTACATGCTGTCAAAGTCATTCTTTGCGTCACTGTTGGGTCAAAAGCATATCACGAAAATCTGCTGTTATACTCACTTGAACATAGATTTAATTGCTTCTTTGTGCATTACATGTACTTTAAAATAATCTCTGACCTTACTGTTTTTTTCCAGAGAATAACATGATGAGAGTGTCATGTACTAGCTCAAGCTTAATTCATACTCAGAAAGTGGAATTCCCCCCCCCCCCCCCAAGTGCTCATTGTTGGCTTAATTCTTCTCCCTTTGAAATCAGTGGATGTTTTATTATTGACTTCATGGGATCAGAGTAAGGCCAACACAGAGAGCACTCCTGAAATCCTACCTATTATTTAAAATGACTTATATTTGTATTTGTTCTATAAGCCTCTTTATCTGCTGATCCGCTATGTCTTTTTCACTTTGCTTTGAATGTTTATATGAGGTTTTCCATTTTTATATATCCACTTGGGTTTGTTTTTCACTTTGAGCCAAGCTGAACGTTACATTTATCCATCATTTACATTTATATTTTTGTTAATTGTCTAAAATATTGTATATTTTGCTATATTCTCTCTTTCACTAAATTCAGGAATCACAAATCACGCTTTCGCTAAACCTTTTAAGGAAGGGTGTTTTACATGAAAGTTTTCAAAAGAAATGTAATGACCTTTTAAAAAATTTGAAACATATTCTTGTGCTAAGAATTTCATGCACTAATCATATATTCCAAAATATTTGCATCTTGATAAACAAACCTAGATAGTGATTAATTTGGCGCTGCAGTGACCTTTGTTTAAGAGAGAACTTCTTGGAACACTTTCCTGCCACGTTAACTCTTCCTTACTGAGTTCATCTGATTACTTCAACTATGGGTACATCTATGCTGCACACCACTGGCAGCGGCATGCAAGGTATGTGCCTCAGTGAAAAGCAGGCTATGTAGTGTGTAGCTGCATGCCACAGTGAAAGGCTCTGGTAGGGGAGCGGAGTGAGAGCTGCTGGAGCATTTCCCCACAGTCTCCGCCTGCCAAAGCCTTTCCCCACTGCTGGAACCTTTCCCTAAGCCTTTACTCACCATCTACACTTCTAGTTATACCCATGCTAGGAGGGGCGTGCATTTATGTACACTGTACACACCGCCAAAAGGAGTGTGTAGTGTAGATGTACCCTAGAATGCAACAAAGAAACTGCTGCTAACACCACGCACTGAATGGACAAGTTCCATGGGAAGAAATATGTTGATGGTATAACAAAAGAGCTCCAGTCAGTGTGTTCATATCCACTGTGGGAGCCTCTAGCAGTAGAACAAAAATAGGTATAGGCCTGTTTAAAGAAAGAGCAGCTTATTCTTAAGTTCTCATTTGGCTCCTGAGCCCAGCAGTCCTAAAGCACTTGCTCACCAGATCAGTTTCCCCCCAGGCTCTCCCTACTCTATTCTCAGTCAAAGGCTTTCCAAAGTTATTTTGTGTGAAAATCATTAACACTGCACTACAACTTGTGCCATTTATTAGGGTTCTTTTGCATAAGGCCTCACATATAAAAATAAATAAGTAAAAAGTATTCATTGTTACAGGGAAAAAATCAGACATAACATTCTTTTCTCCTGTAAAACTGGTCTCTGGAGAACAAGAAAAGATATTTTAGCAGCCCTTCTCAGTTATGGCATACTAGAACAGTAAAGCTCAAGTTGAATTTTTACCAGTGTGTTTCAAGGTGAAAGTAAGTCCTTGTCAAACCTTTGTAGTAGTTGAAGATGAGAAAGAGAATGATTAATAGTGGTAGAAAAAGTTCAAATAGCTTTGGTGCCAAATAAAGAAAGAATAATGTCTCTAAACTCTGCATTGATAAAGCAAATAGTTACATATACCTGTGCAGCTTCATTTTATTTACACTTTTAGTCAAGATTTTCTAGATTCTTCTTGTTTAGATTTGCAGTTAACAAATATCCTTCAGTGCTTCATATTGTTCTACTTGTCTTATTTCTGGCCAAAGTACCTTGTGTATATTCATATAAAGATGTTGTGAAATATTTAAGCAGTCTAAGAATAAAATATGTTGATTGTTTCCAAGTTTTCTATGTGCTACCCAGAATCCACAAAAGATTACAAACTAGCTGTGCAGAAAGCCAACCTATTCACAGAAAGTTGCCACAGAGACCCATTACCAAAAAGAGAACAGAAAGGGGTGGGGGGAACCAGAGAAATGTTGCTTAAGATCACCAGAAAAAAGATAGCACACACGATGCCCAATTTTTGAATCACAATCACTCATTCTAAATTTAACCCTACCTTTCCTACATACCTGCTACTCTGCAGAAAATTTCACAGTACGGAACGACTTAATCTGGTTAGTAGATAGGAAGAAGGTATAATAGCTGGTGATTTCTGACAACAGTGTATACAAATTAGATAACTGTGTGCATAAATGTCCTACAAAGGACAGACATGATAGTGGGCTTTAAAGCGACCTGCATCCTGTTTGCCCACTGAGTGATGCTGAATAGAAAAGTATTTTATTTTACTAACTATTGAGTCGATATTTCCTTTGAATATATACCCACACAGAGGCTCAAGAGGAGTACAAATCGCACTTGTATGGTCTACCTGAGCCCTGAGTCCCAGGTGTAAAGGGATTGTCAGAAGACTGCCTACTGTTCCTCCTCTATCCACAGAGCAGGTGGGAAAGGAGGGGAAAGGGCAGATCCAATATATGGGTATCATGTACTTCTGTACCAGATATGAACTGACTAGAGAGCTTGCTTACACACACTTTTCATCATAAGATTCTTTAGTGCTCTCCCAAGTGTGGCTGGGGTTTATTTAAATAAGGCATTTTACACACAGTGCCAACTAGTGGGTGAACTATATAATACAATTTAGAATTTCATTACATCTCCACCTTTAAGTTCTACATTCCTACCATTTACAATTTACACTATTACTCTGTCTTTGAAGTTCAGTACATATCAGTCTGTTAAGTGTCTCTGAATTGTACTGGTTTTCTAATTACATGACCAGAATATGTAACAACTTGGTCATCTGGCTGCCCACTAGTTGCGAAGACTGGTTGTGGGCAATTTGGAATCCTTCAGTCTTCTTCTTTCTTGTTCTAGATCTGCCATCTATAGAGTTTGCTCTGTTGACTGTTCTTTCTAAGGAATAAACTGTAGACTTTAATGGTTTCTGTGGAACTATCAGCTGTCAGTCTCGATCACATGTGGTCTGGGCATTGAATTCCTTTTCTTTACAACAGCTGGAGTGGTCCATCCTTTTTCCTCCATCCAATTTGACATGAACATGGTCACCAGGTTATAGACCTGACAGTTCTCTGAGTGACATCTGTTGTAAAAGTGTTCATAAGTTTGTTTGTTTTTAATCTGACTTGGCTGCTCTCTTCCTGTCTGGTCACTTTGGAGAAAGATTTTTTTCCAAAGTTTGAACAGTAGTTCTGAGTTGTCTTCCCATCATTTATAAAGCTGCATGCTTAGTTATACCACAGGGCTGTCATCCAATTTACACTCCCTGCCTGAGTGCTAAATGTCAAGCCTAGCTCAGGAAATTTCAATTATCTGGTGACTTGAACATCGTTGACCTCCTGATTGAGTCTCTGGATGCCGCCAGGCTCACTCAATGGAAGGACTCTATGGAGAAGCTGGACTTCACTGATTCCAGCCAGAAGTGCTAGAACTTGATCCACCAGCTGGGCACTGCTCAACAACCTCCAGGTCAAAATTGCCCTCCAGTTAAGAGCGATGTTGCAAGCCATCTTCTGTGGGTAGCAAAGGTCCTTCTGGAGAAGCAATTCAAATGCAAAATATATGATGAATGGCACCAACTTTGACATCAGTATGTAAGTAGGAGTCAACCAGAGCCATTCACGGTCGATGAGCTAGATAAGGCCCTTAACTCCATCAAGCTAGGCACAGCAGATGGCTATGATAACATCTTGCTGGAATTCCTCAAGGACCTTGAACCAAGGGCATTACAGTGGCTTACTAACTTCTATGTATGGGTCATCAATGAGAAGAAGTTACCATACACTTGACATCAAGCAAAGATTATAGCCATTCTTAAACTGGGCAAGGACCCCTACAACATGTTGAGTTACTAGCCAATATCCTTACTGTCAGTGTGTGTGTATGTCAGCACTCGGAACTACCTGCTCAGAAAATTGGCCAGTTCAACCTGGGGTACAAGAGCCTGGATGCTTAGATCATCAGCCCTTGCCCTCTGCTATTCAACAGCAGAATACTGTGCTCCTGTCTGATGCTGCTCGTCTCACATGAGGCTGGTCGATGTACAGTTTAACAAAGCTATGAGTATTGTTACCGGGACTTTATTGGCAACTTTGTTGCCATGGCTACTGATACTTAGCAACATAGCACTGCCACATATTTGCTGTGAAAAGGCATCTGTCACACTGCTGGCTAAGATCCGTGAAAGTAGTGACCTGCCATTATAGGCAGACCTCTTCAACCACGAATCAGCTCCCTGTCTACTAGACACTCTTTATGGTCATTTATGCCACCACAGAACATGATGGTGGGAACTGCTTGGCAAAACAAGTAGTCAATGATGATAGTTGTTTATCACTCTCTCGTCACTGACCCAACCATCAGTCCACCAGGTTTTGATCTGCCAAGACACCTGTGGACATCTCTGAACCAGTTTTGAATAGGGCACAGCAACTGTGCAGCCAATCTCTTTAAATGGAGTTTTACTAATGACCCATGATGCAGCTACAGTCAACTTCAGATTATGTCTCATATTATTGTCAAGTGCCCACTGACATATTTCGACGGTGGGCTACCTGCTCCTCATCTGGCTCATGATGACGCCATTAAATGGCTGGACACATTGCACATATGCTGATGATCAGGAGTTCTGCTGGACTATATCCAATAGCCACTACTGGTTTTGATCTGTAATTCAGAAGAGTGAGGAATGGATCTTCCCACTGTAGGATTTTCTTGGCTGTCTGTACAGCTCTCTCAGCCTCTCCATTCTCTTGTGGGTAATGTGGGCTGTTAGTAATATGATCAAAATCATATTCCCTTCAGAAGAACTTAAATTCTGCTGACGTGAATTGTGGTCCGTTGTCCATCACTAGTTCTTCTCGAATACCAAAGTGAGCAAGAGTGCACTTCAGTTTCTCAATAACACTGCTACATGGTATGTCTTTTTCAAGTACATTATTTCTATATAGCTGGAAAAATAATCCCTGACCACCAGATAATGATGTCCTCTGAATTCGCATAAATCTATAGCTAGTTTCTTCCAAGATCTGTTTGGTAGAGGTGTTGTTATTAAAGGTTCTATGTGTTCTGTTGGTCTGTTATTTCTGCAATGTTCACATGCAGATACTTTATTTTTTATGTCCTTGTTGATGCCCAGCTATCACACTGACTGGTTGGCCCATTCATGGCATTTAGTTAATCCTTAATATTCTTCATGGATGAGGTTTAGGATTTTTCCTCTCATTTCATTTGGACTTATGATGCAATTGCTTTTAACCATGAGTCCACTTGACTTGCTTAATTGTCCACACCCCACAAAGTAGTCTCTTTTCACTTCCTTAGTGTCCTTCGGATACGTCGGCGAGCTGCTCCTAGTGTAACTTAGAACTTCCTGAAGTTGTATGTCTGTGTAGGTTGCTTTTTGTAGCTGCTATAGTCTGTTTTCTGACACTGGTCTGTATGCATCCACAGTATCCATGTATGTCTTTACCTCATCTTGGAGCTCATGGGTAGTTGAGTGCAATGCTGGGCTCCATGACAGAGTGCGACCAGATTTTTCTCAGGAACATATTTAGTAGTTGGGTTAAATCATATTAAATCTAGCTATAGACATTGGGATCTCAACAGTGCTTGATTCAGGTATTTTCCATTGAGGAGGATTTCAAGCGGTTAATGGTCTGTTAGTATAAACAAATCCAGCTCACACAGATATCTTTAAAAGTTTTCATGTCCATATGCTTGCCAGACACTCATTTTCAATCTCTACACATCATTTTTCTGCTTCTGTGAGTGTGCAAGAGCAAAATACAACTGGCTTCCACTCAGACACATATTGTTGCAACAATACACCTCCTAGGCCATAGCTGCTTGCATCCACACTGACCATTGTGGGTTTGTTCACATTGAAGAACCTGAGAACTGGAGCAGTTGAGATAATTTCTTTTACCTTTCTGAAGGCAATTTCTTGATTTGGCCTCCATAGCCAAGATGTGTTGGATTTCCACAGTTCATGCAGGGGTTTTGTCACTGAAGAAAGGTCTTGTAGGTATCGACAATGGTAATTGACCAGCCCCAATACACATTTTAGTTCTGGCACATTCGTTGGTGCATTCAATTCTCAAATTGCTTTTACTTTTTCGGGGCTAGGACTGATTTTATCTTTGTTTACTGTCTGTTCCAAAAACTTGATTTAGGCTAGGCAGAAAATGCACTTTTCCTGGTTTAGCCTCAGTCCTGACTGACTGATTAGTCTTAGGACTTCCTTGGGCATTCTGTTGTGTTCTTCCGTTGAAGATACATATATCATAATATCGTCCACGAAAACTACAACTCCGTTTGTGTTCTACCATCTCTGGAAAGTTTCAGGTGCACTGTTAATCAAAAAAAAGTAATCTTCTAAAGCAAAAGCTTCCAAAGGATGTGATAAATGTAGTCAGTTTAGCACTTTCTTTGACTAAAGGAATTTGCCAGAATCCACTATAGGTATCCAACTTGGAGAATAATGTAGCTCCTTTAACTTTCGGGAGGATGTAATCCTGTGTTGGGAGGATATATTTTTCTCTCACAACTACTTCATTAAGTCATTTAAGATCCACACAGGTTCGTATTTTTCCATTTTTCTTTATAATTGGTACCATTGGAGCACAACATGCTGTTGGCTCAGCAATTTTCTTGATTATGCCAATCCGCTTCATTCTCTTTAATTCAGTTTCCACGTTACGAAGTAATGGGATAGGAATCCTGTAGGGTGTATGTACTCTATATGTTTCAGCATTGTCTCTTTAGGTTATTTGTACTGGATCTCCTTTCAAAAGTCTAATATCACCAAATATTCCATCAAGTTCTTCAACCTTTCTCACTAGAATCATCATGGCTGGTATGCTATGGCTGAGAAGGCTGTTGATCTGTAAACCTTTGACCACATACACTCTGAATGCATAGCTTTTGTCTTTGTAAATTGTTTTTTGTGGTCAACTGGCCTGTAACAGGGAGCCTGGAGGGCCAGGCACCCTAGTGGTTGGAATGCTTGACCTTTGACCCCTTGCTTCCCTGGTCAAGGTGCCTCAATCTTTAAGGCAGTGGAATAGGGGTCCCAGGACCCAGCCTAGGACACTGTGTGAGTCAACCCCTGAATTGGAGACCTCCAGCAGAGAGTCTATGTCCACTTCCCCGGGCTTCTTCCTACTGCTGTCCCTTCAATTTGGGTCATGGCCCCTATAATCCAAGTCACTGTGGTGGCTTGCTTCTAATAGTACCCACTCGTGGACCTTGGGCTGCATGCTTCTGAGGTCCCAGGTTCCTCCGGGTGTTTGGTGGGGCCAGAATCCCACAAGGTCTCTATGCATCAGTCAACCAGTTATCTCTTAGGCCTGGTGCTCCGAAAGCTCTTCCAGAGTTACCTTTAGCCAAGGAGATGTTGCTTATTTCCTGGTGGTTGACTTCGCTGACAGGCTAGCTCCTGCCTCTTCACCAGTCAGCCTGAACTGAGCAAGGTTCTGTCCTTTTCCTTTCCCTCCAGGCCTGGCACTGGCTGCAGACATAACAGGACAGGGCTAGCTGAGCCCCCAAGGCTCTCTTTAACCCCTTCCATGCCTGATTAATCACATGGCCCATGCAGTTCAGAATACCTCTGGGGCTTGTCAGAGCTGTGTCAGGTGACTTCAGCTCTTGGAGGGGTTAAAGGTGATTGTAAATCCCTTCTGAGATGTCTGGTGATGTCAGCTCCTGAGTCAATTTTAAAGTCCGTAGTCTTGCCATGAATATTCAGTTTCAGTCTCCATGCAGGCTCTGCATCATCAGAAATGATAGATCCCAGAAGCAATGACTGTTGACTATCTGTAATATAAGTCAACTCCCTGACTGCTTTGGTGCAGTAAACAGCCGCAAAATGTCCATATTTCATGAATTTATTACACCATATGCCTCCAGCTGGACGTGCATCATTTCTTAGGCTATGACTTTTTCTACACCTTGTGCATATAGTATGGAATTTGTCCCTTTTAGCCTGGGAATTCACTCTCCTTGCCTCCAGATGGACTGGCTTCAGAGCTTGCTTATACACACCAAATGTGTTCATTGTAAGATCCATTAATGCTCTCCCAGGTATGGCCCAGGTTTGCTTAAATAAGGTATTTTACGCACAGTGCCACCTAATGGCTGAACAGTTTAGCATTCTATTACTTGGGAGTACTGGCATATGTCAGCAAAAAAATTACTACCCTCCTAGAACAATGGAGGAATAGAACAGGAACTGTGGCTTGTTGAGCACCACTTCTCTGGGATGCTCCTAGGGCAATGCAGCAACTCACCACCCTTTACTGTTGGCTATATTCTGGTAGCCCAATCTAGCACTTAAAGTGTAGTTACAACATAAGGGCAATATTTTACCTAATGATCACATGCTGAATCTGAATCCTACCTGTGCCATCAACCGTCTCTTAGAGCACAACAAGGTAGTGCCATCCTTTGTTTCTGTTTTTCTTACCAGAATTGGTTGACCTATTACTCAACCCCCAACCTGGAGGACCTGTGGGCTGCTTTTTGTCTGGTTTCTGTCCTTTGATCTTTCCAGCTCAAGTGACCCTACCAGGATTTAAAACTCCTACTGGCATAGCTTTCATGGTCATTGGAATACAAAAGCTGTCCCACCATGTTATGCAGCAGCCCACAAGGAAGGATACATCCTGCTCTCTATATCTGATCAAATCATACATCCTGCTCTCTATATCTGATCAAATCTCGCTTTGTTATCAATGGGACAACTACTGTGAATCAAGGACAGTAGAATGGGCTTTTACTTTGTGGACTCTAACTGTGTATACCATCTATTTTCATTCCGGTGTCCTGCCCATAACCACCCAGGACAGAATTTCTGCCACCAGTGTCTAGAATGATAAAAGATGGTATAGTCAATGGACTGAACCCCATCCACATTGGTTAATTTCAATCAGTCTTAGCAGTAGCATTCTACATGCTGTCAGTCATTCTTTGCGTCACTGTTGGGTCAGAAGCATATCACGAAAATCTGCTGTTATTCTCACTTGAACATAAATTTAATTGCGTCTTTGTGCATTACATGTACTTTAAAATAATCTCTTATTGGTTTTTTCAGAGAATAACATGATGAGAGTGTCATGTACTAGCTCAAGCTTAGTTCATACTCAGAAAGTGGAATTTTTCCCCCCCAAAGTGCTCATTGTTGGCTTAATTCTTCTCCCTTTGAAATCAGTGGATGTTTTATTATTGACTTCATGGGATCAGAATAAGGCCAACACAGAGAGCACTCCTGAAATCCTACCTATTATTTAAAATGACTTATATTTGTATTTGTTCTATAAGCCTCTTTATCTGCTGATCCGCTATGTCTTTTTCACTTTGCTTTGAATGTTTATATGAGGTTTTCCATTTTTATATATCCACTTGGGTTTGTTGTTCACTTTGAGCCAAGCTGAACGTTGCATTTATCCATCATTTACATTTATATTTTTGTTAATTGTCTAAAATATTGTATATTTTGCTATATTCTCTCTTTCACTAAATTCAGGAATCACAAATCACGTTTTCGCTAAACCTTTTAAGGAAGGGTGTTTTACATGAAAGTTTTCAAAAGAAATGTAATGACCTTTTAAAAAATTTGAAACATATTCTTGTGCTAAGAATTTCATGCACTAATCATATATTCCAAAATATTTGCATCTTGATAAACAAACCTAGATAGTGATTAATTTGGCGCTGCAGTGACCTCTGTTTAAGAGAGAACTTCTTGGAACACTTTCCTGCCACGTTAACTCTTCCTTACTGAGTTCATCTGATTACTTCAACTATGGGTACATCTATGCTGCACACCACTGGCAGCGGCATGCAAGATATGTGCCTCAGTGAAAAGCAGGCTATGTGGTGTGTAGGCTTTTACTTTGTGGACTCTACCCAAACATGTCTGAACCATGTTTAAAACATAATTTTTAATATACTTTAGCCCTCTTCACAAACTGAGTTTGACACATACCTCCCTGCAAAAAAAAATCAGTTGGTATGCTATTTGCTACACTCCTAATAAAATATGTTCGCATATCTTAACAGTATTTTTGGTACTTTTAAACAGGTTATGTGCAATATTTATAAAAAGGAATGTGGCCATGGCTGAGGTGCTTTTAAAAATAAAATGCCATGTTTGTGGTGTTTGAATAGAACTTGTGCATTGAAAAGTAAGTGCATCTCACAGCAAGTGTGTGCATAAAAAGACCGATTTGCAGAAATGGCACCCAATTTTCTGCATACAAAGAATTGCTGTGCATTTTATAGTACTTAAGTGTGTAAGTGCCTGGCTGCATCCACAAAACAAGTAATTATATGCCCATGTGTAGGCTTAGCAGAATTCAATTTTTATTTTTTATAATTTTGACAGATATCTACATTAGGGCTATCAAGTGATTAAAAAATTAAGCATGATTAATTGTGCAGTTAAAAAAACAATCGTGATTAATCATGTGATTAATCGCACTGTTAAACAATAATAGAATACCATTTATTGAAATATTTTTGGATGTTTTCTACCTTTTCAAACATGTTGATTTCAATTACAATACAGAATACAAAGTATACAGTGCTCACTTTGTATTTATTTTTGATTACAAGTATTTGCACTGTAAAAAAACCAAAAGAAATTGTATTTTTCAATTCACCTAATACAAGTACTGTAGTGCAATCTCTTTATCATGAAAGTTGAACTTACAAATGTAGAAATATGTAACAAAAAAAAACTGCATTCAAAAATAAAACAATGTAAAATTTTAGAGCCTACAAGTCCACTCAGTTCTATTTCTTGTTCAGCCAATTGCTCAGACAAACATGTTTGTTTATATTTGCAGGAGATAATGCTGCCTGCTTCTTGTTTACAGTGTCACGGACATTCTCATGGTACTGTTGTAGCCAGTGTCACAAGATATTTACGTGCCAAATGCGCTAAAGATTCAGATGTCTCTTCATGCTTCAACCACCATTCCAGGGGACATGCGTCCATGCTGATGATGGGTTCTGTTCAATAACATCCAAAGCAGTGTGGACTGATGCATGTTCATTTTCATTATCTGAATCAGATGCCACCTGCAGAAGACTGATTTTTTTTTTTATTTTTTTTTTGGTGGTGGTGATTTGGGTTCTGTAGTTTCTTCATCGGAGTGTTGCTCTTTTAAGACTTCTGAATGCAAGCTTCACACTTCGTCCCTCTCAGATTTCGGAAGGCACTTCAGATTCTTAAACCTTGGGTTGAGTGCTGTCATTATCTTTAGAAATCTCACATTGGTACCTTCTTTGCGTTTTGTGAAATCTGCAGTGAAAGTGTTCTTAAAATGAACAACATGTGCTGGATCATCATCTGAGACTGCTATAACATGAAATATATGGCAGAATGCGGGTAGAACAGAGCAAGGGACATACAATTCTCCCCCAAGGAGTTCAGTCACAAATTTATTTAATGCATTATTTTTTTAATGAGCATCATCAGCATGGAAGTGTGTCCTCTGGAATGGTGGCCGAAGCATGAAGGGGCATACAAAGGTTTAGCATATCTGGCACATAAATATCTTGCAATGCTGGCTACAAAAGTGCCATGCAAATATCTGTTCTCACTTCTGGTAACATTGTAAATAAGAAGAGGGCAGCATTATCTCCTGTAAATGTAAACAAACTTGTTTGTCTTAATGATTGGCTGAACAAGAAGTAGGACTGAGTTTTGTTTGAGTGAAGTTAAAAAAAAAAATCTACATTTGTAAGTTGCACTTTCATGACAAAGAGATTGCACTACAGTACTTGTATGAGTTGAATGAAAAATACTTTCTCTTTTGTTTTTCCAGTGCAAATATTTGTAATAAAAATAATATACACTTTGATTTCAGTTACAACACAGAATATATTATATATGAAAATGTAGAAAAACATCCAAAATATTTAATAAATTTCAATTGTTATTCTATTGTTTAACAGTGTGATTAAAACTGCAAGTAATCACTATTAATTTTTTAATGGTGATTAATTTTTTGAGTTAATTGTGTGATTAATCGACATCCCTAATCTATATTCATTTGTGAGCATTTTTTCTATTTTGATCAATTTAAATTTTCATAATTGTGCAAAATTATGGGGTTTAAGCATTTTTAATTTTTTTAGCTATTTTAATTTTCACAGTTGCAGGAAATTAGGAGAGGTCGGAAATTAGGGGATCAATGACTATTTAATGACAGTAGACTTTGAGATTCAAAAAGTTAAAGCTTTATTAAAACACAAATTATCAACATCACTTGTCAAAATATACAAAATAAATATCTTTAAATAAAACTCTGATAAGTTTTCAAGCAGCATTTTTCTTACATTGCCTATCTGTCAATTTCTATTATCAATAGAAATATTTTTCTGTTGGTTTGTGTGTATACGGTGAAATTGATGTTTACTGACATTTACCAATAAAAATCTAATCCTGCCAAGTTTACCCATGTGTTATGAGCCCATAGTTTGATGTAGGTGCAAAATTTGTGAAAGCCTAATCAAAAGTCCATTTGAGATGGGAGCCTAAATCTGTTTTCTGGCCCTTTATGCTTTATTACTTTGTATTCCATTACATGCTGCTCAAAAATATTCAGTTAGAAGGGGTTGAGGACAATCAGCACCTCAAGGAGAGACTCAACATCTCATGTTACTGGGCTCCATGAGCACAACCATGCTAAGTGCTGGGCAGTCTGCTCTTAACTGGTCAAAGCCCTTAAAACACATGCTTAACTTCCAGCCTGTGCATAGTCCCATTGGCTTCAGTGGGACTATACAGGTCATCAAAGTTAAGTACATGCGTTAAGTGGTTTGCTTGATCTAGACCAGAGTGCTCAACGCTTTGCAGGACTGAGCCCCTTATATCTGTGTTATTTAATTCATCTTTTGTGTAGGTTTAATCTATGTGTTGTAGGCATTCCTAAACTCAGTTTCTGAAATGTTGGGTGTGTTTCACCCTGCATTTCTTTTCAATGTGTTCCTGAAATGTTTTAATACAATCAGTATCATCCAGATTGCTTAGCTATGGCTGTTGATAGCAGCCACCAAAACAGCAAAATAAAGAATTACTTCTCAAAAGCTCTTGAATTAGTGTATCTCTCTGTCCACCTGTTTCTGTATGAAATAAAGATATCAAACCATCCGTTTATCCGTATGTATTTCTCATTTAGACTTCACTCTGTTAGGCAATAGAAATCCAATGTGTGAAGCTAATGGCTTCTTCAGAAAAACCTTCTTCCACCTGCAGAGCTAATCTCCCATTTTAAATTCAGAATGAAATCTACTTTATTTCTTGTTTGTGGGGGTTTTCCACTTTTTTGATTGGAAAATAAAACTAATCCTGTTATGGCAGCATGCCTTAATATCTATTTAGTTTTCATCAGTCCCTCTTAAATCATCTTGCACAGCAGTTTAATTGAAGGATGGAATGCACTGAGGAAGGGCCTTTGGCTAGTAAGAACCAAATGATAATAGAATGGAATCATTTTCCTGGCTCGGTTAGCAAGTGTGTTTATTGTTGTATGAGGTCATTCACCTGGTTTAATTTATACTGACCATTTGCTGCACATGTTGTGTGGATTACACTCAAATTTCTGCACATGGATTTTTTTCAGATAACATAGCAATAGTTTTGTAAATACGGTAGGGATCTAGATACAATCATTTAAATATTATTTTTTGCAATCCCAAGCCTGATATTGTGACTTGTGTAGTATAAGCACACTGGGGTGCAAGGGATAACAGTGTAGTGCACAAGAGACTGGAGGTATTATGCATCAATGGGGTAGAGTCAAGAAAAGAATGCTTGTGTGCCCAGAAGCAGCACTTACAGCAGCTTTAAAATGGTGCAGTGTGAGTGCTTCCCCCATGCTGACCTGTGGACACTATCATATGCAGAGGTGGCTGGAAGGACCCTGGATACATTCCTTACCATCTTGGGGCATTTAATGCCTCCAGCAGTACTAGCCATCCTTCTGTATATACTGAAAGAACACATGCAGCAACAATATGGCTGCTTCTGCTGGTAAACAGGGGTTGAGGGAATAAGGGTAAATACCTTCTCTTTTTCTTCCCTCATCCCACACTAGCGCACACATACACAGTAGATGTAATTTGGCCCTAAAATTTTGTTCAGCACTGTTTTTAGTAAGAGTAAATTTTTTAAATTCCTAATTTTTGCCCCTTTTTGTTTAGAAGCCAAAATAACATTTTTCTTGAAAGTAAACAAGAACATTGTTCAGTGCCTATTTTTTTCTTTTGTATCCAGATGGTCCAATTTTTTTATTGAAAGAAAGTTTATAAAATATAATTTGGCAATAATGATTGTTTCCATTGGTTTTGTTTCATGAATTAAATTGTTTTTTCATAGATTCAAAGGCCGGAAGGGTCCACTGTGATCATCTAGTCTGACCTCCTGTACAACATAGACCACAGAACTTCCCCAAAATAATTGCTAAAGCAGATCTAGTAAAAAAAAATCCAATATTGATTTAATAATTGCCAACACTGGATAATCCACTGCAACCCTTGGTAAATTGTTCCAGTGGCTAATTACCCTCACTTAAATAATTATGCCGTATTTCCAATCCGAATGTGTTCAACTTCCAGCCATTTTCTCTTGCTTCTTTAAGAAGCATTTATAGAAGGATTTTATTTTAAATCATGTCTGAGATACGTGGCCCAAAACACAGAAACCAAATTGAATCCATTAATAGCCTCTTATTTTTTTGCTAAATATAGAATTGCATAAAGTATAAGACAACCATATGAAGTATTTCATCCATATAGCTGTCTGCCTATGACTTTCTAATTGATTAAATGAAGGCAAAAAATGTAAATACTAGATCCAGGGACTCTTTACAAAAACACCAGCTAGCCCCACATTCTCAAACCAACATCCTTGACTTTATTTTCTCTGGCTCTGATAATTTCCTTTTAAAATGTTGATGCTGTCACTCCCTTATCTGATAGGTACAATAACATACAGAAACATCCCTTTTTATAGTCCAGGACTTAATGCCTTGTTGGCTACAGTAAAAAGAAAAATCCTGCCATGCAACTCTCCTATAGAAATGGTATTTACCAACACAACATATTCACCATGCAAAGGAACATTTCACTGGTACATCTTGAGCATTGGCAATGCCAAAAAGAAATGACTATCATATGTATAGCAGACCAGCCACACAGACACTGACCTTGGCAATATTATGAGGGTAATTTTGTACAGCAAAATCAACTGTTTTCACATAATATTACTAATTCATTAGGCCTACTGGAGGTTGATCAGGAAGTGTTCACCAACCAAAACAAATAATTGACATTGCTTTGCTTGTGGAAGCCAGAGAATTTTAGCCCTGCTCTTCAAGGTTTGCAAGATATTGTCCACACTATCGGGTTGAACATCTTATGCCAGAAGAGCATGGTCCAGAACCTCAGCAATGACCAGCAGAACCCCTGATGTAGTTGAGGCCAAGCACCATGGAAAGCATTAAGGAGTTCATCTACATAAACTGCAAGTAGAGTCCATATGCTTGCAGCAAACCATATATCCTCTGACCAATAGGTCTTGCTGCCTCCTGCATGAGTCCATGTCTCACTTATGGCCACAAAAACAACTCTGCTCTGAGACAACTTTGTGCAAAATGCCATAATCTCACAGAGATCTCATCATCCTCCAATCACTCACTACATTCAAAAGCAGCATTGCATGCTTTTCAGCCATTTCACCATGATGGACAAAAACACCCCACCACATCATGCTCTTAAACTTTCCATTGGTGTGCACAGGGGTGCATACCTTGACCCTACCTGGTGTCACCATGGGGCTGCCTCAAAGATTTGTGGATTTGCAGAATTGAGCCAGATCTGGAAACTTCACTCTATGACGCCTGGTATGATGCCATCAACCCATGGTTATTCTGGCTGGCACAACAGTTCTCAGTAGATTATGTGCATTGGTGACTAAGATCAGGCCTCTGAGCAGGTGACTTTTCCACTGGCTTCAAAACACACTCTACACATACTTTATAGGTCAAAACTCCCCACTTCCTGAAGTTTGACATTATTAATAGACAAAGGAACAACATAAAATTTAGTCCAAGACTCCTCCCTAGATTTGACTGTTTCTATGGTTCCCAGCTCAGAGCTGCTCAGCTCACCTCCAGGTCTAAGATCCAAGATCCCGCTATGAAGGAGCAAAGAGAAAGGTAATTTGATTCAGAAATAAGAGGCAATTTGAGGTGTAGAGGGTAGGCTGGAGGAAGGCATGACGATGACTGGGGAAAGGATACAACTGGCTTGCATTAACAGTGGGACTGAATACTAAATTAGGAAGGCGATATATTCTGTTACTATGTATGGCCCTTGTTGAAGCCCCATCTGCAAAACTCTAAACAGGATTAAAGCATGAATGAAATGGTGCTTACATGATTATGGGATTGACACCTGGCTTTGCTTTTGAAGGAGGAAAATCTTGGGGGCATGGTGAAAATCCAGAAAGATGAGATTAAGATAAAGCAAAAGGGAGGAAGCAGGTTGATCCCTATGGCCTTTACCCTCTGCTAATATATCTTGTATTCTGATAAAACACAACAGGCAGTATGATTCCTGACAATGTTAGCAGAATTATACATAGCAAATATAAGGCACTAGGCTGAAAACCAAATAAATTTAACCACCCAGGAAGTGAAATAATCACTACGAAATGCATTGCCTGGAATGTCGTGTTGTTTTTATTAAATTTACATACAAATGTAAAGAAGAGAGTATGTGTACTGGACATGATAGTCATCGAGCCAGATCCCAGGAATTTAGACAGAATAGGGGCTTTAGCTCATAAATGGAATGTTGGCGGTTGTCACCAGTACCCGTTTATGCCCACACTTCTAAAGTAACTTCATAAACCAGGATATAGTTAGTGTCACCTGAATACAGAGCCAGACCCTCAGCTGGTGCAAAATGGCTTAGCTCCACTGTCTTCAATGGATGTATATTGATTTATACCAGCTGAGAATCTTCCACTACATTCTCTGTATATCACTTGCCCTGTGTGTGATATGAGACAGTGACTGATATACGGAGAACAGGGCGTGGATTGATAATGAAAATGGAAGGCTAGAATCGGACAACACAAAATAAAAATGAGCAGCATTCAAATGATCAAAGAGAAAGAGAGGTTAAGCTCGGTTTTATTGCCAATATTCCTGTGATTCTGGATTATAATGTGAAGAGGCAGCTCTTAATAACCTCAGCATCTGCAGTTCACAGCACTCTTAATTAGTAGAATTTTTGACCTCTTAAATCTAAATAGGGTTGTTAAACTTTACAAATATGGAACACTGCTGAAATTGGTCTTTATTTTGGCTGGCCACCTGGTTGATCTCTGGGCTTCCCCATTTTCAGCGGTTGTAAATAGGGTGGTTCTAACTAGTAAAGTCTGACTGAGCCCCCCAGCTTTGCTGTTCATACAAAGGGTTGTAGTGCTCAGGGTTGCAACCCTGAGATCTCCCCACTGGCCTCTGAGCTGCTGACTGCAATTTGTCTCACCAAAAGCAATGTTTTGCCCTGACCACTGTAGGCTGCTGGAATACTTGATACTGGGCTGCCTGCAGCTGCTTCTCTTCCTTCTGTTGGGCTGCTCCTGGAGGGAGATGCTCTCTCTCAGTACTTGACTGCTCTTGAATTAACAATTGTTGACTAACACAATTAAAAATTCTAATGAAGACAATGACACAATTGCATCAGCAGTTCATAGTTTAACCTACAACCTACTAAATCATGCCCTCATTTATGCTAGAGTTTTCAGTTTGTTAAATATCATGTGTTGAAGTAACAGTTGTCTTGAAGTGTCAGCAGGCCCTGAGATATCTGGATCCAATCCAGTGGGGGCCTTGAATACTAGAAAAGATCTTTGAATTAAACTGTGTCTTCAATGAGGAGCTATCCTGGAGAGTGGAGCATTAGAATGATGTGCTCTCAGCAACCTGTGTTGCTAAGCAGACAGGCTGCTGGTTTTATATCAGCTGGAACTTTTCCATGTCTGTGTCTTTATTCCTAGATAAAATGCACTGCAAAAGTCAACAGAGGTCATGAATGTGTGGCGCACTGTGTCCAGGTCTGAGTCCAATGCAATGTGATGTGAGCTTCTGGCTAGTCACAGGTGGCAGTGGAAGTTTTGCAGAACTTGAATCTAATAACTGATACCACACTTTGAGAATTCATAGTGTCTTGTATGTGGGTGTTTTAATCAGGAATGTATATTTCCCATAACAGATTGCATTTCAAAATAACTGAAACAGCTCTCAAAGGAATAGCGAACTGATGAGAATTCATTAGTTAGGCAGAGTGACAAGCAGCAAGCTATTTTTATAATGACAAGCATAAGGGTAAGTTGTGAATGAAAGTCATAGAAACTAATCTATATGAATTATTTAAAATGAGATCAGATTAAATGTTAATCATCCACTGTGTTGTACAATGCTGCATAGTAGTTGTTTTTATTCACTATTAATTTCCAATACTCTGCATTTATTTAATGTTGTATTTTTTTCCCCATAGATGAGTAGATCCAGTGCAACTGTGGGCAAAGATGTGCCTCTTGTCTCCTTATTGTTTAGATACTGTGGTGATGGGCCTTATAGAAATCTCTATGATATAAAAGGATAAGACAAGAATGAATGCTTCTCCATTAACTGGTTAATTAGAGGTGCTAGAAGTGGTGCAATCAACACTTGTCCAGCTGGGCCATATTCAGAAATACATCATCTTTCCCTTCCCATTCAACCACTGAGAAAACACAAGTGACTTCTCTCTGATATACACCTTATTGGCAGATGAGATTTGGTTTTTAGGAGACTTTCATGAATGTTTACAGAATTCTGGTACAACACTACATTCCTCCATGGCTTATGTTGTTGCATAGGCTATGTCCTCACGAGAAATGCTTTGGTATATAACTATAATAGTATACTATTCTGGCAAAAGACCCCTGGTGTGCACAGCAAAACTGGCAAAGCTTGGCTTTGTACAGGTATAGTAATACCCCCAGTGAAACAAACTACACTAGTAAAAGCACAGTTTGATAGGGCTTACTTCCATCACCTTTTAGACAAGGGGTTAAGAGCCAATTATTGCACCTCAAGTATCAGAGAGATAGCCGTGTTAGTCTGTATCCACAAAAACAACGAGGAGAAGAAGTGGGGGTTTTTACCCACGAAAACTTATGCCCAAATAAATCTGTTAGTCTTTAAGGTGCCACTGGACTCCTCGTAATTATTGTACCTGTGACTGATTGATTGCCTACAGGCTAGGGGCAGGGAGCTTAGTACCTAAGCCTTATAAGGAACTGGAGGGATCTCAGTAGGGAAAGAGTCTACACAGGAGATAAGATTTTCCTGTAGAGAGAAACTCACAGGGAATAGGTCAGAGACATGGGCGATGCCCTGCAATAGGGTTTAAACAGGCAAGAAGCCTGATGGGGAGATCCACAGGAAGCTGGTTAGACTGCTGTGAGGGGAGGTAAGGTCAATAAAAGTACTTCAGTGGAGCCTGAGACGGGTGGAAGATTTATTAGTTCAGCAGAGAAGGGAGAGGCAAATGGCCAATAGATGGGGTTGGAGATGAGAATCTCTTTCAGCATTGGAATCATAGAATATCAGAGTTAGAAGGGACCTCAGGAGGTCATCTAGTCCAACCCCCTGCTTAAAGCAGGACCAATCCCCAGACAGATTTTGCTCCAGATCCCTAAATGGCCCCATCAAGGATTGCAGGCCAATGCTCAAACCACTGAACTATTCCTCCCCCCTGACACAAGAGGGTGCTACGGGTGATGAGTACACTACCTTACACAGTTTTGCCAGTTTAGCTGCATCTATGCTACAGACTCCTGCTGACACAGCATTGCTGCTGAGGGATCACACCTCTTCACACAGTTGACTGACGTAACTTTACCAGCAGAAGTCCCTTGTGTGGATGCAGTTATACCAGCAAAACTGTGCTTTTGCCAGAATAGCTTGTTTTGCTCATGTGGGGTGGATTTATATTGTTACAAAGAGCAGTTTTACTGGTATAGCTGTGTCCATGCTTGGAGGGCTTTGCTGGTATCACATACCTAATGGTAAATGGTAAATATAGCCTCAGTTTCTTTCATGCGGATCTGCCATACAGAATTAAATTTCCCTGTGTTTTTTAATAAAGAAAGCTCCATCTTTCGCGCAGCTGGATGGGTCATTGGGGAATGTATGGCACTTCATGAAATGTAGGGAGGTGGATGGGGATTATAAATACGTTAATTGGATATTTTTGTAAAAATAAATTGTAACAAAATAATTATATGTTGGCTTTTAAAGTATTCTGTTAGGTTTCAGAGTTAACAATCCACTCAGATGAATGAGGCAGTTGACACCTCTGAAAGCCACTGTTTCTGATTGCTTATAGACTCAGAAAGACAAGCTTGCCTGATTTTACCCTCTGTTCCCACCTTCCATGCTTTTCTTCAAAACCCAGAAAACTGGAAATTTGAATCTAAAAAATTAGAGATTGCTGCATACTCCTACTGCAAGGGAGGGATACTACAACAAATGTGAAAGCAGTGGGGGCTTAACTGTGTTCGATGAATTATTCACTGCTCACAGTGTGTAATCGATATTCTCTTTGTTTATCCTTTGCTCTCAGTCTCTTCAGCTATTATTGTCAATCTTTTTTTTCTACTTCTTGCATAACAGTCTCATTTTCTTGTTATCATGTTTTCAAATAGAAAACCAAGCATAGTTATTTAAATTTCAGCCATTTTGGAGTCATTACTTACCTACTCACCTTTCACATTTTTCTAGCAGTTCTATCTTTCCATAATGTTGTTCTTTTTTTCTGAATACAACCCTTTCTTATTTCCTTCGACTCTACTATCTGGCATAATTTAATCTTGCATTTTTGCATTCCTTATTTTATATCTATATTCCTTGACAGCCAGCTTATATCTATTCCTTCCAATCTTCCCTCTCTTCCATTTCCGATACAGTTCCTTTCTGAATTTCTGTTATTTCATTTGCCCTCCTTTCACTAATGTGGCTTTCTAAAATATGTATTAAATTTTAGTGATGTTAGTTTTGGGGCTTCCAGTATCACGTCTTTTTTTTTGAAGTCTTCCTTTTCTCTACCACCTGTGTAACTAGTACTGTGTCCATTTTACACAGAAATGTATGCTTTAAGGGGTCTTAATCTCCTGGTGTGGCTATTTATTCCTGTAGTCTGTCTTTGTGCTACAAATCCAATTAGTTTGTCCCCCAGCTGCTGCAAAATAGGTCTACATTTTTCTTTGATATATCTCTCCTCACTTCCATTCTCAACGTATCTCTGAATGACTTAAACCACCCAATGTCACACTATTAATTTATATTTTATATTTGCTCTGTAAGGGCCAAATCCTGTCCCCACCTTTCTGGCTGCATGGGGCTCTTGGCTGAGTTGCACTGTGCGAAGAGGGCATGGCTTAGCAGGGCTTGTGCATGGTGTGTGTGACATTGAGCCTTGCTCTGCTGAGGCTCTCTCCACAGGAGTTTGGGGGAACAGTGGGCTGGGCTAGGATCCCCTGATCCTCCACTACTTACTTCCCTGATATTAGGGCCAAGCTGAAATAGCCCCTGTAGAGTGGCTACACAGCCACTGCAGGATTCTTTCCCCAGTAAACATTCCTAGTGTTCTAGCTGGCAACTTATGCCAGGCACTAGAACAGGAGTTATCCCTAAGAGTCTGATCCTGCCTTCATGTGAAATCAACAGAAGTTTGGCTGTGAACTTCAGTGGGAGATATACTGAGTCCTAAGTGCCTTACCTCCACATTCTCTGTTTAACTATTACAAGGAGTGGGTTCCTCATCCAATACATTCTCCATCGTGTTAACCATTCTGCTATTATGTCTACATGAAAACTATCCTTTGGAACCTTTTGTTACAGTTAAACACAGATAACAAGGTTAGGTATTTGAAGCCTCAGTTTCATCTTCACACACCTTTTTTCATTTTGACATTGCATAATGATGAATCTGTATTGCATAATGATGAGACTGCCTAATTTCTTTCTCTAAACTGGGGGAGTGGGAGTTCATCTTCAGAGCTTTCCAGATGCAAGAAAGCCTTAATCCAATACATTTCATGTTGTTTTACATTTCACATATATAAAATGCAAAGAAATCCATTTGCAGGGAGAAGCTAAATATTTTGTAACAATGTTCAGCCAATAGTGACTCTTTCCCCCCCCCCTGCTAACAGAGAATTTTTTTGAAAACAGACATAAAAAAGAATCCTAATGCAACCCTTGCCATAGCTCCGTGCATGAGCTGGTACAATACAGTCAAAATTGATAGCAGTTTTCACATTGCTCTTCAAATGACTGTAAAGGACATAAATAATCAACAGCCTTATCTTCAGTGATAAACCACCTCGGAAAGGTAGGATTTTAATCTGTCCTCAAAAGATGAGAGTTGCACTTGCAAATGGAGTACTCTAACTGTGGTGAATCAAATGAAATGAAATGAAACTCCCTTGCTGTTCTAGAGAAACTTAGTGCCCTTGTGTGGACAAACTACCAAATTCAGCATAGCTGTAAGCAAAGCCAATTCTACTGAGTTCAGTGGACTTGTGCCTCTTCTTGCCTGTGGTGAATTTCTCCAATAGTTTTTTAATATCAAAAAGATAATAGCCAATAGGAGAATTCAGGAGCAGAATGATTTCTTGGCCTGTTTTAGGATAAATAAATATATAGAATTAATCTGATGCAGATGTTCAGTAGGCGGGGTGGGGAGGGAGGGAAGCTATGTAATAGTCAAGAAAGAGGCAACATATTCAAACTTGACTCACTGTTTTTTTGCAGTTTAGTAATGTGCCTAGAATGTTAATAGTTGGTTCTTTTGAAGTGTCTTTCTAGACTAACATCTGATCAGAAAACTCTCTTATAAAGTTATTTGTTACAATTGTACACCATTTAAGTGAATTTGACATTAAATAGCTTTCATTTAAAGGCCTGTTCTGAGGTCAAACTGAAGTCAATGTGAATCTTTCCATTGTCCTCAGTGACCTTTGGATCAGGGACCAAAGAAGCAAAGAAAGAAACAGCATGTTCTACTGCAAACACAAACTTAATGAAAAAAATCTCTTCCTCAAGTACTTAAAGGTATAAAACACCTCTTATTTAGCCTTAAATAAACTGACGTTTTGAAACAATATATATTTCTTTATTAACTTGTGTATTTGCCAAAACAAGGTATTTGTCTTTGAAACAAGTAAGCAACATGTATAGAAGATTTAGAAACAGATTGAAATACTTATCCATTTCAACCTAATGTTCATAAGTAAATTTATAAAATAAGTTAACAGGAAAGGGGAGGGGGGAGAAATAATTAGCATATATATCTCAGTAACTCAGTTAACCACAATTGAGAATGATAAAATTATCCACTATTCCACATTAGAATTTATTAGATATTTGTAGTTCACAGAAACACTACAAGTGAAAGAGAAGAACAGAAGATAATTATAGAACATGCTAATTAGTATATTCATGTCTTAACAATATTACCAAAATGATCAATATCTGAATCCTGATTAAATCTTGCTGGTGACTTTGCACTCTTTAAAAAAAGCATATCATCAGAATTTTAAGACATACCTAGTCCCTTTATGTCCCACTATCTTTGTAAGTTAAAGAATAGCTATCCCTGATCCTAAATATTTCAAGTCTTCCCAGCAAAGAAACAAATCCCTTCTGTTCTGAGTGGATGGACTTAGAGTGTGAGGAAAAATGTGTTGACCTTGTAAATAAGTCTCTCATACACAAGGAATACAGAATACACCAACATATTGTTTGGGGGGGGGAGGGATAGCTCAGTGATTTAAGCATTGGCCTGTTAAATCCAGAGTTGTGAGTTCAATCCTTGAGGGGGCCACTTAGAGATCTGGGGCAAAATCAGTACTTGGTCCTGCTAGTGAAGGCAGGGGGCTGGACTCAATGACCTTTCAAGGTCCCTTCCAGTTCTAGGAGATAGGATATCTCCATTTATTTATTATAGACACAAGGGTCTGATTCTTATCTCACTAACCCCAGTGTAATTCAGAGATAACCCTACTGAAATCAATGGAATCACAGCTGTGTAAAACCAGTGCAAGTGAGACTAAAAATCAGGACCCAATCCTTCTCCCACTGAATTCAACAGGCATTTTATCACTGACTTCAGTGGGACCAAAATTAGGCCTTTAAACATATAAGCAGGTGGGTAAGCACTTTAGCTACTAAAGATCATACTGGCTGAGTCAGTCTAACGCATTGCATGCAAAGAACTCACCACCCTATACCCTATAGGTGAAATCCTGGCTTCATTGAAATCAATGGCAAAACACCCTGTGATGTTGCACTCTATATGATTTTATGAAAATATGCTAATGAGTTTGAATATAATGTAACTGAAATATGCTTCATGCAAAAGGTCTCTTGTAAGGTATCATTACAAAGCTTATAATCTACTAAGTGTGGTCATCCTATTTGTATAAATGTATCTCTCTCGTATCTAAAACTAGAAATAGGAAATATAACTCTAAGGGCCTATTGTAATTATGCAAAGTGTGGACCATTCATGGTGGTTTGGAATCTTGATGACTCCCATTAACCAGGACAATTGTCTGCAGGTGGCTCTGTTTTACTTGTAGGTCTCCCTGTATATGTGTGTGCGTATACGTAAGATGATGATGAGATCCACTGCTGTTGGTGTTGGAGGAGTCTCTTCATGTTCATTGAAAAGTGTGTCAGTGTCTAGTGCTGTGGTAAGAAGCGTGGGTATTGCTCTTGATCTACTTTGCGCAGTATGCTATGTGGTAGTAGTTGTCTATTTTATTCTTCATGGTCACATCCATGATCCTGTCCTGAGCAACTGTACACTGTCTGGTGGAGTCTTGAGGAAGAGGGATGGTGCCATATATGTGGTTGACACTCTCCACAAGATGTGTGACCATTATCCTTCCTGTCAGGGTCCAGTCCCGCAGGTGTGAGTGAAGTTACACCTGGACATGTTCTGCAAGACTGGACCCTTAACTTGCTTTTTTGACTGTCTGATTGTATTTTCTTCAAGATTACTTTTGAGCTTCAAATTGCCCATGTAGTAAAACAAGACTGAAAAATGTCAGACAAATCAAAACATTTGAGATGAAACTAATAGTATACACCCAGCCAATGTGATAATGCCAGACTTCTATCAGCATCCATGAGACTATTGGGCTGAGATGGTGCACTGCACACTCAGACACTTGCAACTGTTTGTTTGTTAGGAGGATAGGTATGATCATAAGGAACAAACATTTCAGTGTTAGACTCCTTCCTTCCTAACCATACTTAGAAATGTATACAACAAGATGATTTAAAGAATCAAGGGTGGTTTAAAAAAAACCTAAAAAAGCAGCATTAGCATGAGTTTTTCATCCTTTGTCTTTGGAGCTTTGCAAAAATATTCTTTCAAATATATGTAGTTTTCTGGGATTTTTTTCCCCCTCAATCCCAATTAATCATAGATAGTAGAGATTGCCCTAGGGATCTTGTCTAGCTCCTTGCCAATTCCATTTTTTCCTGATGATATTTTCATTGCTTTTTATAGTCCCAGTTCTAAATGACTAATGTGCTTCCATGACTTCCTTAGGGAGATTATTCCACAATCTTAAATAAGTTTTTCTTTATATTTGGCCTACATTTTCCTTCTCTTATTTCCAATTCATTAACCCTTGTTACTGTATCACTCCTTTAATACTTGAGGGAATTCCTTCTTCTCTGTGGTGTTTACTTCCTTCAAACACAAAAGCAATTATGAAGTTCCTCCATGGTGTCATCATTTAACCAAGGCAGACATCCTCAGTTCTCTTACTCTTTCCTTCTAGTTACTCATTCCAATCCCTTAATCATGTTTGCTCTTCTCTGAATTTCCTCCAGTGTCTTTTTTTCCCCTCATACTGAGGTGCCAAGAACTGAATGCAACATTTCCAGAGCCAACTAGAGGGATTGTCTCATAACACGATGCCTGTGTTTCTCTGCAAATTATCTTGATGGTAGAGAACTTGTCTTCAACCTGTTGCTTTGAGGCTACATATCTGGGGCACAGCATGTGTCCGTATCTCAGAGATGATTTGGGATTGTCAGAGCCAGCAGAGTGCTGCTTTATAAAAATATTACCACTGGTGCCCGAAACACTCTGAGGGCCTGATTGTGACCCAGTTAATGCACTTATGCATAGCAGAAAGATAAAGAGTCCCCTTTACTCCCCTGTGCTGAATACCCATATTTTGGAGACCCTCCTCTGTGGAGATGCTGTTTTATTCTTTTCAGGCATGATCTTCTTTTACACTGCATTTCTCATCATGGTCTGAATGCCTTCCAGTAATGCATTAACTGATAAGATGGACTACATGTGACAGGAATTACTCCCTTCACCCCAGGGGAGAATTGTGTGGGCAGGTTTTTTGGTGTAACTTGTGTGCGCACTCTGCTGTGAGTTTGTACTAGTGAAGGCAAGGTTGAAGAAGTGTCTCTTGCAGAACTGGCTGAAAAAACGTAGTTTCAAAATTCTTTGAGAGAAGGGACAAACTTTTCACAAAGTATTTTCTGACCAACTGTAGTGCTTGCATATGGAACACAGGTGGTGAGGGATGGGCAGAGAAGGGTAGGGAGTAGACTGTAACAGCTCTTTAAGGCAGTACCCAGTGCTAGATACAGAGCTGACAGATCACCCCTGCTACCTTCTCACCCTCCTCCCACACTCAGCAAGGGGAGAGTTAGGAACCTTGTGGAGTCAGTCAGATTCCTGGTCTGCTTCTGGGGCAATGTGACTGTGCTGCCCTCTACACAACGATTGTGGTATAGCAACTGATAAACCCTAAGCTGCACAGGGGATTCTGACTCAACAGAGTGGAGACATCAGGATCCCTCCCTGTCTTTCCAAGCTGACAGAAAGGGGAAATGATAGAGAAAGCATCCCAATGGCCAGGAGTCTTTGTAAGTGTTTAGGAGGCCAAAGTACAGGGGATGGGAGGATTTGAAAAGAGAGGAATTACTGTCAGTCAGAATTACAGACCACACAAAAGAATCTTGTCTTGATTACGGCTGCATTTTGATGAATCACATGTTCCCCCACTTGTATACATACAAAATGCTGCCGCAAAGATTGCTTTTCTGAGTCATTGCTTTGACCATGAAAACCCGTTTCTTCTCCATCTGCACCCCTTTTTCCACCTCTTCAAACTTAAATTACTTGTCTTCACTGTGAAGGCCCTTCACAGCTTAGGACCTACCTGTTACATATTATACATCATCGAGACATCAGCTGGTGCCTCCTTTCTGACAATGATGCCTGTCTTGAATTTCCTATTTCTTATGTTTTTCCAAGATGCACCCTCCCGCTTTCTCCCATCCTTCTCCTTTTCCCTAGACAGAACTCCCTGTAAATAGCCACCAAAACACCTCCTTCTTGTCTTTTAAATCCTTCATTAAACCAGTTCTTCACTGATGCCTACAAAAATATTGACAATGAGTACCAGCTAGTGTCTTGTGATCACTACTTAATGTTGATCCATATCCTCACATTTCCTTGCATTCCTCCTATGTCCATCTGTCTCTACCTGTTCTTTCTTATCATAGACTTGGGCCCCAATCTTGCGAACACTTACACATGTGCTTAACTTCAGTAGTCCCAAACACTTCAATGGGGCTACTCCTTGATAATAAAGTTAAGCATGTGCATAAGTGCTTGTGTAACCCACATGCCTCCTGGGTGTGGTGTTCTGTCCCATCTAGTGGCACTGAGACCACTTAGAGAGAGATTATGAGTCTGCTTTACATCTTTACAGAGATCCCAGGTTCAATCCCGCCCGGTGTTACATTTGCAGGATTGCTATCTTAGATTGAAAGCTATTCAGGGCAAGCATTGTCTTTGCGATGTTTGTACAGAGCCTAGCACAATGAGACTGTGACAGGGTGCTGGGCAAAGGATTGCAGATTCAGCCCTCTGTCATGCCCGCTCCTTGTTGGGAGAACAAATTAGAGTGGGCTGGAGAGAACCTGGCCCTAACTGGGGAGATGGAGATAACTGCTACCTAACTAGCCTGGGGCTGCATAAAAGCCTCAGGGGAAGGAAGCCAGGGGAGAGCTGGAGGAAAGGGAAAAGGCAGGGAATGGAACCAGGGAGGTAGCTCTCCCCTCCCTCCTGCCTGCAGATGGTGAAGGGTTACTTGTTCATGGTGAAACAGTGATGGGAACAAGCCTGAGAATAAATTGCACCAGTGGTTACTAAACCCAGGGTCTCCTAGTGACTTTGTGAACCTAGCAGAGGCAGAAGCCAAGGCGTGCTCTGCCACACTCTGTTACAGGGACCTTAGCCTCTAAGCACTACTATAATACAAAGATAGTAAATTGTAATGTCATGTGTTAGGATGTTTGTGTCATAGTGCTGCGATTAATATATGCTGCTCACATGATGACATAGTGCCATAATCCAACTGGACATCCCACTGTAATTCTTTCTGCAACTCCATTCACTGACAAAGGGGCTCTCCAGTTCCACAGGGCATACAGATGATTTCCATTAACTTCTTCTTTCAGAAAAATCTGGATGAAAGGTATAAAATAAATTTTCAATTCCCAGGAGTTGAGAACTCCTTTGCCAAAAAAAAAGAAAAGAGGATTGTGAGTATAATGGTCTATCACCAAAAAACATCATTGAAATAAAGCTCTTTTAAATGTTTGAGAAAAGGATGCAAAAGATTGTCTGAAAGGACTAACAACAATAGAACTTACCCCTAACAGAGTCAGGGTTTTGTATCTAAAGACCTAGTAATAGACTTGTAAATTTATTTTTTTCATTCCATTTTCTCCAGATAGTCTAGTCATGAAATGTAAAAGTTCAAGTAGAACCTATGTGTCCCTTTCATTCATCTCCAAAATACTAGCCACCTCACACACTTCAGTCTTTATAAAGGGAAGTTATTCATTTACTTAAGGCTTATTATATTTGTGCTCCATTACCCTTTCCCTGAATTCCAGCTGGAACTTGTCAGTCATTATGAACAGCCTGTTAAATCTCATGCCTGCAGCAACTCTTTTCCAACATTTCTGAATAAAATAGAGTGAGACACCATTATGTTCTACCAGGAACTTAACTATTGAAATATGGGAGCATAGAATATTCAATGGGCCTTCAAGCTTAGTGCTCTGTCTTCAAGAGAAGCCTATATTAGATTCTTCCGAGCAAGTTGAGTGGGTGGGATGAAATACGATGCCTTTCTTATGCAGTGCTCAGTATTATACTGTGGGGGCTGAGATTCCTACCTGATCATCAGTTTATTCCTTGTATCATTAGATTTGATAACCCTAATAACTGTATCCTACCTAGTGACTGCAGATGCTAGTCTATTCTGGTTTTCATCTAATTACTTGTTTCAGTAATACCATGGAATAACTCTTTCTTAATAACAAAAAACTTTCTGAACTATTCCTGCCCATCTATGCTCTGCCAAGATTCTAATACCCATTTTGCTTGTTCCTTTAGAGCATTTTCAGCCAGCTTTAGGATATGTTTAACTTTCAGGTTCATGTGACAACATAACATTGGAAGAGTTGAGCACATGACAAGATATTTTGTTCATTCTGGTAGAAATCCAGTTTTCCTAACCAAATTAAACAAATGACTGTTCTACTTGCATGTAAAGACAACGTACAATTGCAGAAATTTCTATATGAAGATGTTTTGGGGACTGGGATCCCTATTACTACCCACTTTCTTAAAGTTAAGTGAGTCTCCTCAGAATGTGTTTGGGGAGAGGGTGGCTAAGTGACTACGGTCTGGGGCATTTACATGATGAATAACTAAGGAAAATTACGTCCTCACTTCATATTATATTTTTCTGCATTGGAGATTATGTATAGGCTACAATGACCATAACATCAACTCAACACCAAATAAATGTTACTATATTTCCTGATAAGTGAATCTGGTAGTGACATGAAGGATTCTGGGGTCAGAAATCCCTACGTAGTTTTGATGGTTTGTTTATTTTTACAGGGCTTTGTGTGGTTCATGAAGCCCCCTTTTCACCTATTTTTAGGCCATTGTTTTTTTACCACATTGAATAAACTTTGCCAAATATTTTAAAGGAAGCTTAGTGCTGAGAACTTCAAAACCTGCCACAGGTCCTGAACAGCTCCCGCTGCACACGCCTTTACTGGTGCATATCTGGGCATCCAAAGTCCTGAGAGGCAAAGCTGGGTCACGGGGTGCTCTTCACGACATCATCCATCTGAAAATCTGTGGGGAGTCCCTTGCATAATCTGATCCCCCTTAGCCCCTCTGCTAAATGAAGTTCCTAAAAGGGGAGGTTGGGAGCAATTTCAAACAGGGATTTCATTGGTACATGGCTCCTCAAGGAGCCTGTTGCCATGATGATGGTGTCCTCTGAAGCTGTGTGGAAGCACTTGCTTTTTGTGGTTGTCCCATTATCCACAAGTTTAGGAGGAGAAGCTCTTTGCCTGTTTCCTGGGAGACTGGGGTGGAGGGAAAAAGGAGGGAAACTCTACGACCTCTCAACAGATTTATGAGAGAACAAACTTACTTTCCTGTTCCCGGGTTATATAATACTGGTAAGCAACACTTAACAGCAGCCACTTCCCTAGGAACATCTCTTTGTAAATTTCTGTGCCCTATTAACATGTCACCAAAAGGCTCAGTTTATGTCTGTGTCCCAAATGCCAGAAGAGGAAGAGAGAACTTGCTTTTGGGACTGTGAGTGTAATCCAGGGGTTGGCAACTTTTCAGAAGTGGTGTGCCGAGTCTTCAGTTATTCACTCTAATTTAAGGTTTCACGTGCCAGTAATACATGTTAATGTTTTTAGAAGGTCTCTTTCTATAAGTCTATAATATATAACTAAACTATTGTTGTATGTAAAGCAAATAAGGTTTTTAAAATATTTAATAAGCTTCATTTAAAATTAAATTAAAATGCAGAGCCCCCCGGACCGGTGGCCAAGACCCAGGCAGTGTGAGTGCCACTGAAAATCAGCTCGCATGCCGCCTTCGGAACGTGTGCCATAGGTTGCCTACCCCTGATCTAATCTATTGTGTAATTCATAGTTTAAAGAATGCTTTGGTGTCAAAATATTCTGTTTTCACCATGTATCTTCAAGTGACTAACCTTTCGTCTTATCTACATAAAAGCACAGACTATTGAAAAATATCCTTCCCATTGATTCCTTACAGCACCTCTTGTAATTTATTTTTATTTCTTAAGATTGATTCTAATAAACTTCATAATGCTGCTGCTTATAAAACAGCCCCTTCACCAGTGGTCTAAGAATTAAATGCTATTTAATACCTGATATTTGTTGTGTTGTGGGAACATCAGGGCTGTTCGTACTGTTGGAATGGAATAAACTGTACTAAACATCTGCATTCCAGATAATTAATTCATTAGATAGACACAAAACACTCACCCAGAATGTACCTACCTGTGTTACAAGAAATTCATGTTGTTTTGACTTCTCTAGGTCTAATTTGTGTGGTAGAGTCTCTCATCAGTGCAGGAGAATGAAGTGACCCTCAGGGAATGGGTTACAGTTCCCTGTTTTTTTGGGCCAGTCTGTACTGGCTCTAGCCTTTGCCCTCTCCCTAGGAGCAGCATGAGTTAGAGCAGCCACGCTAGCTAGCTTGGAATGGTGCCATAGAGCTCTTCCCTGTCTCTGATTTACCCCTTCCTTCCCCTGACATGCCCCCAGTGCTATGGGTGTAGTGCACCGGTAACTGGTTCCACCAGCTGAGAATTCCCCTCCACTTCAACTTCCACAGCTGACACTGCACAGAATCTCACCCCATGTCTTTTCTCCAACCCTTTGAGGAAGGGAAAGGGTTTGAGGATTGGGGGAAGATTATATTTTAAATTTTTCTGGCTTGTGTCTGTGAACTGTTAGTTCAATATGTGATATTCAGAAAACTTAATACTGAGAAATTTAATTTTTATGTGAATCCACCCAAGAGATGGGAGGGGTATTGATTTAAATTATGTTTAAATATGTGGGTACAAAGTTTTAATTCTCTGTGCTGTCTTAGGCACAATTCAGAGGGAAATGGTCAATGGAATCAAAGTTGTTATTGCAAAATACAGTTGGATAGAAACACATTAGAGACAAATCTAGAATTGTTAATAATGGTTGCAAAGGAGAGAATAATTCAATTTGTGTTGAAAAACACACAAAAAGGTCCTTTTTCTAGCTATAAAAGTATGTTCATTGAATTTGTTAACTGCATATAACATCTTTTGTGTTTTGAAAGATGAGATAAGCAGCTTTTCCCAGAATAAATGGAGTGTAAATGATTTTTCTGCTTGTTTAAGTGCTATTTGCTATTTTGCTAAGTTTATGAGAAATGTGTGGAGAAATTGAGGGTGAGAATGCCAGGCTTTTAAGGTGTGGTGTCATTTACATGCAGCATAGTAGGTACTTTCACATGAGTGAAGTATTATTAATAGAGCACACTGATTTTTTGCATGCACACATTGGACTCTATTGCCCATATTATTCCATCAAATGTGCAGTGCGTCTTGGAAGGAAAGTAAGCATGTTCCACCCTGCCCAAAAGGTAAAAGTACAGAATTGTTTTGCCACCACGGCCATCCTGAGCATGGGGAGTTGGAAAATATAGATTCTGTCCCACTTGTACATCCTACAAAGAGTGGTCATGGCTTTCCTGAAAGATTGGTTGTTGGAGTCTCATTCCTTCCACTATGTGAAACTGTTCAGGATCCTCAAACAGGAGGAAAAGAAAAGCAACGTAAAATTGGCAAAGACATTTGTTTGTTGGGTTTTTTTCATTCCACAAGCAAACCATTCCACTACAGCAATTATTGATTCTGTAGTGGAATCCCTATTCTCTGGGGAGACTATAGCCTCGATTCTCTTATCTGACTATGCTTTGCCCTCACCCCTTGGGTCCTGGGCAAAGGTGGCTGTATGTCCCATCTGCACTCCTCCAAGGCTGTTTGGGACTGGTTAAGCCCCTGGCATGAATTAGAGCAACCATATATGTAAGGGGATCGGTGAAGGAATGGTGTACTGGGGATTCCCCAACTTTACAGCTGTTTTATACCACTCAGAGCTGAGGATCTGGCCCAATATGTTCATGTATGGGATGACCTGGTTTCAAGCTGGAGGTGCAGCTATACTGTTATGAACTGGGTGAAAACTTGTTATGGGTTGAGTTAAAACCTTGTTCAAAGTGTTGTGTGAACGTGCCCTTCATTTAAGCTAGTTGGAAGAGATGGTTAAGGGGCCATACCTAAAAAAAGGGCTTTACATTCTGCCCAGAAACTAGCACCTTGTGAGTGGTGAGTTCCGTTGGGTATGGTGACCAGGAATGTGGGTATGTTAGAGAACACACACAAACTGAGAACAGACAAGAATAGAGGGAAAGGCAGAGACAAAAAGGCAAGAAAGCCAACAAGTAGCCTGTGAGCACAGGGTGACTCTAGGAAAAGCTAGTCAGGACATTTGTGTCTGTTGGCTAAAGAGGCTTGTGGGTGTAAGCTAAGGGCTGGTCCACACTAACCCCCCAGTTCGAACTAAGATACGCAACTTCAGCTACGTGAATAATGTAGCTGAAGTCGAAGTACCTTAGTTCGAACTTAAAGGTACTTACCAAAGGACCACACGCGGCAGGCAGGCTCCCCCTTCGACTCCGCCTACTCCTCTTGCGGAGCAGGAGTACCGGCGTCGACGGTGAGCACTTCCGGGATCGATCCGGGATCGATTTATCGCGTCTAGACAAGACGCGATAAATCGATCCCAGAAGATCGATTGCTTACCGCCGAACCCGGAGGTAAGTATAGACGTACCCTAAGAAACTGCTCCTTTTTGCTTCTTCCTGTGTTTGAAGAAGCAAGGCTTTGTACATTCCTTGTAAATAAACTGCATCAAAGAAAATAAGAGACTCCCTCTATTTCTACTTCCAATAGGAACGTATCTCGGGCCCTGAAATTTAACTAACCCCTCGACTCAAAAAGGGACAATAATATGAACCTGGCAAGTGGTTAAGGCATTGGACTTGAAATCCAATAAGGTTTTCCTGTGGAGGTTTGACTCCTGCTCACATTGATGGGCTTGTTTTGGGGGGTTGATCCAGGAAAGCAATGACTCTGAAAACAATCTAAGGGACATAGCAGATATGCAACTCAACATGAGTTCCCATTGTGATGCTGTGACCAAAATAGCTAATGCAATCCTGGGATGGGTAAACGGGAGAAGTGTGAAGGTGATTTTACATCTATATACAACATTGGTGAGACTGATACTGGAATACTGCATTCAGTTCTGGTACCAACTGTTTAAAAAGGATGTTAAAAAAATTAGAGGGTGCAGGAAAGAGCCACAGAAATTATTTGAAGGCAGGAGAAATGCCTTCCAGTGAGAGACTTAAAGAGCTCAATCTGTGTAGAATATATTCAAAAGGGGTGAGGGGAAGTGACTTGATTACAGTGTATAAGTAGCTTCATGGGGAGAAGACCAATTCAAATTAGAAATAAGGCAAACATTTTTAACCATGAGGGTGATTAACCATTGTAAAAAACTGCCAAGGGAGTTAGTGGATTCTTCCTCTTAATGTCTTCAACTCAAGACTGGATGCCTTTCTGGAAAAGAGGCTTTAGCAAAAAACCACATATTCGGCTCACTGCAGTGGCAACTAGGTAAAATTTAATGGCCTGTGATATAAGAGGCTAGATTGGATGATCTAGTGGTTCTTTCTTCCCTTAAGACTGTGATTGCTTTTGAATATCTGCTGTTTGGTGTCTAATTTTGAGGTAGTAAGTGTTTGAAGCTGTGTGGCCATAGCTAATTCTTACGAAAAGGTTGTAGATAATATTCATATGCTTTCTTTTTAACTTAGCTATCATCCAAACTATTAAACTATCATTTTTTTTGGTTGTATAGCACAACGTGCAAGTCTATCCTTCACATTCCAGAAAAGAGATACTCTGATTGCTTGACTTGTGCTGCCCTCAAAACACAATAATGCACTGCAGGAGCAACATCAGCATTTCATACTATGCTCTGAAGTGATGTTAGTTCACTGAGTGGTAATGGCTGCTGATTTTATACTTCTGATGGGCATGAATAATAAAAACCCTAGATCTAAACATCCCGAAACTTTGAAGTTGTAATGTGAATCTACATTCAGACTTCACAGCTTGCTCTTCTCTTTATAATAGAACCAAAACCACAGAGCTGAGTGTCCCAAAACTTTGGGGAGATGGAGATCTGGACCTGAACTTTGCAGCTTGAGGCCATCTCTAATGTTAGAGGACTGCACCATTTAATAACTTCTCCTTCTCCAGGCCAGGGGTTTTCTAGATAACAGTGGGACAATCACGGAGATAGAGAAAGCTATTGCCACATACCAATCCATATTGCTAACTCACATAGGCAAGTCACCTAATTTCAAAACTAAAACATTGTGTTACAGTGAACACGAGTTAACTTTATTTCCCTACTGAGATCATACAGTCAGTGTATATCATACATTGTCATGCTATAACTGAATGATTTGCTTTACGCAATATCTTTAGCCATGAAATTAATACCATTACAGCACCCTAGTTATTCTTGATCAGAAATGGATCCCATATTTGA